>NC_044394.1:52486668-52789592 GCF_006542625.1 Nomascus leucogenys
GGCCAGATAGTTTTACAGGCAGTTTTTACCATATTTTAAAGGATCTGTAACTTATTTGCCTTTTCCATGGACAATAGAAACAAAAGAAAGCCATATATTTAAGAACTAGTTATAAATAACTATAAGTCCATTAGAAAATGAAAAACAACCCAATAGAAAAGTGAACATGTGAACAAGATATTCACTCAAAGAGAACCTAAAAGTTTTATAAGCTTAATTTTACTAATAACCAGAGAATTTCAAAATAAAAATAAAAGAAAATTTCTTTTCATGTGGTGGCTTATGCCTGTAATTCCAGCACTTTGGGAGGCCGAGGCAGGTGGATCATCTAAGGTCAGAAGTTTGAGACTAGCCTGGCCAACATGGTGAAACCCCGCCTCTATTAGAAATACAAACATTTTCTGGGTGTGGTGGTAGGTGCCTGTAATCCCAGCTATTTGGGAGGCTGAGGCAGGAGAATCGCTTAAACCTTGGAGGCAGAGGTTGCAGTGAGCTGAAATTGCGGCATTGCACTCCAGCCTGGGTGACAAAAGAGAAACTTCATTAAAAAAAAAAAAATCATGTTAAAACTTTGAATAGTAAAAAGCACAGAACAAAACCCCCTAAATCTCAATAAGGAAGATAATGAACAAATTGTGTAATATTTATAAGACACCATAGAACATACAGTGAATGAACTAGAGAGCTACACATATCAACATGGGTTAATCCAAAAGACATTACAGTGAGTTTCTCAAAAAGCAAAAGGATGGATACATTTTTTTTTTTGGCATCAAAACACAAAACAATTTTATATGTATTTGTCTTCTGGGCTGCTGTCACAAACTACTACAAATTTAGTACCTTAAAACGACATAAATTAATCATTTTAGTTTGTAAGTCAGAGGTTGAATTCTTAACCTTAATCTATCTGCTAAGTTCCTTTTATCATGTAAGATAACAAATTAACAGTTTCTAAGGAAGGGAATGTGAACATTTTGGGGGGTTATTTTGCTCTGTATCACACTTTATATATTTAATGGACAAATATCTATTGCAATAAAATTACAGAAAGATGCATGGGGATAATTGGTACCCAATTCAGGATATTGGTTACCTCTAGATTGAGAAATTAGAGAAAAATTGGATTGAGAAGAAATTCAGAGAGACTGTTGTTCCTCCATTATTTACTTTTTAAAAAGGTGGATTTGAAACTAACTGTAAATTTCTAGGGTTTCATCAGGTTAAGTGAAGGAGAGGGTAAGAGGAAAAAACACTATTTTTTAAATCATAACATTTGTATTTATCAGTATCTTTGAATATTTCATAATAAAAATATTTAAAAGGAAAGGAAGAAAATAGAAGAAAAATTTATGTGAAGAATCAGTAAAATATTGAATCAGTGAAGAGGATATTGTGATAATTGAAAATAGATAAAACTAGAATGGTTAGGCCAGACACTTAAACCTCAGTAAAGTGGCAGAGGAGGTTTTTAGTTGTGAGTGATGAAGAGATGATGGTATTAGAGACTTAAAAGAATATGGCAAAACTCAAAGCAATCATGATGAGTGTGGTAAGGAATAAAATGTTGAGTTAATAAACAGAGCCCCCAGAGTAGATGGTCAACTACAAGAAATAGTATCAGGCATTTAAAAACACACAGTTAAGTTTAGAACGGTCACTACAAAGATGTGATTGAAGAAGGTTGGAGGGATAGACAAGAGTGAGTGCAGACAAGGATCAACCGAGTTAGGATCACCCACATTGGCAGTATACTCCACAGTGTTTTTCTACTTTTCTTAACACTTTTTGGAAGCCTACTATTTTAAACAGTAGAGGGGAAGTGGATTATATTGGGGCGAATTTGCATGAGAGACAAAAGGATAATGGATTCTAGAATTGCAAAAAAGCATCAAAATAGATAACTATGGGTTTCAAAATAAGGAA
This sequence comes from Nomascus leucogenys, assembly GCF_006542625.1. Taxonomy (NCBI): domain Eukaryota; kingdom Metazoa; phylum Chordata; class Mammalia; order Primates; family Hylobatidae; genus Nomascus; species Nomascus leucogenys. The sequence goes on from NC_044394.1 coordinate 52,488,595, forward strand.
ATACGTAATTTTTTATTTATTTTTTAATTTTTATTTTTATTATTTTTTTTTAATCAAGGAAGAGGTGATACATGGTTTTTCTTGAAAAGAAACTTCAAAACTACTTTTCTTAACAATAAGAATGGTCCTTGAATTATGTTTTTTTTTATTTTATTATACTTTAGGTTTTAGGGTACATGTGCACAATGTGCAGGTTTGTTACATATGTATCCATGTGTCATGTTGGTTTGCTGCACCCATTAACTCGTCATTTAGCATTAGGTATATCTCCTAATGCTGTCCCTCCCCCCTCCCCCCCAACCCACAACAGTCCCCGGAGTGTGATGTTCCCCTTCCTGTGTCCATGAGTTCTCATTGTTCAATTCCCACCTATGAGTGAGAACATGTGGTGTTTGGTTTTTTGTCCTTGTGATAGTTTACTGTGAATGATGCTTTCCGGTTTCGTCCATGTCCCTACAAAGGACAGGAACTCATCATTTTTATGGCTGCATAGTATTCCATGGTGTATATGTGCCACATTTTCTTAATCCAGTCTATTGTTGTTGGACATTTGGGTTGGTTCCAAGTCTTTGCTATTGTGAATAGTGCCGCAACAAACGTGTGCATGTGTCTTTATAGCAGCATGATTTATAGTCCTTTGGGTATATACCCAGTAATGGGATGGCTGGGTCAAATAATATTTCTAGTTCTAGATCCCTGAGGAATCGCCACACTAACTTCCACAATGGTTGAACTAGTTTACAGTCCCACCAACAGTGGAAAAGTGTTCCTGTTTCTCCACATCCTCTCCAGCACCTGTTGTTTCCTGGCTTTTTAATGATGGCCATTCTAACTGGTGTGAGATGGTATCTCATTGTGGTTTTGATTTGCATTTCTCTGATGGCCAGTGATGATGAGCATTTTTTCATGTGTTTTCTGGCTGCATAAATGTCTTCTTTTGAGAAGTGTCTGTTCATGTCCTTCACCCACTTTTTGATGGGGTTGTTTTTTTCTTGTAAATTTGTTTGAGTTCATTGTAGATTCTGGATATTAGCCCTTTGTCAGATGAGTAGGTTGCAAAAATTTTCTCCCATTCTGTAGGTTGCCTGTTCCCTCTGATGGTAGTTTCTCTTGCTGTGCAGAAGCTCTTTAGTTTAATTAGATCCCATTTGTCAATTTTGGCTTTTGTTGCCATTGCTTTTTGTGTTTTAGACATGAAGTCCTTGCCCAAGCCTATGTCCTGAATGGTATTGCCTAGGCTTTCTTCTAGGGTTTTTATGGTTTTAGGTCTAACATGTAAGTCTTTAATCCATCTCGAATTAATTTTTGTATAAGGTGTAAGGAAGGGAGCCAGTTGCAGCTTTCTACATATGGCTAGCCAGTTTTCCCAGCACCATTTATTAAATAGGGAATCCTTTCCCCATTGCTTGTTTTTGTCAGGTTTGTCAAAGATCAGATAGTTGTAGCTATGCGGCATCATTTCTGAGGGCTCTGTTCTGTTCCATTGATCTATGTCTCTGTTGTGGTACCAGTACCATGCTGTTTTGGTTACTGTAGCCTTGTAGTATAGTTTGAAGTCAGGTAGCGTGATGCCTCCAGCTTTGTTCTTTTGGGTTAGGATTGACTTGGCGATGCGGGCTCTTTTTTGGTTCCATATGAACTTTAAAGTAGTTTTTTCCAATTCTGTGAAGAAAGTCATTGGTAGCTTGATGGGGATGGCATTGAATCTATAAATTACCTTGGGCAGTATGGCCATTTTCACGATATTGATTCTTCCAACCCATGAGCATGGAATGTTCTTCCATTTGTTTGTATCCTCTTTTATTTCATTGAGCAGTGGTTTGTAGTTCTCCTTGAAGAGGTCCTTCACATCCCTTGTAAGTTGGATTCCTAGGTATTTTATTCTCTTTGAAGCAATTGTGAATGGGAGTTCACTCATGATTTGGCTCTCTGTCTGTGATTGCTTTACAAGAATGCTTGTGATTTTTGTACATTGATTTTGTATCCTGAGACTTTGCTGAAGTTGCTAATCAGCTTAAGGAGATTTTGGGCTGAGATGATGGGGTTTTCTAGACATACAATCATGTCATCTGCAAACAGGGACAATTTGACTTCCTCTTTTCCTAATTGAATACCCTTTATTTCCTTCTCCTGCCTGATTGCCCTGGCCAGAACTTCCAGTACTATGTTGAATAGGAGTGGTGAGAGAGGGCATCCCTGTCTTGTGCCAGTTTTCAAAGGGAATGCTTCCATTTTTTGCCCATTCAGTATGATATTGGCTGTGGGTTTGTCATAGATAGCTCTTATTATTTCGAGATATGTCCCATCAATACCTAATTTATTGAGAGTTTTTAGCATGAAGTGTTGTTGAATTTTGTCAAAGGCCTTTTCTGCATCTATTGAGATAATCATGTGGTTTTTGTCTTTGGTTCTGTTTATATGCTGGATTACATTTATTGATTTGCGTATGTTGAACCAGCCTTGCATCCCAGGGATGAAGCCCACTTGATCATGGTGTATAAGCTTTTTGATGTGCTGCTGGATTCGGTTTGCCAGTATTTTATTGAGGATTTTCGCATCAATGTTCATCAAGGATATTGGCCTGAAATTCGCTTTTTTGGTTATGTCTCTGCCAGGCTTTGGTATCAGGATGATGCTGGCCTCATAAAATGTGTTAGGGAGGATTCCTTCTTTTTCTGTCCACTGGAATAATTTCAGAAGGAATGCTACCAGTTCCTCCTTGTACCTCTGGTAGAATTCGGCTGTGAATCCATCAGGTCCTGGACTCTTTTTGGTTGGTAAGCTATTGATTATTGCCACAATTTCAGAGCCTGTTATTGGTCTATTCAGAGATTCAACTTCTTCCAGGTTTAGTCTTGGGAGGGTGTATTTGTTGAGGAATTTATCCATTTCTCTAGATTTTCTAGTTTATTTGTGTAGAGGTGTTTGTAGTACTCTCTGATGGTAGATTGTATTTCTGTGGGATTGGTGGTGATAACCCCTTTTTCATTTTTTATTGCATCTATTTGATTCTTCTCTCTTTTCTTCTTTATTAGTCTTGCTAGCAGTCTATCAATTTTGTTGATCTTTTCAAAAAACCAGCTCCTGGATTCATTAATTTTTTGAAGGTTATTTTGTGTCTCTGTTTCCTTCAGTTCTGCTCTGATTTTAGTTATTTCTAGCCTTCTGCTAGTTTTTGAATGTGTTTGCTCTTGCTTTTCTAATTCTTTTAATTGTGATGTTAGGGTGTCAATTTTGGATCTTTCCTGCTTTCTCTTGTGGGCATTTAGTGCTATAAATTTCCCTCTACACACTGCTTTGAATGTGTCCCAGAGATTCTGGTATGTTGTGTCTTTGTTCTCGTTGGTTTCAAAGAACATCTTTATTTCTGCCTTCATTTCATTATGTACCCAGTAGTCATTCAGGAGCAGGTTGTTCAGTTTCCATGTAGTTGAGCGGTTTTGAGTGAGTTTCTTAATCCTGAGTTCTAGTTTGATTGCACTGTGGTCTGAGAGACAGTTTGTTATAATTTGTGTTCTTTTACATTTGCTGAGGAGAGCTTTACTTCCAACTATGTGGTCAATTTTGGAATAGGTGTGGTGTGGTGCTGAAAAAAATGTATATTCTGTTGATTTGGGGTGGAGAGTTCTGTAGATGTCTATTAGGTCCACTTTGTTTAGAGCTGAGTTCAATTCCTGGATATCCTTGTTAACTTTCTGTCTCGTTGATCTGTCTAATGTTGACAGTGGGGTGTTAAAATCTCCCATTATTATTGTGTGGGAGTTTAAGTCCCTTTGTAGGTCACTCAGGACTTGCTTTATGAATCTGGGTGCTCCTGTGTTGGGTGCATATATATTTAGGATAGTTATCTCTTCTTGTTGAATTGATCCCTTTACCATTATGTAATGGCCTTCTTTGTTTCTTTTGATCTTTGTTGGTTTAAAGTCTATTTTATCAGAGACTAAGATTGCAACCCCTGCATTTTTTTGTTTTCCATTTGCTTGATAGATCTTCCTCCATCCCTTTATTTTGAGTCTATGTCTGTCCTGCACGTGGGATGGGTTTCCTGAATACAGCACACTGATGGGTCTTGACTCCTTATCCAGTTTGCCAGTCTGTGTCTTTTAATTGGAGCATTTAGCCCATTTACATTTGATGTTAATATTGTTATGTGTGAATTTGATCCTGTCATTATGATATTAGCTGCTTATTTTGCTCGTTAGTTGATGCAGTTTCTTCCTAGCCTCGATGGTCTTTACAATTTGGCATGATTTTGCAGTGGCTGGTACCGGTTGTTCCTTTCCATGTTTAGAGCTTCCTTCAGGAGCTCTTTTAGGGCAGGCCTGGTGGTGACAAAGTCTCTCAGCATTTGCTTGTCTGTAAAGTATTTTATTTCTCCTTCACTTATGAAGCTTAGTTTGACTGGATATGAAATTCTGGGTTGAAAATTCTTTCTTTAAGAATGTTGAATATTGGCCCCCACTTTCTTCTGGCTAGTAGAGTTTCTGCTGAGAGATCAGCTGTTAGTCTGATGGGCTTCCCTTTGTGGGTAACCCGACCTTTCTCTCTGGCTGCTCTTAACATTTTTTCCTTCATTTCAACTTTGGTGAATCTGACAATTATGTGTCTTGGAGTTGCTCTTCTCGAGGAGTATCTTTGTGGCGTTCTCTGTATTTCCTGAATCTGAATGTTGGCCTGTCTTGCAAGATTGGGGAAGTTCTCCTGGATAATATCTTGCAGAGTGTTTTCCAAGTTGGTTCCATTCTCCCGGTCATTTTCAGGTACACTAATCAGACGTAGGTTTGGTCTTTTCACATAGTCCCAAATTTCTTGGAGGCTTTGTTCATTTCTTTTTATTCTTTTTTCTCTAAACTTCCCTTCTCACTTCATTTAATTCATTTCATCTTCCATCACTGATACCCTTTCTTCCAGTTGATCGCATCGGCTCCCGAGGCTTCTGCAATCTTCACGTAGTTCTCGAAACTTGGCTTTCAGCTCCATCAGCTCCTTGAAGCCCTTCTCTCCATTGGCTATTCTAGTTATCCATTCTTCTAATTTTTTTTCAAAGTTTTTAACTTCTTTGCTATTGTTTTGAATTTCCTCCCATAGCTCAGAGTAGTTTGATCTTCTGAAGACTTCTTCTCTCAACTTGTCAAAGTCATTCTCCATCCAGCTTTGTTCCGTTGCTGGTGAGGAACTGTGTTCCTTTGGAGGAGGAGAGGTGCTCTGCTTTTTAGAGTTTCCAGTTTTTCTGCTCTGTTTTTTCCCCATCTTTGTGGTTTTATCTACTTTTGGTCTTTGATGATGGTGATGTACAGATGAGGTTTTGGTGTGGATGTCCTTTCTGTTTGTTAGTTTTCCTTCTACCAGACAGGACCCTCAGCTGCAGGTCTGTTGGAGTTTGCTAGAAGTCCACTCCAGACCCTGTTTGGCTGAGTGTCAGCAGCGGTGGCTGCAGAACAGTGGATTTTCATGAGTCCACAAATTCAGCTGTCTGATAGTTCCTCTGAAAGTTTTGTCTCGAGGAGTACCTGGCCGAGTGAGGTGTCAGTCTGTCCCTAATGGGGGGTGCCTCCCAGTTAGGCTGCTTGGGGGTCAGGGACCCACTTTAGGAGGCAGTCTGTCTGTTCTCAGATATCCAGCTGCGTGCTGGGAGAACCACTACTCTCTTCAAAGCTGTCAGACAAGGACATTTAAGTCTGCAGAAGTTCCTGCTGAATTTTTGTTTGTCTGTGCCCTGCCCCCAGAGGTGGAGCCTACAGAGGCATGCAGGCCTCCTTGAGCTGTGGTGGGCTCCACCCAGTTCGAGCTTCCTGGCTGCTTTGTTTAACTAACCAAGCCTGGGCAATGGCGGGCGCCCCTCCCCTAGCCTCGCTGCCACCTTGCAGTTTGATCTTGGAGTGCTGTGCTAGCAATCAGCAAGATTCCGTGGGCATAGGACCCTCTGAGCCAGGTGCGGGACACAATCTCCTGGTGTGCCGTTTTCCAAGCTCGTTGGAAAAGCGCAGCATTAGGGTGGGACTGACCCGATTTTCCAGGTGCCGTCTGTTACCCCTTTCTTTGACTAGGAAAGGGAACTCCCTGACCCTTTCCGCTTCCCGAGTGAGGCAATGCGTGGCCCTGCTCCGGCTCACGCACAGTGCGCTGCACCAACTGTCCTGCACCCACCGTTTGGCACTCCCTAGTGAGATGAACTGGGTACCTCAAATGGAAATGCAGAAATCACCTGTCTTCCGTGCCGCTCACGCTGGGAGCTGTAGACCGGAGCTGTTCCTATTTGGCCATCTTGGCTCCACCCCCAGAAATAGGTAATTTTTTAAAAGGCAGATCTGAAGATGAGAAGAATTAGAACCCAAAAATTAGATGGGCCAGGATGAGCAGAATACCAAGTTAAGTAATTATACCAGATGTGGAGCAATAGGCTAGTTAAAGGGCGATTGCATGAAAATCTGAAAAACTTCAAATTTGTGAGCTAACATGAACTTAACATAAATTTTGATGAAATAGCCTTGAAAGTTTAGTGAGGTGAATGATAGTGGGCATTCTAACCTGTGAATGACTATTCGCACATCTCTCAGTTTCCTAAGACTTACTAAGACTGTATCCCTCTCCATCACAAGTCATATGGTTTGGCTCCGTGTCCCCACTCAAATCTCACCTTGAATTGTAATAATCTGCACGATTCGTGGGAGAAATCCAGTGGGAGGTAATTGAATTATGTGGGTGGGTGTTTCCTGTGCTGTTCTCGTGATAGTGAATAAGTCTCATGAAATCTGATGGCTTTATAAACAGGAGTTGCCTTGCACACACTCTCTTGCCTGCCACCGTGTAAGATGTGACTTTGCTCCTCAGTCACCTTCAGCCATGGTTGTGAGGCCTCCCCAGCCATGTGGAACTGTGAGTCAGTTAAAACTTTTTCCTTTATAAATTACCCAGCCTTGGGTATGTCTTTATTAGCAGCGGGAGAACAGACTAACACAATAACCTTTTGGCGCTATTGTCTTTTTGCTTTCTGCCGTCCTCATCATGGTTTATTCTGATGATGTACCTCTTATAACCTGTATAGCAAAGGGTGTCTCAAGGGAGAAGGTAATAAAAAATAGTATTTAGAATTTAAATCAAACTTTTTAGAATTTACCCATGCTTTTGAAGTGACTTGTATGATATCACGCAGAGGCAGAAAGTGGACTAGAATGAAGTTCTTACACATCCTAGCCTGAAGTCCTTCTCTAGGACACCCCATTGTCTTTTAAAAATAAAGAAGGCACCCAGATCCTGTAACAGTTGAGTAAAAAAGAGGGCTGGAAAGATACCTGGGAAGACACTGAGCTTGCATTTCACTGGGCTTTTTCATCCTTGGATAAAGCTAGAAATCTCGATGCGATCAGTTTTATATTGTGTTTAGAATGGATATTTCTACACACGGCCAGCAAACGAAGGTACATTTTGTCTTGGTGCTAGAGGGCATTATGGGCGGGAATGACACCATTAACTGATGGTTTATTGCTTGGGAGAAATATTTGGTTATCCTGTTTGCTTGATCAGCAGTTAAACCCCTGGTTGCTGTTTTGACCTTGGTTCACCCAGACGATTATTTCTATAAACTTGAAAACTGAAACCCAGTAAGAACACATACACAAAAGAAGTCCAAAGGAAGGAAGTAAAATCTTTTGTTTATCTCTAGGGTGTGAACGTCTGCCAAAGACTATACTACTGTTCCCTCTCTGGAAACAAGGTGATTTGCATTTCTCCTGAGTTTTAGCTCCTGATTAACTATGTAAATAACTTTATTCAACAATGCCTTCTTTTCCCCTTGATTTTTGACCTTTAGAGCCTCTTACTAGTGTTTTTGGGAATTACTAAAAGAATATTAAATAACGGAAGTTCAGAAAATATGTGAAGGTTTAGTGAAAAACGTCATATTAAAGTATAAGCAGCTTAAAATAAACATAGTTTTATTAACAATTATGTTTCCAAATTGCTAATCATAATTATCTTACTATATGATAAATAATATGAAAATCTTTGGAGTCTAACTCCCTGCAGCTAACAACACATAAATATGAATGATAAGAGTTATTAGCAATACATCTCGTCAGATTCGTGTGTTGCAGTTAGGTCGGGCTCCAGACCCCCTGCCTGAGGATCTCTAAGTGTGATAGGAAGCACTGCTCTTTGTAGAGAGCTTTATAGAGCCCTTGAACATGCTGTCCTTTTTGTTCATTTGTTATGCTTTGTTTAACCAAACACCACTGTTAGTATAAATATTATCCTGGATACTACTCTAATGAGGAAAATAAGGCTTAGAAATTTCCCCACAGTAGTTCAAAGCTGGTAAGTGCTGATCTGGTCTTGAATCCAAATGTTTAGGCTGCATGTTTAGTGCTTTTCCTTATTAAATCAATGCAGAAGGGTTGATAACCAGTAATAATTTCATTCTTTGCACTGTTTCTTACCTGGCTTAGCCAAAGCTCTATTTTTTATTCAACGACTGTACCACGCTTCATGTATGGAATTGCATGGACATAATAAACCAGGAATTTGCTACTTGCAACAAAGACATTATAATTTTTAGAGATATTTGTGGAAGGTTCTAAAAAAGGAAGAAAACTTCGATTTTTATGTAATTATTCAATTCTAAGCAAGAGCCAAAAAAATAGTTTTGTAAGATCACTATTGATTAACATTTGCCAAAAGTTTTCTTGCATGTCAAACAAAACAAACCAAGAAAAAAAAATAAAAAAATAATGTAATAATAAAACAATAAAACAACAGTATTAACACACAAGACAAAATAATAAAAAATAATGTAATAAAGCAGTAAAACAGTATTAACACACAAGACAAAATAATAAATTAATAATGAAGCAAAAAAAAACCAGTATTAACACACAAGACAAAATAATAATAATGTAATAATGAAGCAAAAAAAAAACCCCAACAGTATTAACTATCAGAATCTGCCCACCAAAAAAGAAAATAATAAGGTAGCAAAGAGGCTACTGAGCTTTAGGGTCCCTAGGTTTCTTTTACTCCAGTAAAGCTTGGCTAAAATAACACAAATCCTATAGCTTACTAATTTTTCAGGCCAATATTTGGGTATAATTTGTGTGCTTTATAGGCCTGGAAAACCCACAAGAGGCCACAGATTGCTGACGTAACTGTCTTTGAATTTAACAAAGCCCATTACCGTGTCAGTGAGAAAGACGGGTGGAAACTCAAGGGGCTACATTTTCTAGGCACCCAGAGAGGCTTTTCACTGCAGCTACTGAAATAATAAACTCCCTTGATTTTTGGCACTGACCAGAGTAGTTTTCACAGTTCACTTCTAATCGCAGATAATTCTTTTTTTATTATGTTATTTTAGATGCTGTTATTACACATACAGCAAATGTTGCTATGTTACTGAAAACCGTAAACTGCACATATGATATCAGTCTTAACAAAAATGAAACTGTCTGTAGACTTGGGTTTAAGGGTAAGGGTATGCGTGTGTGTGTTTATGTTTCAATCTACCCACCATTCATTTCCAGAATAGACTTTATGATGTCTGGAATCTGAGCTGAACTTTCTGTCCTCTCTCGTTTCAATTAAAAGAAATTAAGAGCTTGCCCATTATCTTTCCAGTAAATTTTTGTGGAAATTCTGGAGTAGGGAAATTTCCAGCAACCACATTTCATTCACTTCCCAGAAATAGAGATTAAGTTTGTATAGTCTGAACAGGAAGTGAAAACATGTTTTTTTTTTTTTCTTAGAAAAGGCAACTGCTTTTAATTAAAAAGAACAAAAACAAAACACAAAGAAAAACGTGAGACAAACTACACTTGATGACTTCTGGAAGATTTTTATCCTGATAAATGATAATATGCTTAGTATAACTTCAAGGGGCAAAAATGAACCATTAGACAAAAAAACATTCTCCCTTGTTGCTTAAATTAATTAGGATTTACCATTTAATTTTTTATTTTAATTTTATTTATTTATTTATTTTGAGACAGAGTCTTTCTCTGTTGCCCAAGCGCCAGAGTGCAGTGGTGCCATCTCGGCTTACTGCAACCTCTGCCTCCTGGGTTCAAGCAATTCTTGGGCCTCAGCCTCTTGAGTAGCTGGGATTATAGGTGCACACCAACCACACCTGGCTAATTTTTGTATTTTTAGTAGAAACCGGGTTTTGCCATGATGGCCAGGCTGATCTCAAACTCCTGGCCTTAACTAATCTGTCCACCTCAGCTTCCCAAAATGCTGAGATTGCAGGTGTGAAGCACTGTGCCTGGCCAATTTTTATCTTGAAATAATTTAATCTCACAGAAAAGATACAAGAAAAAATTATATATACATTTTTACTGAAATCCACCAATTGTTAACATTTTACTGCAGGTATTTTATCATCCATTCATCTGTCTAATTTTTGCTTTTTAACCACTTGAGAGTAAGTTACAGAAATCTTGGCCCTTTACTTCTAAATTCCTAAATGTATATTTCCGAGAGTAAGGATCTTCACTTACATAATTACAGAACAATGGGCAAAAATAAGGATTTTTTTTTTTTACCGTTGATATTGTTACCTACAAAGCTTATTTACAATCCATCAATTGTCCCAGTAACATCCTCGTAGTCATTTTTCCTATTTCTAGATCTAATTCAATATTATGCATTGCATCTAGTTTCCATTAGACCAAACCTTTGTGACATAGGCACATACATGCACACTTCATACCTCCATAACATCATGTCATTGTTGCACTAATATTCACTAAATAAGATCTTGGGGTTCTTCCTATACCCATCTCCCTTTTCTTCTTGGATATACAATAAGGTAATAGTAACAGCAAACAAAGGAAGTAAACAAACAAAAGATCTTGAGAAATTTATATAATTATGTCTTTTTAAAATCCCCTTTAAAAGATGATGCTTAAGTATGGGAGACTTTGAATGAAAGGTGTAAAAGTTTATGAATCGTCTTCCCCTAACTCATGATGCCTCTGTAGGTTACCCTCCGCAAAAACTTGCACAGGAAGGCACTCAGTGTACAGAATACTTCCAGCACAACAGGAGAACACCTCACCTGGCTGACAGGAGGTCTGTGAGCTGTGGGAAGAACCCAGCCTTTACCTGAAGGCTTGAAGCCACAAAGGAAATGGCAAGACATTGAACAAGAGGAAAGGTGAAGTCAGTGGCCAAAGAAATTGCCTAAATAAGCCTCAAACCAGAGGAACCAGATAGTCAAAACAAAGGCATAAGCATGTACCGATATGTAGAGGAAGTCACCATAGAGTGTGATTTGTGAGAAAAAAAAAAAGAACAGAAGTAAAGAACATGTTCACTTTTAATTTTGTAAAAATCCTTTGCTAGATATATATAATTAACTTGTGGCAGTGGAGTTATGAATAATAAGTGAATTTTATGCTCTTGTTTATCTTCTTAAAGTTTTACAATGAATATTTCCTTTTACTATTGAAAATCATTTCATATATACAGAGACAACTAGCTAGATAGAGACATAGCTATATATTCAAATAAGAACAAAAATCAGTTGCCAATTGAGTGATAGAAGCTGGGTCTGAGACAGTAGCCCTGTGAATGGCGAAAGCTCAAAAGAGCAAACTAGTTCAGGCTGATTCCTGGGGAGACTCCCAGAGGGACTGGGGTTTTTGAGTTCTTCAATGGACTTGGAGGGAACCACTGGAGATGCTGTTCATCATATTAGAGAAGTCACTTATTACATGAACCCCATTTACATAATTGTATATGTGTAAATGAGTAACTTGGTTCTTTCATAGTTCCTAATAACTACTTAGGATGTCCACATGTTATTTTTCTTATCTTATAGTAGATTTGGGGTGTGGGGGATGGTAAAGATGATAATCTAAAAGTGTTTGCTAGCGTTATTCCACAACACTAAAAATCTCACCTAAATCACACTATCTACATGCAGTGTTCAACGACACAAGGCTTCCTTTTGGGATGTATTAGGACACTCCAAACTTATATATCTGGCTCTGATTGGGGTCTCAGGGAATTTATGGTGTTTTCCTTTGCTGAGTAAAATGTCAATGTTATATGTTTCATCACTGATGGAATCACCATTGTCAGGAGCACAAAATCACAGAGGTAGAAAATGAGCAGGTAAGGGAATTTAAATGTTTATTTTTTATTTTTTATCTGGAGTCAGTGAGGCTGTGTCCTTAGCTACATTCCCACCAATACCGTCTGCCAAACTACAGTGAAATTGCACACATTCCTGTGGATAGTTTCTAGGTGCTTACCAATCTTTGGAAAGTGTGTATATACGTCCCAAATAATTTCTTTTTCTGAAAGCCAGGTTGCAGGGCATAGGTTTCTTGGCTTTGTTTCTATGTTTGAATTCGAAGTTCTCAGGGGCAACATATTTGCTGAGCATATTTACAGATGATATTTCAATGCGACTGTTGATGCATAAATAAAACCTAGAAGTTTATAAGGAGCAACCAGCAAATTTGGGGGTGAGATTCTTATACTCTCTATTTGCTCTCTGCTCTCCACCAAGCCCTTTGCTGATGTGAAGGAAATAAAGCATTGTACACAGAAGACAAGTAATGAAGAGAAAGGAGATCTTCTAAATGCTGTCCCCAGAGTCCCCCAGACTTGGTGATTGACTGATCCAGCAGTTATCCTCCTGTGGCTCTCACTAGGCTTCTTGTTGGCTGATTGAGGAAGAGAGTCCTAGTTTCAGGCTTACCCAGAAGACCATGGCAAGACTGGCACAAAAATGGGCTGGGAGTGGGTGAGTGGAGGCCACATCCTTACATGACCTTACTGGATAGTTTGGCTGGAATATGGAAATTTAGGATGCTTCATTTACAATCATAAGATTCTAGCAATATAAAATTTCTTCTTATTTCTTATAGCTTCTAGGTTTTGAATGTCTAGTATATGCCAGGCACAATTCTTTTAACAACCTCTGAAAAGCAATAGTATTCTTGCTTTACATATAAAGAATCTGATGCTCAAATTTAAGTGGCTTTCTCAAAATTATGTAGCTAGTAGATGAAAGACACATGCTTTAAAGCCGTGTCTCTCTGACTTCAAATTCCATGTTCTTTTCCATAAATCAATTGCTATTTTATTCACTACTGGTTGTCTTTCATGTTTGGTTGCTTAAAATGAATTTAATATTCTCCATTAGTCAAATGATGCCTACTAGTTTACCTGAATGAAAAAAGAAGGTAATCTTTGACATCTCTGACTTTCTGTTAAAAATCTCTTCTTACACTTTTTGCACACCATCCTCAAATATTCCAATGCTGTGGCACATCCCATTCTTAGCACCATCTTGCTTTCTGAGGCAGGTGGAATAAATGCCTGATCTCTCTAATTTCTCTTTTCTTCCTAATCAACGTATCTGCTTTTCCTGTCTCGTTCATGTACACTGATAATTTAATTTATGCTGAAGTAAGAATGAGATTATTGAATGTGTTATAGCCCTCACTCAATGCACACAAAATCTGTGTATAAGTGAAGGTTTCCACAGAGATAAAAATCTTAATTCTATGGGATGATTCTAATGGTGGGGACGTGAGCCCGCATAGCAGATTGTGGGCATGTTATGGAGTGGCTGTATGTTTCTCTGCTCTGAGTTCATAACATAATTGTCAGAGTTGACTCTTCTCTCAGCTCACCTACTGTCATCATCATCAGCAAGCAGTTTCTATGAAGATCCAAACATACAGTTCATAGCTGAATCCACTCCACATAGAGGCAATAATATTTTTCCAGTCAATTAAATTTTTTTGGAGCATATAATTGATCCACCACAGGCAATTAATTTTATTTTGCCTCAGAGTCTTGATCTGTAAATGAGAGATTTGGACTAGATAATTGGAAAGAGCCTTTCTTAGTATATAATTATATGAAAATAACATTTCGTTAAAGGAGAGTCAGTCTGTGCATTTCTGATGAATTTCAAGTTAGCTCATCAAAATGTTTTGTAAGAAGCTATTACCAGGCGCACTTCCCAAAAAGTGCTCAAAGAAAGCCCCAAAGATGCCCCAAATGTGCTCAAAAGTACTCAAAAAATGCCCCAAAAGAGCATTTTCTTGCACTGTCTGCATCTGAAAATAACATTCTGCATATAAAAGGAACACGGGCCTCCAAAAGGGGCTGAGATTGTGAAGTCTTAAAGCTCGGATGAACATGATTCTGGCCGAATGTGTTGTCCTCTCTCTCCTCTGCTATGTTGCCAGCTGGTAGAGTTAGTTCAGTTTTACTGTTTAAAATTTCCTTTTGGGCTAATAAATATTTCTAAAATATTGTATTGCTTTAGAGCTCACGCCATGGCAATGTAAATCAATTCCCACCTCCATTATATAAGTTTGTGATTTTTACCCCTACAAAAATTCCATGGCAATATTACAGGCCTTATATTGGCTAATAATAGACTATGGTGGTGGTCTGGTGGAAACAACTACGGGTGGGATTTGGAGGAGAGAAATGGTCATCTCTTGGGCTGCAGAATTCATGGAAGAGATGGAAGCCGTTGTTCGGTTTCCCCTGGCTGGGGATGCCCATTTTGCTTTATGTATTCCAAGGGGCCCCAGGTCAAGGGCACAGTTCTTCATTTTTATCTCAACGGATAATTTGTGTAAGGTAGAATCTCTTGGGAAGGGAAAATCAGGGTAGAGAAAAAGGCCAGAAGCTTATTCATAAAAAAGGCCTGAGAAGGTTAGAAGTTTTTAGGACAAGGCCAAGGAACTGAGAGATCATAACCTTCAACTTCATGATGATTAAGAATTTACTACCCTTGCATGCATGTGTGCCCTAATGAGCAGTAATGTGCCTGTCTGCAATAATCATTTTATAAATATTAATGCAGCTTTATGAAATTGGTGCTTGATTTTAAGTGTTACATTTTATTTGTAAGTGCATATTTTAATTATGTCCATAAAACATTGATTAATTAAAATTTCCTGCTGTTTTGTGACTTGGGAGCCAGACAGTTTTGTACTAAGGAGCAGCGTCTGAGGTGTGCTGTTTTAAGGCAGAGAAACAAGGTGGGAGACAGTCAACTAAAGGAATATCTGAATGTTCATGAGACTACATATTTTCGGAATTGAGCATTGCTCGTCGGTACAGCTCAGCTGTACTGTGTCTGCAACCCTGACCTATCAGAGTGGAGTTACCATCATTTTAGGAATATAAATATTTTCTCTAGGAAGAAATCTGAAATATTTAAAGTACTGATGATGAAAACTGTATTTTAGAAGTGTGATAGAATGAGTTGATACCCGCCCCCCCAAATTTATATGTTGATGCTCTAACCCCCATGTGATTAAATTTGGAGATAGGGCTTTTAGGAGGTAATTAAGGTTCAATGAAGTAATAAGAGTGGAGCCCTAATCCTATAGGATTAATGTCCTTATAAGAAGACAACTCTGTCTCTCTCCCCCATGTGAAATATAATGAGAGGGTAGCTGTCAGCAACCCAAGGAAAGAGCCCTCACCAGACATTGACCCTGCTAGTACCTTCATTTTGGACTTCCCATCCTCCAGAACTGTGAAAAAATAAACGTCTGGTTTTTAAGTCACCCAGTTTATGGTATTTTGTTATGGCAGTCTGAGCTTATTAAAATACAGTTACTCAAAGGGGAGGAGCAAAAGGTTATTAGAAATAAGGTAGAGCTATCTAATTGTAGCAGGGCATCATGCTAGGGCCTGGGCAACAATAGAATAATGTTAGCTTGGAGGAACTGGGACTTGGGAACAAGTTAAGCCAGAGTTTGGGAAGTTTGTGCAAATGCAGGAAGACAAGATAACAAATGAAGGGAGGTGAGCTGACAAAGAGGGATGTGGACCTAGTTCTAGAGACACAGAAAGGATTCAAGGATGTAAAGATGATAGAATCTCCAGGTAAAGCTTGATGAGTTATAATCCACGAGTCTTTTTTTTTTTTTTTCCGCCTGTGTTACTCTTCCTGTGGGTATGAATGCCCTTAGGCCATGGACCAACAGTGTATGCAGAGGTTAGTGGGTTGTAAAAGGCTTTGGCTCTGACAGAGACAGCCGCAGAGATGCTAATGTAGAAATACTTAATGTGTATGATGGGTTGATAGGTGCAGCAAACCACCATGGCACGTGTATACCTATGTAACAAACCTACACGTTCCGCACATGTACCCCAGAACTTAAAGTATATATATAAAAAAACACTTAATGTCCAAAAAATTGAGGAATGACTAAATGAATGTACAGTGATACATGATATTAAGAATCAGAGTGCAAGAATCATATTGATATTTGTTAGGTGATGAAGTATAACCTAAGAAATATCTATACAATATGAATGTGTCAAGTATAACCAAAATTATTTTTTTAAAATGTATACACACAAATAATGAACACACAAAACCCCCAATGAATAAAATAAGTCATTTCTGGATGTTGGGGCTATTCTAATTTTATGTCTTGTGCTTTTAATGGTATTTTTTCCTGAATAAATACATCTTACTTTGAAACCACAATTTAAAAATTACTCTATTTTTTTAAAAAGTTGATAAGGGTGAAGAATGAGTTGGTTGAAGGGCTACCACAGAAGACATGGTCACTTTTGCTACAACTTCTTTTAGAGTCTTTGGATATTTCTGCAGTTCCTAGGTTTACATAATGTTGCAATGGAGGGAGAGGCTAAACAGAAAAATTTAACTACTCCCTGTCCCCTCCACACACACAGAAAATTGGGTAATGTGACCCCTGTGTTTCATTAGCTCCTGACTACACACGTGTAGCACCCAACTGCTTTTTTCCATATTCAAACAAGACAGAGTGAAAAACAGGACAAGGCACTGAAAACAATGTAACCCCATCGGGCAGCCACAGACATCACCTCTCATATCCATATTTCTCACGGCACTGATGATATCAGGTCAGTCATTATTATGTCAATCTCAGGAAGGATCACTTATAAATCTTTAAGAGAGGAGATGGCTTGAGTGCCTTTTGCCTTGTAGCTCGTATTCTTTGTGAGAGATGTAAGATTCTTGGGGTGGGAAAGAAACGGAAGCCTCTGGTAGGAGCTGTTGTGGGATTGGGCAGAGGGGAGATTGGGTGTATAAGAATCTCAAAAATAATTGGCACCAACATAGGATCAAAATGGATATGCTACATCCATTGAATGTAGCAACTGACTTATAAAAAAAATCCTAAAATAAATACTGCTGTCTACAATTGGTAAATATATGAAAAGTGGCTTTTTTGTCTTTTTCCTTCAATCCCAGTTCTCTAACACAACCTTAGCTCACTTTGAAGGCACTTTTGCTGCATTATTTGTGTCAAGATAACAACCTTCTGCCAAGAGTTAGTGCAGGCATGCAGTATTCATCTGTCATACATAAAAGCTGACACTGTCACCAAACCAAGAGCACCATGTCTTATAAGACTTTGTAAACTCAAAATAATGACAGTTGTCAACTCTCACAGGGCTGAGAAACTTAACCTTCTAAGATGTAAGTCTGAAAAGTTACTGTTTTGCTGATGTGTGATGGAGCCTCATGCAGATCAGAGTTTATGAAACAAAATAGCTTCTTCCTCTTTTAGGCCACAATGAGATGCAGGAAGGTTTTAGTGCTTTTCTTTACCATTTCATGATGGATCCAGTTTGAGAGGAATGAGTCAAACGTGGGGAAATGTCTGGTGCCCTTGCAGAAATGCTGGAAGTAATGACTCAGGAACAAAGCAGGTGTGAATGAAACTCCCATCTCAGTCTTGGGAAGACTCGTTCTCTTTTTTACCAGCTTGTATTTCTAGGGAGGAACCGAATTGGTTCAAGTGAAACACTAATGGGTTCAGCCCTCAAGTAACTTGAAAAAAATCGGATTTCAATGTTGGAGATCATAATAGGGTTAAGCAAATAATGAGAAGAGACATGTTTCAGTGATGGTCATGGTATTAAGAGACTAAAGTGGCTTTATTTGTTCCTCTAAAAATTTCCTACAACATATGATCATGGCAGCTAAAAAGCAGATTTTTTTTAACTCCAATAGATAAATGAGTATTTATCAGAGACTGACATTATTCAAGTCAGATGGGTTTAACCTCCAAGTCCTCTGGTACTCTGAAAAATACTCTTAAAGAATGTTTTTCTGTTTCTTTGCTTAACCCTTTTCACCTGCCAAGTGTCCCCTGGAAATTTGAAGACTCGCCCCACAACTCAGTATGTCGAGTTCCACTTCTCTCAATGATTGGTGATCTGGGGCTACTCTTGCTATGGTCAGAAGCAGACTTTTAACAATGAAGCAATCCATCAAGTGCGTCGTTTCTTTTCAAGTGCGTAGGAGATTGAAAAGCAGATTCAAATCTTGCAAATGTGGAACTCGTATATGTATCACCTATTAAAATGTACAGACATTGAAATTGTAATTTAAGAGTATGTTATGCTGATGAAAATATCTCTTTACTATTACCTGAAGTTTAGTGTTTGTAACTTATGATACTGAGGCCGAGATACCCAGGTGAGTGCCTAAATTGAAATACGCTTCACTCACAACCTGGAGCAGGTTCTGTCTTGGATCTGTGGTACTGTTGAGCTAATCCATATAAATTGAACTCTTAGGTGGTTCAATGGAGTGCACAACTGAGATACTGTACAAACAGTGGAAGATTCGAAAGCGCGGAAATCACTTGATCCTCTTCATCGGTCAAGTCAGCCTATTTTTTACATGTTTTGAAGAGCATGGGAATATCATGGCAATCCCACTATTACCTTCTACTCTCTATTATGCTACACATGCTCAAAATCCTCAGCCGCGGGAACACTCTGGTCTTGTTCTTTTGAAGGAAAGGAAAATAGAAGAGATTTGAATTAAATGATCTCTACCAGACCTTGCAGTTTAAAATTTCTATCTAGTTAACAAGTACTATTAGTGATGAATCACTCTGGGTACATTTTGGATTAGGATTTACCTGGAGCATTCTGTTTATTCTATAAAAATGCATTTGTCTTCTTAAGTCAAGGTCTGCACATCACCAGAAGAATTAGGGCTCCATTTTGGAAGTTTTATTAAGCATAAAATTAATTGAGTCAAATTTAGCATGTTCATCTATTTAAGAGGGACAATGCTTTTTCTGGACAAATATAGTGGAAATACAAATACTGCTTTGGACTAGAAGGTGAGGGTCTCTGTAATCACAAGTCTTGTGTTAAAAGATATACTTCCCCCATAGCACATTGTATGCACAGACATCCGTAACTTCGTAACAGGAGTGTACCCTAGAAAATAATTGGACCTTTGACCTTTGGAGATGTATAGTTTCGTAATTATTACATTTAACATGGAAAGGGAGGTTGGATATGTATATGGAAGCGACAAAAATGAAAGTAAGTCTTCTTTAAAGTATTTTGTATTATGGTTGAATTAAAATTAGAAGAACAGATAAGAGGAAACTTGACTGTCAAATTTCAAAACACTTACAGTGAAAAAAACCCATGCATACCAAAAATATCAGTGTACAAGATTTACTTTGCTAAATCATCTTTTTTTTCACTCTTGAATGGTTTCAGATTTTTTTTTTAAATATAGTACAGTGACTATATATACAGTAAAACCAAGCTTTTAACAGCTGTATTTTCCCCTTTTTGCTATCGTAATTATGGTCTCATTAAGATTCCAATAAAAAGGCAAGAAAAATCTTTTTTTAAAGGAAAACAGAAGTGCCCACAGTGTCTCTCTACCAACATGCTATGCTTTTAAAATATTTGCATTTGAAATTCCTCACTGCAAATATTCTCAAACCAAAGGTAAATATAACACTTAGATTACTCCCAGAAGAACATTCCTTCTGCTATTAATACCCTGAATTCAAATCTTTTTGCAAGTCTGTATAATTTTATTCTATGTACTTTATCCTGCAGTTTGGCAAGCTGTAAGTGTTAGGAAACTAGATGCATCAGAAATGAATAGAAGATGGCATCTCTTGCCTGGGTGAACACTTTTTTTTTGCTTTCCATTTCATAAAACAGCCTATTTACAATAGCAGATTCATGGGGATAGAGTCTTCAGTTAGACAAGAACAAAGAGAGGTCTTCTCAAAAGAAAACATCAAGCACAGATCAGTAGATCATTAGACTAAGAAAAAAAAAAAGTATTCAGCTATCTTCTATCTTATTTTATATGCTGTCTTCTCTCTTTTGACCCATACCGCCTTCTCTTCATGGCAATATCCAGTGTTGAGTTATGCCTCAGTGTTTTCAACCTTTCTGCTATGCAATCAGCAACTCCTCATGCTACGTTATATTTAGAAACTGTTGTTTCTGATATGGGTTGGCTCCGTGTCCCCACCCAAATCTCATCTTGAACTGGAATCCCAAAAGTCGAGGGAGGGACCTGGTGGGAGGTGATTGGATCGTGGGGGCAGTTTCCCCCATACTGTTCTCATGATAGTGAGGGAGTTCTGATGGTTTAAAAGTGGCAATTTCCCCTTCACTCTCTCTCTCTCCTGCTGCCTTGTGAAGAAGGTACTTGCTTCTCCAGAACTACACCTTCCATGATTGCAAGTTTCCTGTGACCTCCTCAGCCATGTGGAACTGTGAGTCTATTAGACCTCTTTCCTTTATAAATCACCCAGTCTCAGGTAGTATCTTTATAGCAGTCTGAAAACAGATTAATATACTTGCTAATCACAGATTGTTTATGTGTTGACCCATTATCTGGACTTCGGTGTTTTTGTAGGGTTAATACATGAAATTAATCCAAACTAAAGTATTACAGATATTATTTCAAAAGTAGTTTATAATATCTCTACCAAGAATGTGAAAATAAGGTAATTTAAGGCCTCATTATAGACAGGATAATAGAAAAATGTAGAACCTCGATTCTATATTTTCTTAGTGGCTTGATGTGCTCCCTACGAACAAGTCCACACTTGAGGCCTAACCACAGCCAAGAATTGGAAATTAAAAAGGATGTAGCCACAGTGAGGACATGGCTTGTATTTTCCAGAGAGGTTTCCACTGCAACAATTGGGAGCAAGACCAAGATGGTGGAAAGTTTGAGAGCAAATCAAAGTGAAGAAGTACAGTCAATAAAGCAGATAATTGAGAAAAGTTGCCTAAGAGGACCAGGAGAGAGACAGAGAAGGGGGAGGTGTTTGCCTTGTTTTTTCAATGATGACTGATGTTTTTGAGTTGAATTGTCAAAGAGAAGTGATTGGTAGAGACAGAGAAATGGAAGATCATAATTAAGGAGAAATAACTGAGTGAGTTTCCAGACCAGGAAAGAGACATGGGTCAGAGTCCACTGAAGAAAGCAGAACAATTTGGTGTGATTTTATTCTTTGATTCCATGTTTATAGTGCATTAGTATTTTATCTTTGAATGTTATATACACATACATATAAATATGTACAATATATTGCCTGTTGATTTGTTCAGTTCTAATGTTTCTGGTTAGGTGTGAATATTCGTAAAATAATATTTTAATTATTAAAAGTAGGATAGCAGGAGGACACCACTCCCACAGAGGATGGAAGGTATGAGGCAAGGATGTATATGAAGATAAAATGGGTCAGAATTCAGGTATTAAGGAACTTTTATCTAAGAGACTTCATTTTGTATTTTTTTCTGAAACAACTTAACTAGTTCATCCTCTAGGAGGAAGAAGTATGATACAGATAGGGAGGTGGGATAAGAAATTTTTAGAGACTGGTAATGTCTGAACTGATCACTTTTGGGCATGAGAGAGAATGATTTTCCTGGAATATATTCCCATAAGTGGGATTACTGAGTTAAATATAAGATTTTTTATGGTTTTTTATAAGCATTGCCAATTTTTCCTTCCAGAAAAGTTGTGCCATTTGTACAGCATCCAACATGAGAATGAGATGGGGTTACCTAGGCCAGCCCTGCCTAGTTTGGCTCCTGCCTTTCTCTACAACTTCCTTTCTTGCAATTCTTATTCACTGACTCTCCCCCAAGCATGCAGGCCTGCGTAATTCCTCCAACTTTCACCTTCGTTCCTGCCTCATAGCTTGGTTCTTACATCTCTCGACTAGATGCCCAAAGGTCATCTCCTTAGAGGGGCATTCCTTGAAGTATCCCACGTGACACTTCTCCTACTTCTCCCACGTGCCCTACTCCTCAGCCGGGTCAGTCTCTAACCCCTTCCTTTGCTTGATTTTCTTTATAGTACTTATCTTTATATGAATTATTCTATTTATTTTTAACTTTTTATTTGTTTTGTTTCATCTAGTAGGACATATGTTTGAGAAAGATGGAAACTTGGTAATACTAAACACCGTCTTTTGAGCTACCTGAAAAATACTTGGCAAAAGCTAGACACTGGGTAATTTTTGGATAAATGAATGAATAGAAAATAATTACTTTTCATTTAACCACATTCTACACAGATATTTCAAAATTTTGAACACCGTTTAGGAAGACATTTGGGAAACGCAGATGTATTAGAAAGAATCCTGTCCTAGGGTCAACTACTTTAGTCCTCATTATTCATCAGTAATTTTTAAGCAAGCCTTTTAGCTTCTCTATGCCCATTTCTTTTCTTTTTCCTGTTTCTTTTTTAGACTCAGAGGGTACATTTGCTTGTTTGCTCCATGGGTATTACATGCATCATGATGGGGACTGGGTTTCTAGTGTACCTATCACTCAAATATTGAACATTGTACCCAATAGATAATTTTTCAACGCGCACTCCCCTCTCAACCTCCCCAGTTTTGGAGTCTCCAGAGACTATTATCTCTACCTTTATGTCTGTACGTACCCGCGGTTTAGCTCCCACTTATAAGTGAGGACATACAGTATTTGATTTGCTGCTTATGAGTTAGTTAACTTAATGGCAGTAGTAGTATTTATTATGCAATTAATAGTTTAAACGTATTCATGTTTTTACTTAAACAAGTTATTTGAAGAGGAACTCCAGATCACTAACATATATAGAAAGTCAGTATTTTACTAATACCATTAATATAATCATATAAAAATTACCATTACATTGAAAGAGAAGGGGAGAAATTAAAATTGTTTTTAAAAATTATCAGTGAACATTTTTAAAACTAAACAGAAAATAAAATGCTATTTCTAATTTCATGAGACATTTGTATTCCCTTTTATAGATTGTGTCCTATTCTTTTCTCATTTACCTATTGGGATATTGGTAATTTTCTTATTGATTTCTGTGAACTCTGTATATGAGAAAGATATCCATGACTAACATTTGTTGCACATTTACTGTAGTTTTCTTTAATATATTACCATTAATTTTGCTTACATATGGACGAATTTCAGGAGTTAAATCTATGAAATATGTTTTTATTTCTTCCATGGTGTTTGATTTAGCAAGAAATTTTATTACCTTAGATTTGATCACTTTTTGCTTTAATTTTTTTCCAGTGTTAAACATTATATTTTTTAATGGCTAACTTTTAATCTTTGAATTTACTTTGATATATGGCATGAAACAGGTATCAAACTAGATATTTCCCCAAAATAATCAGAGCAGTTTCCCCCAAATTTTCATTGAATTGTTTTCTTACTCTCTGATTTTTGCTGGTGTGGCTTTGTTTTTATGGATTTCATACCATAGATTAGCATTTTATCTATGAGTATCATATATATTCATTGTATACATACATACGTATAATCTGTTCTTTGTTGATTTGTTCGATCTTTCTAGTCTTACTGACTAGCTTTAAATATTAGTACAATTCTATTTTAACTGTTGAAGCATTATAGATTTTTATTTCACATATTTTAAATAAATTATTTGAAAACCAACAATTATGCAACTTTTAATATGACTATTTTTATTATTCATAAACTTGGTGTGTCTCATTATATAATAAGTGTATTTTAGTTTCAGAATTATAATTGTCTACATAACATTATCACAGGAGACATATCCTTAAGAGTATTTCTAGAAACTTCAGAGTTTTTTATTTTCTGTCCTGTTATGAATGAAAGATTTTATCAATTCTACTTACTGATTTTGATAAAGATTTATGTAAACTATCCTTCTGAGTCACTGAATACTTTAATTCTAATATATTTTCAATAGAACCCTTTGGAATTTCTAATACAACCAACGTATTTAAAATAATGATAAAATTCTTATTTTCTTCTTTATAATATATAAGGCTTGAATTTACATTTCAAGTCTTATTTCATTGTCTGAGACTTCCAAAATAAAGTTAAATGTTGCCAGTTGGCTCTTTGAACTTATGTAACCTGCTGACTTGACATACTTACCTGCATTAGGCATAGTGCTAATTATTGGCTTGTAAAAGTATTTCTTTATCATGTTAAATAGTATCCTGCCACTTTTGTATTGGAGAAGAATAGGTACTTAATCTGATAAAATACCGTGTCATCTTTTATTTGGATAATGATGGGGTTTGTGGTAGTTTGTATTTGTCCAATTAACAAGATGTACCATATTGATAAGTTTTATAATATTAAACAATTATTTCTTTCCTTGGTTGTTTTTCACTCTTGAACTGGTTATTCTGGCATGATGTCTAAACAAACTGACTATAAACGCAGATGCTCAATGATAGGAATATATGGCAGTATTGATTCCTTTGACTGCCCGAAGCTGCATGTATATTCAAAGGCAGACAAAAAGCAGAGGTTAAGCAACCAGCTGGTAAATTTGATCAACATTGACAAATAATCTTGGCCATTGAGCTCCAACATCCAGTATTTTTTTAAGAGCATATTTTGGCCTACATTCTTTATCTGATTACTTGAACTTCCCTTGTGCTAATATACCCGTAAGAAACTTAAAAGGAATTCTTTCCTTATTCACCACTTTGTTTAGTGGAAGTGAGGTTTGGTATCTTTAAAAAGATAGAAATCTCTAAAATTGCCATGTTACGTAAGGCATAACCTATTAAGCAATGGACCATTGATCTACCTGAAAGAATGATCGTAGAGCATTCTATATATGACTGGGGTTCCAAGCAATGTTATAAAGCAAATAATAACTATTATTTCTTTATAATTTTGGAGTATTGGAATGAATTAAATTAATTAATATTAAATAAATGTTTTTCTTTCTTTTTTTTTTTTT
Source organism: Nomascus leucogenys (assembly GCF_006542625.1). Taxonomy (NCBI): domain Eukaryota; kingdom Metazoa; phylum Chordata; class Mammalia; order Primates; family Hylobatidae; genus Nomascus; species Nomascus leucogenys. Next base: position 52,513,625 of record NC_044394.1, read on the forward strand.
TTTGTTTCCTGAGATGGAGTTTTGTTCTTGTTGCCAAGGCTGTAGTGCAATGGCACAATCTCGGCTCACTGCAACCTCCACCTCCTGGGTTCAAGTGATTCTCTTGCCTCAGCCTCCAGAGTAGCTGGATTATAGGCACCCGCCACCATGCCCAGCTAATTTTTGTATTTTTAGTAGAGATGGAGTTTTACCATGTTGGCCAGGTTTGTCTTGAACTGACCTCAGGTGATCCGCCTGCCTCGGCCTCCCAAAGTGCTGTGATTACAGGCGTGAGCCACCACACCCGGCCTAAATAAATATTTCTAAAATGAAAATAAAAATCACCTGTAATTCTCAAAGTTAATAACTACTCTTTACAGATTTGTTTTTCTTTCCATCGATTGAGATCATAGTGTGTATAAAGTTCTAGTACTTTATGCTTCTCGCTTAACATTTTAGTAGAAATAATGTCCCATGTTTTAAAAAATACTTAACATTTTATGGTAAAGATGGTCCATAATTTGTTTACTTATAGCAGGTGTTAGATACTTAGATGCTAATAGTGTTTTAAATTATCAATAAGCTATGGAGATCACCTTTATACATAAATTGTTGTCCAGTTTGACCATTTCCCTTTGAAAGATTACTAGAATAATAATACAGTTTTAAAGATGATAAAGTACCTTAGGAAGATGAAAAGAATTAACCTTTAGAGAAACATATACCTTAAGCAAACCATCTGCCCACTCCAAGGCTTATACTGTCACTATTTTATAACCCTATGGCATTTTGCATTAAAGGCAACTGACATGAACACATATTAATGAATTTGCATGCATTTTAACTATATGAGTTAAATAGAGAATGTACATTAGTGTAATGAAAATACATAGAATATTCATCATCATTTTAGGGAGTAATTTTAAATTTTTATTAAGGAGTTATCAATGAGGATTTGAGCACAAAATTCTTCTCCTTCTTATATATGTTCACACATACACATGTATATACACACAAACATACAGACACACATGGTAATTACAATGTCCTTAGCAAAGCCAAGCCAGACTATAACTTGAATCTTAGGTAACCTTTGGTTACCTAATTTTTCGATATTGGAGCCATTTTCATACATGTACGAAGAACCACAGTTTTTTTGTGCTATCCTGGACCCAGGTCTTTGTGAAGTCATGTGGTGGTGCCTTAATATTTTTGTCATATATCAGCTGTCTTACCTGTTCTAACAGTTTATTCTAAAGGCGGAAAATAAAAACCTACAAGGAAAGAAAGTTCTCACTGCTCTGAAAGCTGCATTTATGAAATTTAACAAGGAGACTGATTAACATTTTTAAATGCTATCAAATTTAAAATTTATAATATGGACAGGGTCTGCATCCAACAATAAATAACAAAATTTTGTGGACAAACCCTCCTCCCCCACTCTGTGACAATGAGTAGAAATGTCAGAAATAAAACATCTTACACTCAAAGCAGCAAAGAGAGCAACTGACAGCTGACTTCTCAAAAGAAACAAAAGACATAAACCTATAGAACAGGAAAAAGTGCAGAGAAAAAAAATTACTGTCAAATCTGAATTCTGTATCTAGTTAGAAATACTCTTCAGCGATGAAGATAAAATAATGACACTATTAGGGAAGCAAAAATTGAGGGAATTTTTCTGCAGCAGTCTCACATAAAGTCCCCTTTGCTATAATATACCTGAAAATGACTCATGCTCTAGGTCTATGAAAATAAATTATAGAATATTATGAATAATTTTAAGCTAAAAATTTGAAAATTTACAATAATAAAATCCCTAGAAAAATGAAACTTACTAGTACTGACATGAGAAGAAACAAAAAAGGAAATAGTCCTTTATGTATTTACAAAAATGAAATCTAGAATTTAAAAAGTCCTACACAAAAAAATTACAAGTCAGTATTGAGTGGTAATTCTACCAAATATTTAAAGGAAAAAATATAATGGAAAAGTAAATATCACAGAAGAACTGATAATTTCCCAATTCTTTTTATGAGGTCAGTATAACTTTCATACCAAAACATGGCAAGAAAATTACAGATTAACCTCTCTTATAAATATATATGCAAGACATTCTAAGAAAAATATTAGCAAATCCATTTTGAAATACTAAAAAAGACAACATGTTATAACTAAGATGGATTTATATAGAAATAGAATATTAATTTAATATTTGAAAACCAAACCTATCAAAGTAATCACCCCATTAACAAAAGTAGAAAAATCATATGATCATTTCACTTGACGTACTCACTTGATATAATTCTATATTCATTCATAATAATAATTTCTAAAAAATCTTTTAATAACTATAAATAGAAAATAACATCCTTAATACGATAAATATTACCTAAAATATATCTATAGCAAATGTATTATTTATTATTGAAATATTGAAGTTTTGGGATTGGGAAGGAGACACTATCCTCATTTCCGGAAGGATTATGCTGAAAGTTTTAGCAACTGTCATAGGTCAAAGGTGTCAAAAATGTATAAGAATTGTAAAGGAAGAAATAAAATTGTCAAAACTAATAGATGGTATCATTATAAATACAGAAAATATTTATAATCAATAATTAAATTTTGCAAGGCCATTGTATACAATATCAGCATAAAGCTTTAATTGCATATGCATACATTAACAAAACAAACAATTTTAAAAGTATCTAAATTAGCATCAAAAAACTCATCAAATACTTAGGATTAAGTTTAATGAAAACTAGGAAAGATTATTAGACAAAATCCATAAAACATTGAGAAAAATTAAAGAAAATCTATTTTTCCATTTGAATCTATATTTCTATTCAAAATAGTGGTTAAGTCTCTATTCACAGAAATTCTTTTTTTAAAATTTAACTTTTAAGTTCAGGGGAACATGCTCAGGTTTGTTACATGCTCAGGTTTGTTACATAAGTAAACTTGTGTCATGAGGGTTTATTGTACAGATTATTTCATCACCCAGGTTCCAGTACCCATTAGTTAATTTTCCTGATCCTCTCCCTCTTCCCACCTTCTACTCTCCAATAGGTCCCAGTATATGTTCCACCCCTCTATGTCCATGTCTTCTCATCATTTAGCTCCTGCGTCTAAGTGAGAACATGTGGTATTTGGTGAGAAAAAAGTTAAAGAAAATCTAAACACATTAAGGACAATGTGTTCATAAGGAAAAGATGTCAGTTTTCCTCAAAATGATTAATAGATTTCATATAATCCCATAAAAATTCCAGTTGGAACTGATAGGACGATTCTAAAATGTATATGAAAGTGAATAAGCTCAAGAATGATTCTAAAAATCTTGTAAAGGTATGGAGCTAGAGATGACGCACTACTGTGCATAAAAACAATCTAAAACTGCAGGATTAAAAGAGTGTGGAATTGATGGAAAGATGAGCCAGTTGAGAAGAACAGACAGTAAGGAGCAGGCCCATACATATGGAGATACTTGATTTTGGGCAAGGTAGCACTGCAGAACAATAAGTGATGTTTGGTCAATGGATAATGCATATGGAACAGAAAAAATACATATCACACCTGTTAAAAGGAAAACTTTAGACAAATTAACAGAGTTTAATTGAATAAAGAATGATTTTTCAATCAAGCAGACCCTGAACCAGAATAGGTTCAGAGACACTCCACCACAGCCACAGGGTGGAAGAAGACTTTTGGACAGAGAAAGGAAAGCAATGTACAGAATATGGGAAGTGAGATATGGAAACAGCCAGATTGGTTACAGTTTTGTGTTTGCCTTATTTGAACATGGTTTGAGCAGTTGGCTACCTTTGGTTGGCTGGCATTCAGTGATTTGGCACAAGAGTAGGTCATAGTCTGTTTACAAACCCAGTTAGGTTACAGTTCACAGTGTACAGAGCAGCCTTTAGGCCAAACTCAAAATACATAAGGAGGCAGTTTTAGCCTATGCTTAATTCAACACACCCCACTTTGCTTACCGATAGAATAAAACATAGAAAACTGTAAGTGTGTGGTTGACAGAGATTTCTTTTATAAGAAACAAAAGACTATAAACCATAAATTAAAACACTGATACATTGATGACGTTAAAATTAGGAACTTCTATTCATAAAAAAGAATTTAGTAAGCCACAGATTGAGAGAAAATATTTGCAACACAGAAAATGTACAAAATGTTTGGTTTCATAATGTATAAATATTTTTTTAAAGTGGGAAAAAGATAACACAATATAAGCATTGAGAAGATACTTGAATAGGCATTTCATACAGGGGGATACCCCAATAGTCAATGAACATATGAATAAGTGTTCAATCTCATTGTTCATCAAGGAAATGCAATCCTTTTGGAAAACTATCAGTATCTACTGAAATTGAACATGTGTATGCCATATGACTCAATTCCAGGCTTAGGTATATATCCAGTGAAATGCTTACACATGTATAGCAAAGACATGCACAGGAATGTTGATAGCAGCACTATTCATAATGGCTTCAAATTGGAAGCAATCTAAATGTCCATCAACAGGTGAATGGATGAATACTTGGTGGTGTATTCACACAGTGGAATACTACATACTATGTAGACATTTACAAACTACTTCTAGACAAAAGCTGGTGGATCTCACAAATAGAATATTGAAAGAAAGAAACCAGATAGAAAAAGTACAGACTACATGATCCCATGCAAGCAATGTTTAACAGCAGACAAAACTAACAAATGGGTGGAATTCAGGAAGGTTATCTTATTGGGGAATGGGGGCAAAATAGGGACTTCCAGAGGGCTGGCAATAATCTAATTTATCACTTATAGATATGTTCATTATGTGAGCATTCATCACAGTGTATACTTGCAGTCAGTGCACTCTTATTAGTTATACTTCAATTAAAAATATTTTAATACAAACATTTAGAAGCTCTGTCCTAAGTCCTTTGGAGGGTACAAAAATGTTAGTAGCACACACCTTAGCCTTCAAGGAATTCACAGAGCAGTGAGAGAGATAAGCAAACATTTGATTAATTATACTCAAGATCCAAGCTTTGAAGTGAAAGAATAGAAATACGTAATAAAATCAGAGGAGAAAATTAATTCCAAAAAGAAGCCCAGCTTAAGTTTCATGGAAGCAACAGATTTTGAGCTGAATTCAGAAAGACAGGTGAGCTTTTTATAGGTAATGGCAAGAAAATAAGCATTTCTTTTAAAGGAAACAGTATGAATAAATAATAAAGGCAGAGACATTCTGAGCATATTTGAGAATGTCAGGTTGTCTATTATCCTCTCAAGATAGGATTCATACTAGCTAGAGAGAGAAAACTGGAAGGTAGTTTGGGGGTAGAGTCCATAAAGTGCTGGATGTAACCCTAAGATAATGTACCAGCAACTTTCCAATGAGAAGAATGTGAGCTCTGAGACACAAACCAACTTCAGAAGCCACTGGACTATCACCCAGGCAAAAAGGAAAAATCTTCTGGGCAATGGGTAAGCCTGTGGATTCTAGGACAAGTTTTAACCTGATTCTATTTCTTACTAGCTTTGTGGCTTTTTGTGAGTTATTTGTCCTCAGTTTCCACCTTTAGAATACAATAAGAGTAACAGGTGAGCGTTATAGGATTGATATGGAGGTTAAACAAATTAATGGGAATGCTTAGAATCTTAACTGGCACAAGGCAAATACTTAACAAAGTTTAGCTAATGTTATAATTCTAATTCAGTGATGATTATTACAATTACTGATATTTTCAAAGAAATAATCGTTAAGGCCCAGCTAGGTTACCAGTTGGAATCTTGGGAAGTATTTTCCAAACATAGCTTTGGGAGCAATCAGAAAAGTTTGATTGGGTTTTGAAATAAATATTAGATTTTTGCAAGCAAGTTGTACCTGGGACACTACTTATGATATTTTTTAAAATTTAAAACCACATATAATATTGTTGAGGTTTAGAAGCAATTTTCTGTTAATATCTAAGTTGAATATTCAAGATTCAACATTAGATTTAGAATTTTTTTTTCTCAAAATCTTTGAATGACTATATCTTGACTTGGGGACAATAGAGTACAGAATATTCGGAAGCAGTCTTTTGTTTCTGAGATTTGTGTGATGTTAGGTTGGATTAGAGGTAGTAAAAATGTTATCATCTAACCAGGTTTTTCTTGTCTGCCACCCAGAAAAAGCCAATACAGTGAGATAGCAGATGCTGCAGCAGAGAAAGAGTTTAATAATTGCAGAGTGGCCAAGACAGGAGTATACTTCTCAAATCTACTTCCCTGATCATTTGGAGACTAAGGATTTTAAGGGTGGTTAGGTGGGAAGGGGACTAAGGAATGGGTTCTACTGATTAGTTGGAGTAGGGATGAAGTCATAGGGCTGCCAAAACTGTCTTTGTGCACTGAGTCAGTTCCTGGGTGGGGATCACTGGTCCAAGTGGTATCAGTTGATCCATCAGAAAGCAAAATCTGAAAAATATCTCAAAGACTAGTCTTAGGTTTCACAATAGTGATGTTATCAAAGGGGGCAACTAGGGAAATTACAAATCTTATGGTCAGAGCTACATGACTCCTAAGCAGTAAGCAATTGTAGGAAGCAAGACAGGAAACAATGACTGCTTACTGTTCAACTATGCCTATATCTTAGCAGAATTCAGGCCCCTATCAAAATTTTAACCTTGTGGCTTTTCATTAGCTTTACATTGGTGGTTTGGTCCCCAGACAGGGAGGGAGTTAGCTTTGAAATGGGACTATTATTATCATTGCTTTAAAATTAAACTATAAACTAAATTTGTCAGTGAAATGATAAACTAAATTCTTATCATAATTAGCTTAGCCTATGCACAAAAGTGAGCAAAGACAGTTTGTGAGGTTAGAAGCAAAATGGAGTCAGTTATGTTAGATTTCTCACTGTTATAATTTTTCAAAGGCAGTCTCAAAAAGACCAGAGTACTATCAACTGCTGAAAAAAAAGCAAAGTGATAGTAAATACGTTTATCTACTGAGAAAAGAAAATAAATTTTATCTGAGAAAAGGAAGTCCTTTCAATTATCGGGCACAGAGAGACATTAAAATGAGATAGCAATCATGTCCTACTCTTCCTTTTAAGTTTCATTTCTTAAAATTGTTTGCTTTTGCCACAGTAACTATAAATTAACCTAATAATTTGACACCCCAGTCACGATTACCCATACTCTATGGCTTAACAAGTATAGCCAATCCCAAATCAATGTTATTTCTGCAAACCTATGAGAATTCCCGAAAAAAAACATTGTATCAGCCGACTCCCTGTCCACCTCTTTTGCCTTTACAAATTCATTTGTTACTGCTAGTAATCAGAGTATATATTCAGGGCAATTTCAATCTATGCTCCAGGGTAGCACTCCTCCAGCTTGGCCCAAAGAAACTCTCTACTTATGTTAATTTTGCCTCAGCTTCTTCCTTTTAGGTTGACACTACCAACATCTGCTCAGATCCTTGCAACTGGCTCTGTCTCCAAATAACTAGTTATATTAGTCTGCTTAGACTGTTATAATAAATTATCACCAACTGGGTGGTCTAAACAATGTAAATTGTTTCTCATAGTTCCAGAGGCTGAGAAGTCCAAGGTCAAGGTGCCAGCAAGATAGGTTTTATTATGAGGCCTCTTCTCTTAGCTTATAGCCAGCTGCCATCTTGCTGTGTGTTCAACATTTCTCTGAAATGAGTAGGAAAGTTGATGATTGGAGGAAAAAAGAGAAATAGTGGAACAGTAGAAACAATAGAGGCAAAATTTCAGTAAGGATTATTAACCACTTCTCTGACCCTTTATTCTTCTTACCCTTCTTAACAAAGGAGGCTGGCCAAAGGCATGTTGAGATTTCAGTGAAACTCTGACAAATATTTTTCTTTATCTCTCTTTCTCTCTCTCTTTTCTGTTTTCTTTTCTTTTCTTTCTTTCTCTCTCCTGTTTCTTCTCCTTCCTTCTTTCTTTTTTTTTTAGTTCATATAGTGATGTGTAACTTGTGGTAGAAAATTTCAATGTAATATTATGGCACTAAAGTAGAATGCACAAAATCTTTTTAATCTAGAATTTTTTAATTTAGAAATTTATTGTAAGTCAAACGTGGACCAAAGTCAGCAGAACAAAATACTTGGATACATATATGTTTGTTTTTCAAACATGCAATTGACATAATGGTAATTTACAGGAAAAAGAAGATTCATTGTGCCTTCACTGTCAAGCCTCATGTTTCCATCTAGAAAATGTTATAGTAGCTGGGTGTGGTAGCTCACGCCTGTAATCTCAGCACTTTGGGAGGCTGAGGTGGGTGGATCACAAGGTCAGGAGATCGAGACCATCCTGGCTAACACGGTGAAACCCCGTCTCTATTAAAAATACAAAAATTAGCCGGGCGTGGTGGCAGGTGCCTGTAGTCCCAGCTACTTGGGAGGCTGAGGCAGGAGAATGGCATGAACCCTGGAGGCGGAGGTTGCAGTGAGCCAAGATCAGGCCATTGCACTCCAGCCTGGGCGACAGAGTGAGACTCTGTCTCAAAAAAAAAAAAAAAAAAAAGAAAATGTTATAGTAAAGTGACATTTTCATTTTTATTTACATATCAAATTATCCATGAGAAAGAGAAATATGTATTTCAGAGGCTCATGGAATTAAGACTTGAAGAAACTTTTGATTTCTGCCATTGTACTTTTCTTTGTGAGACAATTCCTCCAAATAAGATGTGTGTGATACTTCTACAAAGTGTGCTGTGTTTCTCTGAGCAATAACATTTAGTTGCTGTAAAAGCAGTTTATGTGGGACACAAGCATTTAGGGAAATAAAATTTAGTTATATTTACTAAGAGGAAAATATTTAACAGGTGAAGGTTGTTTGCAGGCCTTCCAAAATAATTTTTTTAAATAAACATACTTTTGCACACAATGAGTCTCTTGATGAGACTGTTCAGTGTCTCCGTGGGTGGTACACATACCAAAGGGTGCTCACAGTCAGAATTTCCTGGGGAAATTATAAACAACAACAATAAAATTCAAAAACATATTCCTTAGGTCCCACCCTCAGAGACTTCATTTGTATTGGTGGTAGCATAGGGGCTTAGATTTTTAGCTTCCCAGGTGACCCTCATGCGTAGACAGGGTCTGGAGCCATTGTACTAATCCAGGAGATATGTTTCTGTCTCAGGGATGGTGGGTCTGAGAGAGTTACCACAGCTTTTCCAAAATGCCCAACACAGCACCAGAGCTCTTGGGGTTGTGGTTGCTTCCATTCTCGCTAGTCAAATCTGGCCACTTGTAGCTTGTGCTTAGTGATTGGTGCCATCTTGCACTGTGAGTGAGTCAGGTGAGGGCGAAGAAGGAACGAGCTATTTGAATTTGCCCCTCCTTTTGTTTTTCTCTCTTTTATAATGCTGAGAGTTGGAGGTCTTAGCTATGTCTCTAACTTTTTTTTGTTTTGGAGACAGAGTCTCCCTCTCTCACCCAGGCTGGAGTGCCTCAGCCTCGTGCTTCAGTTTCGTGCGTCAGTGCCTCAGCCTCCCAAATAGCTGGGATTACAGGCATGCACCACCACACCCAGCTAATTTTTATATTTTTTAGTAGAGATGGGGTTTCACCATGCTGGCCAGACTGGTCTCAAACTCCTGACCTCAAGTGATCTGCCCGCCTCGGACTCTCAAAGTGCTGGGATTACAGGTGTGAGCCACCGTGACTGGCCTCCCCTGTAACTTGAGCATATTTCCTTCAGGAACGATGGCTTGCTAAAATGCGTTGGCTAGAGGTACTATAGGCATAGTGACAGGTTTGTAGAAAAGTTTCAGAGCCATTGGGTCAGTTATGGGTAATAGAAAATAGGAACACTGGTTCAGAAGACAGAAGGTATCCCTTCACACAGAGGGCTGACCTAAGACCTTGGCATCTGCCCCAGGTCCTAAGCTTGTAGGGTTGCCTTGCCCTCACAGGTTGTGCTTGGATTCTCTTCTGTGCTGCGTGGGACCAATTGTTGGCCTTCTTCTTATAGAACTAGTAAAGCCTTCATGGAAACAAACAACAGGATTCTAAAACGCAGAGACCTGGATTAAGAACCCAAGCTCCGAAGTCCTGGTGTTAGCGAAAGCTCTTTCTGACCCTGATGGGATTCCTAATTTGGGGAGAGTTGTCATGGTTTTCCAAAGAGTTTCAGTGTAAAAGCCTCTACATATTTAATTTCGTTTTTCAGACAGCTGAGATTTAGTGTTAAGCAAGGGACAATTGGTGTGGCCAAGTCCACGGATAACAAAGCTGAATTGCCCTAGGAAGTCTGCAGAATGATCTGGGGCTTTAGGTGTATAAATCTGACTTTAATTGATTTATAAGGCCTTATCGTCAGCCTTTATTCAGCACAAAGGCCCACCGATTTTCTCCTGTAATTTTCTGCTGTGGAAGGTTGTCCCAACTCAAATACTTTCCATAGGAATATAATTATGTCTTGCAAATAGTTTTCAAAAATCATCCAAAGATTCCACTTGTCTTGCAAAATTTGCAAGGAATAAAATCACATTTATTAATGTCACTGCCACCTCTTTTTCCTCAGTTACCTTGAAATCCTGCCATCCTCACTCCACTCTCACCATGCCACTCTGCCAAAATTACACCCAGAAAACCTGCCTGCAGAAATGGTGTTTTTAGGGAGCTTGATTAACCTAAGTAATAACAACCACAACAATAAACTCTGAGGGAGTATGGAAGAAGGAAATGTTTAATACATTGAATTTGGTCTGTCTTTTCATTTCTATTAGGTCAATCTTGATTTTTCTTAGTAGTAGATTTTTTGACATGGCTTATCTGCACTGCTTATTTAAGAAAAAGTGGTTACTAAAATTGATACAGATTTTTTTAAAATCTCATATCATTGAAAAACTTAAAGTTTAAAACAATTAAAATTTAAATCAGAGTTGAGGTATTTGGGGTTTTTGTAGTTTGGGAGCAGGGTAGGGGTTTTATATTATGGATTTCCTGCAAGACTCAGAGGTCTGCAGCAGAGATGGCCACAAGCCCTATGCATTACACCTGAAGCCTCTTGTCTAATAAAAATCCTGTAGAAACTGGGTTTTAGATTTAACCCTACTAAAATTAAGTATGTGATATTAGGCAACGTACTTCACCTTTTGGAACACAGTTCCTTTTTTAGTGAGGCAAAGTAATAATACCAATTCCACAGAATTGTTGCTTTATGACAATTAACTCATTCATCTCCAAACAACCTTATGAGATAGTTTAGATTTTATAAACTGTATTTTACAGATGAGGAAACTGGAGTGCAAGGAGATTAAATAAAATTAAATGACCCAACATTATGTGGCAGAGCCAGGATTTAAATCTAAGGTTTTGGTTCTAGAGACCTCAGTACATTTATAAACAACGTTAGACAATGTTTTTAATTTACAGCCAGACTCACGCTCATCTCAGTTTACCTCAAGGCTTAATACCTATTTGCTCCTCTTGTTACACACACATACACACACACACACACACACACACAGATCCTTGATGATAAAAAAAAAAATTGGCTTCAAAGTATATTTGCTTTAAGCTATGTAAATAAGAGAAGTTTATCCTGGCAACTTGTCTTTTCTTTTATATTGCAAATTTAAAAACAAATTAAAGAAATCTAACCAACTATTTAGCTTCCCAGTGGTGGGCAGGTTCTGGCTGGCTAGAAGCTTTCTGAATGACTGTGTTTCCCTTCAAGGTGGGTTGAATAGCATGCAGAAGAATCTTGGTGGTGGTGGTGGTGGCAGGGCAGCCACACATTCTTAAAGTGTTGCAAATAAACTTCTGCCTCCCGAGTCATGGGACGTATACAGAGGTCCTGACGGACTTCCTTCCCTTGCCACCCTGGGCTGCACACTGCTGTTTTTGTGGAACTAGTTCTGTGTAGACATCCCCAGTTCTTGTGTTATCTCTAAGACCTTATAGAGACTGACACATCTCCAAGAATGTACCAAATGGACCTAGACCAGTGATTCTTAATCAAGGATGACACCCTCCCCTCTCACAGACATTTAGCTGTGTTTGGAGACACTTTTGGTTGTCACAACTGCAGGTTGTGCTGCTAACCATCGTAAAATACACAGTACGACCCTTCACAACAAAGGATTATTTAACCCAAAATGTCAGTAGTGCCATTATTGAGAATAATGGCAATCTTGATCAAGAATACCTACAATTCCTTTTTTGTAAGATACTTCTTGGGAAAGGACTACTGAATTACCATAAGTACCCCTACAAACATCTCTTAAAATTCACATCTGGGAAATGCAGATAAAAACCACAATGTGATACCACTGCATACATAGCAAAAGTGACAAAATGAAAAGGAAGGGAAATAGTAAGACTTAGCAAGCTATGCAGCCAACCAAAATTTCTTTTTCTTTGCTTTTGTCTTTGAGATGGGGTTTTGCTCTTGTCACCCAGGCTGGAGTGCAGTGGTGCAATCTTGGCTCACTGCAACCTCCACCTCCCAGGTTCAAGTGATTTTCCTGTCTCAGACTTCCAAGTAGTTGGGATTAAAGGCATCTGCCACCATGCCTGGGTAATTTTGTATTTTTAGTAGAGATGGGGTTTCACCATGTTGGTCATGCTGACCTCAGGTGATCCACCTGCATTGGCCTCCCAAAATGCTGGGATTACAGGCATGAGCCACCATGCCCGGCCCAACCAAACTTTCATATAAGCTGGTAGGATAGTAAGTTGATTAAGCCACTTTGAAAATGATTTAGCAGTTTGTTAACCAGCTTTGTGTTGCTATAAAGGAATACCTGAGGCTGGGTAATTCACAAAGAAAAGAGGTTTATTTGGCTCATGGTCCTGCATGCTGTGTAAACAGCATGGCCCTAGCATCTGCTCAACTTCTGGTGAGGCCTCAGGAAGTTTTGACTCAGGGCAGAAGGTGAAGGGGGAGCAGGTGTGTTCCATGGCAAGAAAGGGAGCAAGAGAGAGAGGAGGAGGGTGCCAGACTCTTAAACAACTAGCTCTCGTGACTAATAGAGTGAGAACTCACTCATTATTGCAGGGAGGGCACTAAGCTATTCGTAACCCAAACACCTTTCAGAAGGTCCCACCTCCAACACTAGGGATCACATTTCAACATGAGATTTGGAGGGGACAAATACCCAAACTGTATCAGACAGTGTCTAATAAACCTGAATGTATGCATACCTATGACCCAGGCAGTCTACTCCCAAGTTTATACTCATCAGAAAGATGCACCATATATTCACCAAAAGCATGCACTAGAATGCAACACTAATTGAAGTTGCCAAGAACTGGAAACAAACTAAATGCCATGTCAGTTGCAGAATGGTTAAATATCACATTGTGGTATATTCACAGAAGTAGACACTGTAGAGCAATAAGGGAAAAATATCTACGACGCCACACAATACTACAAATGAATCACACAAAAACAATGTTCAGTGAAAGAAGGCAGACACAAAAAGATATAGTTTATGATTCTATTCATATAAAGTCCTAACTAGGCACAGCTAACCTATGCTATTAGAAGTCAGGATAGAGAGCATCCTTGGTTAGGCGGTCATGACTGGAAGGAGGCATGAGGAGCACATCTGGAAAGTTGGGAATGTTCAGTTTCTTGGTCCTGCTGGTTACACAGGTGTGTTCACTTGGACATTCATAGCACTGTGTACTTTTGATATGTTCACTTTTTTCTGTATGTGTATTCTTCAATAAAATTTTTTAAATGTGCAGCTGGTGTTCTGGAAAGTAGGACTGGATGTTTCTATTAATTTTTCCCCTCATATTTTAATGTAGATTTGTCCAATGGCACCTTAAAAAGCCCAAAGAATTTAGCACTGAGGAAAGCAAAGGAGGGAGGGAGTTTAATCCTCAGGTGGCAGAGTAAAGCAACAGGGAGGCTGGGGTGCAGAGAGGAGAATTCGCTTGGGAGGAGGCCCGTGAACGAATGAATCACAAATGTCAGGGGCTTAAGAAAGACACACTGGTCAGCACTGAGTCAAGAGGACTAAGGTGACTGATATCTACAGCAGCTTCATGGGGTATGAGGAAGGATGTTTTAGGCAGCGATTGTCAATGGGACTCTGCTCATGCCATGATTTGCCTTAAATCTTGTTTCTCTCTCCGTGTGTGTGTCTCTCTCTCTCCTCTCTGGCCAGATAATGCTTTGGATCAAGAATCAATTCTCGTTTGCTTTGTTTTATTAATAACTAGAAGACAAGTGGGTGCTGAGTGTCTTCTAGTAGTTTTTTTGTTTTGTGCAGTTAGCTGTGTGATGCTGGGAAACTCCTGTACCTTCTCTCTGCTCCAATTTTCTTATTTGTAAAAAGAGAATTCATGTAATATTGTAAATGATAAAGCACTCTACGTATGATATAATTGTACTTATTAACATTAAGTTCTACTACTACTACTAACAGCAATAGAAAACTGATTGAATGTGAAATCACGGAATCCCAAGCAAAACTTTTCAAAGTTTCCCCTTTACAGTTCTCCACTGTAAAACTATTTCTTTCCAGTTCTTTATGCCCAATTCCCTTTATGAACCCCTACTATGGGAGAGCTTCATGGGGAGCTGTTAAGCGATGGGTAGTTCTGGAGGGAGGCACCTTGCTTGGAAGCCAAGAGGGCACACAGCGTCCAGTTTGTAACATCAGTGTTAGTACTGGCTGCTGGATAGAGGTTGTCATTTTAGCCCAAGAGAAAGGTCCCGCTGTTGAAGGCTAGTGTAGGCAAATAACATATTTTAAATGTTGTACAGCATATGGAAATTTCTATGACTGCAAACATTTGGTTTGGTTCTGTGCCTGTTCAACATATTGCACATTTCTAAATTAAGTGTCTTTTAAATGGAATACAGTTAGGATTCATGTCCCCTTTTCCCTGTGGGTGGAGGGCTCAAGATAGGTGGTTCACACTCACTTTTCCACATACACATGCATGGATCCATATCCCAAACTTCAATTTTGCATGCAAAGCCCAGAGGTGAGCTTCTGAATGGAGGTGGTGGGACTTGTGCTGTTTGTCTAATCATATATTGGGCTTGTCAAATTCTGGCCCTTCCAGAACCAGAAGGGAGGCAGAGAACTGCAGCCCACAGTTTTTTTCCACTCTGCCAATTCTCATTTTGTAAATTTATGAGACTAATCTTCTGATGGAAAGAACTGGGGATGGACCAATCATATTGACTTTTCATTGGTGTCGTTATATAAAGGAGAGCCTTCTTAGAGTAAGAAAAAAATGTTAACTTTAATTTTCTGAACCGTTTATCATTCTTATTTTCTGATTATTAAAAAGTAATGTTTGTTTGGAAAACATGAGAGTTGAATAAATCAGAAGATAAAATATTTCCCATAAGGTAAGGGATACATAGGAGGTCTTTAGACTAGTCTGTCTGCTTTTGGGACATGGTGGAAAATTTTCATTATAAAAATAATCAATACATTTACTATCCAGAGTTGATCACTAATAATACTTTGATGTGATTCTGTCAAATCTTTTCCATATCAGTGTTTAATTTCTTAAAATAACAACGCTGGTACAGCTCTCAGCTACTTGTTTCAATTACCTGATAAAACTTGGCAATATTTGAATTGAGCCTTCTGTGGCTTATAAAAAAGAGAATAATCTCAACTTTTCCTGGAGTAGGCTTTAAATCCCAAAGTGAAAATACATGAAAAATGCCTAGAATAATAAAGTATTCCAGTGTTGTAACTATCCTTAAACATCTAGCCCATTGCCTAGTATTCAACAGGAAGTGGAACATAGTATCTGAGCAGAGATCAGATATGGCATGGTATCGTTACATCCTTCGACCTCATATGTTTGGAGTTGTAGAGTGAATCCTCATCAGTCTGATTTGAGATGTCAGTGTGCTTCTCTGCCTAAGTAGCTTTTGAAACCTGAGTTTACATCATGGAGATTACCTAGTGATCCTCCCACTGCCCCTTCCATGAACGGAAGACTGAGTGGTTCTTAAGAGGGACCATGTTTTTATCAGGCTATGTGCATTCCTTGATAAGCCAAGATGCCATTCAAGTCCCAGATCTGCACCACTGAAAAAATTGATGAAGAAAACACATTAATCTGGGTTGCTAATGGTACCACGAGAGGATAACAAAAACCAGTACCTTCCTGTAACTTCTTTCTGCTCCAATTTTCATATGTGTAAAAAGAGGATTCATCAAATATTGTAAATGATAAAGCGCTCTATGTATGATATAATTACACTTATTAACGCTAAGTTCTACTACTACTAACAGCAATAGAAAACTGATTGAATGTGAAATCATGGAATCCCAAGCAAAATTTCTCAAAGTTTCCCCTTTACAGTAAAACTATTTCTTTCCAGTTCTTTAAGCCCAATTCCCTTTATGAACCCCCACTATGGGAGGGCTTCATGGAGAGTTATTCAGCAATGGGTAGTTCTGGAGGGAGGTACCATTTAGAAATGGGCAATGTGTTGAACAGGCACAGAATCAAACCAAATGTTTTCAGTAATAGAATTTTCCATATCTCATACAACATTTAAAATGTTATTTTGCCTACACTAGCCTTTGAGGACTTCTTGAAACATACTCTAGAGGCAGCAATTTCTTCTACTTCTCTATCTGTTAGAAGGAAACAGGACTGACAAAATGCAGAGGTGAAGCTCACTTTACTTTAGGCCTTTCAAATTCACAATTTAGAGCGTGAATTATTCCTGCAGTCTAAGTTCTAGACATCTAGAGGAAACTCAGAGATCATAAATCTATCTATATATATATATAGATAGATAGATTTGGCCAATACATATGCAGTACTATATATATATATATGCAATACATATATTGCATATATGTTGCATATCTGCAGTATATATGCAGTATATCTGCAGTATATATGCAGTATACATGCAGTGTATATGCGGTATACATGTTGCATATATGCGGTATACATGTTGCATATATGCGGTATACATGTTGCATATATGCGGTATACATGTTGCATATATGCGGTATACATGTTGCATATATGCGGTATACATGTTGCATATATGCGGTATACATGTTGCATATATGCGGTATACATGTTGCATATATGCGGTATACATGTTGCATATATGCGGTATATATGCAGTATATATGTTGCATATATGCAGTATATATATTGCATATATATGCACTATATATGCAGTATATATATGTTCAATGCTATTCAAATGAAAAATACCCTAACACGCACACATACACACACATACACACACATACACACACACACTCATACACACATAAGCTCAACATGCATGGGTGTCAGTTGTGAATTCAGGTAGTTTCTTTCCTGGGAGGAAACAATTCCTGGTCTGTCTGTATGCAATGCCATCTGATGCTTCTTTCCTTGATAGATCCATGGAATGTGGAAAAAATAGGGTTAAGTTTCTGATTCCCTGATTGACTAAGGACAATAATGGAGGAAAACTAATAACCATTTTCCCTTATTTGGAACATAAGCACAGGCAGGTATTGAGAAGATCATCGGATCTTTCCCTTTCCAGGAAAGTCATAGGGAGATGTGAAAGATTTGGCACACTCATTGCTATAGAAAAATTTGCCAATGAGCAGTGTATTGATCAAAGTTCTGAGGAGGAGAGGTGCTTGAATATTTACCCAGAGCACTTCACTGAAAGGTGCCCAGGGGTGCTTGGAGGTGGCCGCTGGCAGGACTTGGCACCAGCCACGTTTCCTCTATTCTAAGGGACCATTCATTCCTGCCTGGTGCTTCCCCACGCCTGCTTTCCTCTCCCTTTCCAGTGCCCCTTAAGGAGATGTTTTATGAACTGTGTGCATGGATATTTTTGTGCCTACAGCAAAAATGTTGTTTTCCTAGAATCACGAATTAGAACAGATACTTCAGGAACCTAGGATCTCAGCCTCAGGCATGCAGCTGCCCAGACCCTGTGCTGGGAAGAGACCAAATACGATATACAGCGTACATCTGGAGACAGATGCTTCTTTGTGATGGACAGCACCATTCTTAGTCTTTTTCCTCTATGCTTTTTCTTTTTGAATCTTTTTTCTCATAAATACCTATATATATTAGTGCAAATATAAGCACAGACATGCCATTTGTGCCCCTAATGCTTGATATGAAATATAGTCAACACTATATTTTTACTTCTGTTTCCTACTCTAACTGGAAAGGTATAATTTCATGAAGTTGGATGAATCGGTGCTGCCATGGTTATACAAACAGTTACAAAAGCATAAATTGTATATGCTGAGATGGGTCCATTTTTTAAAACTGTTGCAGTTGGTACATAAACCAAGCTGATGAGCCCAAACCTCAAACCTATGGCGATGTTTTCTCCACTAAAACCACCAGGTTAATTTGCTCTGATTTTAGAAAAAATCTTCACTACTTCTATTTTTCTAAGAGTTAAAAATAATTTTTAAAATCTTTAGAAGTGATAGGTTTTATTGGTTTCTGCTGCTAAGTTACAGTAGGTGAATCCAAATTGATTTAGTTTTACAACCGTAGGCAACTTACTTTTTGTTGTTTTGAGGGTTCTGTTGTGCAGTTGTTTTTTTCATTCACTTATAACTAGATTTCCTATATGAATGGCCTTGTTTATATATGAAGTATATGACACATTTATGTATTATTTATTCTTCTTTAGGTATATTCTATATTATGTACACAGAGTTTTATATATATGTGTGTGTATATACATATACATATATATATACACATATATATGTATATATATGTGTATATACATATACGTATATATACACATATATATATATATGTATATATATATGTGTATATATATATCTTTTTTTTGAGATGGAGTCTTGCTGTGTCACCCAGGCTGGAGTGCAGTGGTGTGATCTCGGCTCACTGCAGCCTCTGGCTCCCAGGTTCAAGAAATTGTCCTGCCTCAGCCTCCTGAGCAGCTGGGACTACAGGTGCACGCTGCCACGCCTGGCCAATTTTTGTAGTTTTAGTAGAGACGGGGTTTCAACATGTTAGCCAGGATGTCTTGATTTCCTGACCTCGTGATCCACCTGCCTCAGCCTCTGAAAGTGCTGGGATTACAGGCATGAGTCACCGTGTCCAGCCATACATATACATCTTTAAATGCATGTGACATACAATATCATATAGCTGTGTTTGTATATGGGCATATTTCCTGATTGATTTGAATAGAGTTGTGTATAAAAACCGTTTGTTTCTACCTAAGCAGTTGAATATTTAAATGTGTAAAATATATTCTTTCTGGTTACAACTGAATTTTTAAAATTTGTTTCAAATCAGCAGAAATTGAGGTAATTACTTTAAAATTATATAATGTAGGTCTCATTCAATTCTTAGCAAATTTATATGCCCACCCCTGTTGAGGTCCTCATTTGTTTCATATCAAATCTCTTATCACGCAACAGGGACAAAAAGCCTTCTAGCATTAGAAAAATGTTTTAAAATCCTCCTTCTTTTTATGACACAGACATTTTATCAAAGAAAGTCTTTCATAGACACTTATAATCTTTCTGATTAAATAGAGAAAAGGATGAGGAAATCCTGAGCCTTGCTCACCCTCCCTCCTCCTCCCACCAAGGAAGCCTAGAAATGGCCTTTAGAGGCCGCCTGAATTTTGTGGACTGTGGTTTGTGAATTGGGTAGGATATATTTATATTAAAGAAAATTATTGTTTATCTGAAATGCAAATTCAATTGGTGTTCTGTGTTTTAATTTGCTGAATCTGGCCACCTTATTTGCAAACCACTCTCTTATTGAACGAAACTCTGTTATAAATCCAAGAAGATTTTCCCATAGCAGTATGGGTAAATATCTTGGATAAGTGACAACTTGTCTAATTTAAGTTCTCTGACTACTAAAATGGGTTTAATAATCAAGGCCCTATCTCACTAGCTATTTTAAGAAAGAACTAGGCATTGGCCTAAAGGTACAATATGCATGAAGTTATCATGGTGGTTGTTTAAATTCTATTAGAAAACACTAAACTAGTAATAGCAACTTAAAGGAGTCATCTATAAAATACTTAACACTCAAGACACACTCTGTTTCTCCCTAAGCTCTATTGTAGTCCAAAGTGAATGCTTTAGTAAATATTTTTAAAAGATTGAATTTAATTTCTCCACAAATTTCATAAATGAAGGAATAAATATATGTATAATAAATGGATAAGCCATATATATATTTCAAAATATACCATAGGCTAATGAAAGACAGAAAGTAGCTGGGAATTCATGGCAAAGCTTTATCAAGAGAGATTTTAGTTGTTTGTTTTTAATGAATATTTGATTTGGGGTTGATAATTCTTAATTAGTTCATGTCTTATTGTGACACCTTCAGGATTCCCAAAAGGAGACCATGATATGGAACACCCTATGTGCGGTGCCATCACTGATATGAAAGTAGATTCTAAGGCAGAAACCTAACACTGGCTTAGCTTTAACGTCACACTTAGGCCCAGAAGGTGCTACTGTTAAGATTAAAGTATAAAAAAGGGAACAAGGGAAAAAGTGGGGTAGAGAACACTATCATAAGGAACAAAGATTAAAGAACACTTGGAATGAACAAGACGGGTCCCCCACCACCCACAACCCCAGAAGCAATTTACTTCCAGATATCCCAGTGGCAAATGTAAGAGAACTGAGGCTTCTAGGTTCTGCAGAATTAAGGAAGGAAAGGCTTAATTCTACTGAGTTTTGAGAGTTTACTCAATAATGCAAACAAAAATAAACCAGTGTCAGTTTGTGTGGTTCAACAACGCCTAGAATGGCGATGGGGCCAGTAATCCCTTGTCACTATTAATTAAGTACATCCTCTAACAACCCCAACTCAAGGCTGCTAATCTTCACACCTTCCTTTGGGGCCCTTGGACAGCTGCTTTGGAAGTCTTAATAAATCTCTGACCAATTTGGGCCATGGTCAAATAGCAAAAACAACAGCCAGACATGTAATAAGATATTCTGTGAATACATGTTCAGTATTATTAGACCAGCTCTGCTGTTGGGTAGGTGATATCATCATTCACATAAGGCCGGTAAAACTGCAATTGGCATTCTGGCACGTAGAATCCTTCTACAAAAGGAGAAGTCAAATATTACCTAGATAGAATAACTTGACCAGGTTAGACCATGAAGTTATCACTAAAATCGGGGCAGGAAAAGCCACTGTCTTCCTATGATTCCAACTTAACTTGGATCACTTTTTAAAAAAAGCTCTGATTTAGTGCCAAGTTTAGTAATTCTATATTGATCCATATTTACTTCCATTGGGAGAAATGTCATCTCAATAAAGTCAGGGTTTCTCTAACAAGCTTTGCCCTTGAATTATAGTAAACCATGGATGGGCTTCCATATTGCCAAGACCTTGATCCTTGCTGGCATCTGTCCAGAGGAAGGTCATTTTAGCTAGTCCTCTGTTGACCACCCACTCAAGTCCCTGCTGAGTATCAGCCTCCAGGTCATAAGTCCACTTCAGTTGTGGTGTTTTTTCCTGCTCCTCTTCTGCTCCTGATGGGCATAAGAAATTCATTCAAGCCATACCTGGTATGAAGGTCAATTTTATATATCAACTTGAGTGCATCATGGTGTCCATATATTTGATCAAATATCATTTCTTTGAGGGTGTTTTGAGATGAAATTAACATTTGATTCGGTGCACTTTGAGTAAAACAGGTTGATCTTCATAATGTGAGGGGGACTGATTCAATCAGCTGAAGGCCTAAATAGAGCAAAACTGACCTCCCACAAGCAAGAGGGAATTCTGCCAGCAGATAGCTTTAGGACTTGAAGTGAAACCTCAGCCCTGTCTTGGGCATCTAGCATGCAGTTCTTCCTTATATCTATGTCAGCTGCCGTATTTTGGCTATGCCAGCTGCCATAATCACATGAGCCAATCTCTTTTAGAAAATCTCTTTCTATATGTATACACATCCCATTGGTTCTGTTCCTCTGGAGAATCCTAAGACAACTGGCGAAGAGAAACTCCAAGGGCTAAGAGCTAAGACCCTCTCTTTTCCCACTTCTTGTGCTCCAGACTCAGAGGCTTCTTCACCAAATCAGGTTGTTTAAGATCCCAGATGTCAAGGCACATTAGTGCTAGTGTTTTTTTCATCAGTGCTGGTGGGGTATGGATTGATAAGGCACGTTGATGAATAACTTGCTGGCATTTGTTAAAACTGAAAATATCTTGAGCTCATGACATGTTTACATCCTAAGGAGAGAACTGAAGTGGAAAAAATCAAAAGAGATCATTCACTGAAAATAGGTCACATAATTGAAGCAGAAGTAGCACTGTTTTGGTTTCCAGGTAACACACTTACACACAAAGGGATGAAAAACCTCCTTTCATTTTTACATAAAGCAAGATGTGGCTATAGAGAGCAGTGGACTATGCCAGCCCCTCAGGAGCTGCAATACACTACTTAGAGCGGAAGTGCAGCAGCAGTCACCAGGAAAGGTAGCAGCGCGTGGCAGAGAGAGGGGCCCCACTACGGACCAGCATCAGATCTTTCACCCGCATCATCGGGTCAGGAACAGGAATTGGGAAAGGATGAACGTGATGGATGCCATCTGATTTTTGAAGATGAAACTCCTAGAAATAATTAAGAAAATGCCACGGGGACAATGTAGGAGACAAAGGCAGAAATCAGGAAAAAATGGATCTGTGATGTGAAAATGACCCATTTCAAGCCCAAGGCTGCTGTATCCTTGGGAAGCACCTAGCACCCTGGGAAGCATGAATCACCACAGTATTAAGAAAATAAAAGCATTAAAATGCAACCTGGCCCCCTCTCTTGTCCCTAGACTCTTGCATAATGGGCAGACCCTAACCGATATATGTCTTTCAGACTGGTGTTCCCTTGCACTCTGGGGAAATACCTCAATGTTTTAGAAAAGAGTAAAGGACTAGAAGGTATATTTACCAGGACACTTTAACTCTTTAAAGAGGAAAATGAGGTTTCTAACTGCTGTGAGCACTCGTACTCAAAGAATCCAAGTTTCTATTACCTAGCAGATTAATAATAGCATTATGACTAGCCAAGAAGGAAGATGTGAACCACAAACACAAACACTTTTTCTTTATTATTTTGCTGACATGCTTTTCCTCCCTGCCAGGAAGTACAGTGACTCTTCTGTAGCAGTAACACATTTGCTGATTTCTTCCTGGGCAATGAAAACTGAAAAGTGAAGATATTCCCATTTTATAAATGGGAATTTTCTTTTTCTCCAACAAAAGAAGAAAAATCCATTGGAGTCTTAGAGTGAATCAAGTGAATCAAGCCTTCGTATTGACTCTAGCGACTATTAGATTATGCTGCATCCTTTTCCCTTATGAAATACTCCACAAATGCCCACAATTTATCTAGCATCCATGCCACTCAGTATTTGACTTTTCACTTCCTCCCACAAAAGGGGTAGTGGAGTGTATTTCTACATTCCTTGAGGGTGGATCCAGTCATGTTTCTTACACTGGCAAATAGAAAGAGGTGATATGACAGGGCACCTCATCCAAGTGGAGCCTTAAGTTACCTTGCCTGTTTCCATCCAGTCTCTTCCAACTCTTCCAGTACCCAGAGAAGAACTGCCTTGATTGCCACTTGCTTCAAGGGCAGAAGATTCACTGCAGATGAGCACAGTTTTCATCAACTGACCCTAAATAATCCATAGATGCATAAGGCATCAAAACTTAATCTTATTTTAAGCCACTGGGCTGGTAATTTGTTTCATGGCAATAGCAAAGCAATGTATTCTTAAATGAATGATGATTTATATAGACAAAGTAAAAAAGACACTATATTGCAGAGAATATAGTGTCTTCAAATATTATTAAAATAGATTGTTAAAATAGTCAATCAGAAAAAATATATCTATAAATGTGATATTTTGAGAGGGAAGAGAAAAGTTTCAAAACTATTCTCTGGCTTTTAGCCTTCATCTTTAAAATTTTTTAACAACTTTATTGTGATATAATTTTAATACAATAAATTCACCTGTTTTATCTGCACAATTTAATAAATTTAGTATATTAACATAGTTGTATAACCATTACCCCAATCCAATTTTAGAACATATTCAACATCCTAAAAAGAAACCTTATGCCTGTTTATAGACAGTCTCTATCCCTACTCTTAGCCCCAGGCAACTACAAATCTGCTTTCTGTCTCTAGCCATTTGCTACTTGGGATATTTCATATAAACAGGAACATAAAATATACATTCTCCTGTGTCTAGTCTTCATCTTTTTATAGAGGTGGAAAATTAAATCCCAGCAATATACAGCTATTTGATTTTTTGAAATTTACCAAAAGCTGTTTAGGATTATGCATGGAAATTGTCATTTTCAAAAGAAGATTAACTCATGGTTGTTTGAAAAATTTATCGTGGATGAGGGCTCTGTTGCCTTATTTATAACCCACTGAACTATAACACAAACAATATTAAACATCAATATATACAAACACATTGTATAGAGTTATACTGAGAAGCAGCTCATATGTTTGCTAAATAATCTTTATATGGAGGGCCAATTTGTGGCTCCTGTGTGATGAAGAGAACATGGCCTTTAGAATAAGAAATAATCTAAAGAACACAAAAATGATGTTTGTACAAAAACACCCTGGTAGTTTCTTCCAAACTCATTCTGAATTTAGCCTTTGTGTCTCATATAGCTTGTGTTTGGAGAAGAGGTACATGGTATTTGCTATTATGAATACATGGGAAAACCTGTGGAAAAAATTTCTAGACAAGGATTCAATCAACAAATACAGATGGAATTAAATGACTTCACCTTAACTTAAAAGATGCCATTGGAATCATTTGAAGCAATGAGCCATCTCTGATCTTCTGATCTTATGTCATGTGAATCTGACTTGATTACCAAACACTCCAACAACATATGGCAAGCTTACAGCCCTAAAAGTCTGACTGCACTAAAATAAGTACCCAACTTTCTAGAGAATCCTAAAACATCTTCACAAATATAATTTGTAAGGTTCAGGAACCTTACAAAGTTCAACATGTTTTATAAGAAACACTTAAGCATTTAAATAGTTTCTGCAAATATACCTCAGTCAGATAAAACAATTCATTACACTCAGGAGAAAGAAAGAGATTCAAGTGTAACAACAGAAGAATTCATTATACCATGATAACTTTCATAAATGGATGTGGAAATAGAAGCCTGTATGAAATTAAATGAGAAAAGAATAACTTGTAAAGTTCAGCTAGCATATTCGAACTCTACTCATTAAATAGCCCCGTTTAATGGTAGCTAAGAGTGGCTCCAGATGGTGTCAAGTATCAAAGGTCCTGGTCCATATGACCCCTGTGATGACAGACCAAGAACTTTGCCTTCCTTGCTTTGCATTAGTTAAACACGCTGATGAAAGATGCACCTGGGGCTCTTTGGTCCATCTGCCCCATTATTTCATCTCTGAGTTCCCTGGTTCAAACTCAGGGGGTCTATCTCTGACCAGTGCTCAGTTTGGATACCTAAATACTATATTAATGGAAGTACATGTACCAGTACGTTAACATAATATTTAATATGTAAAAGAATCATTGGCAGAGATTATACATTTATATTTGCAGTAGAATGGTGAGCAAAATAAATTTTTCCTTGGTACAACACATATGGTTCCACTTTCACGGGTCTGTCGGTCTCCCAGGTTAATGACGTCTCACCATATGCCCAAGAGCAAAGAGTGATGGAACTGACATGCTGCTCAAACGGACTGAAACAAGCTGCATCGTGTGTCCTCGGCCATAAAATGCCATTCAAGTGACCCCATAAGCTGACATCTGCCCACATGTTGTACACATTTGGGGCCGAGTTGCCCATTTGTTCCTTTCTGATCTAAATGTAAATATTATACATAAAAACATTTACAAGTACAATTCTCTTTCTTTTTTAGAGGCCGAGGAAAGGCCAGGTTGGCTGGGTACCAGTTGCAGCCTTACTTTTGAGGTTGGCTTTGTGATTCTTTCAACGTGTCTTGGTAAATTATATGCTTTGCTTCAAACCGATTAAGTCCCTGTAATTGACGTGAAAACTAGTATGCATTTCTTTTCTCTCAAGATACAAAACAACTTTTTGAAACCATAATGTAATCCCTGCAAGTTAATAGGGCATTCAATCAGTAATTTTAAGTACCAGTTGAGCTCTGCTTTTCTTTTCTTATGTCTCTCTACCTTGTTAGCTAGTGCTATAGCACAGGCTACCTGGAATATGATGAAGATAGAAGTATGGAGCTGTGCAGTTTCTTAAGACTGGTTACAAAAAAAAAATCTGTAGAGGTGATGTCACTGATGGTCTTTTTATCTTTATTCAAAAGTATGTTTCCTCATTGATGATGAGCAAGAGAGTTTTACCAGAAATTCAGAGTTCAAACACTGCTGCTCATTGGGATATTTTATTTTTTGTTGACAAGAAAAATCCTGCAGCTGACATTCAATTTCGGTACTAAACTTAATTTGCATTTCTTAACATCTTTATATGTTAACCTTATTGACACCTATGTTCAAAGAAGAAAATGTGATGTTAACTGACACAAAACAAAGATACGGAACAAAAACTGAGATTCACAAGAAAGATGTGAGTTCCTCATCCCTTTTACCACCTCATGAAACCATTGTGGCTTTTCTGGGGGGAATTATGCTATGACAAATCCACTCACTGTTTCTCCATGGAAAACATATTAATACAACTCAGAGGAAGATAGCATGATTGTAACGCTATGCTCTCAGTGCATTCCACTGGGTGGATTGATTTGGAATCCACATTCTGTGGTAGCTAGTTCAAGTGTAGACTCTGGTTGTTCACATACAAACCGGTTTAAATAGTCACAGAAGTGATCAGTCAATTCAGCTGAAATTGCTTTACTGTTGAGTGGATTGCTAAACATTGATTCACAAGTAATAAAAGCAACAGAAAACAACAGTTGACTGTTGTTGTGGTTCTTTTCCCCTGAGGCATGGTTAGAGAGCTCTATGACCTTCTATAGGAATTGGAATAAAATGCAGTCTTTCCCATGACTTAAAAAGTCCTATATAATCTGGGTCCTGACGACTCCTCTGACCCCATTTCTTTCACAGCTCCCCGTGCTCACTTCTATAGAGCTGCATAGATTTCCTAAACAAAACCCATTCTAACCCAGGGCTTGCACACTCTCTGCCTTCTTCCTGGAATGCTCTGCTCTCATACATTTGCAGGGCTTGCTCCCTCCCTCTATTTGGTCCCCAGTTCAGGTGTCACCTTCTCAAATAGGCTTTCCTCCTTAGCTAGCTGTTCACAACAGCACCCTGCTCACCTACTACTCTTTGTGTCCCCAATTTGTTATGTCTTAAACTGTTTTTCATGGAACTTACTATTTTCTGACATTTATTACATCTTTATTTGCATATTTTCTTTTCTTTTTTCCCCCCACTAAGAAGAAGGAATCGGGAAGGAGTCATGTTTTGTTCACAGTATTATTTGTATTGTATTACATTTATACTAGATTTACTTCAGTTGTAATAAATGGGCTTGTTGTACATGTATTTTTTTTTTATTATACTTTAGGTTTTAGGGTACATGTGCACAATGTGCAGGTTTGTTACATATGTATCCATGTGCCGTGTTGGTTTGCTGCACCCATTAACTCGTCATTTAGCATTAGGTATATCTCCTAATGCTGTCCCTGCCCCCTCCCCCCAACCCACAACAGTCCCCGGAGTGTGATGTTCCCCTTCCTGTGTTCATGAGTTCTCACTGTTCAATTCCCACCTACGAGTGAGAACACGCGGTGTTTGGTTTTTTTGTCCTTGCGATAGTTTACTGAGAATGATGTTTTCCAGTTTCATCCATGTCCCTACAAAGGACATGAACTCATCATTTTTTATGGCAGCATAGTATTCCATGGTGTATATGTGCCACATTTTCTTAATCCAGTCTATTGTTGTTGGACATTTGGGTTGGTTCCAAGTCTTTGCTATTGTGAATAGTGCCGCAACAAACGTACGTGTGCATGTGTCTTTATAGCAGCATGATTTATAGTCCTTTGGGTATATACCCAGTAATGGGATGGCTGGGTCAAATAGTATTTCTAGTTCTAGATCCCTGAGGAATCGCCACACTGACTTCCACAATGGTTGAACTAGTTGACAGTCCCACCAACAGTGGAAAAGTGTTCCTATTTCTCCACATCCTCTCCAGCACCTATTGTTTCCTGACTTTTTAATGATGGCCATTCTAACTGGTGTGAGATGGTATCTCATTGTGGTTTTGATTTGCATTTCTCTGATGGCCAGTGATGATGAGCATTTTTGCATGTGTTTTTTGGCTGCATAAATGTCTTCTTTTGAAAAGTGTCTGTTGATGTCCTTCGCCCACTTTTTGATGGGGTTGTTTTTTTCTTGTAAATTTGTTTGAGTTCGTTGTAGATTCTGGATATTAGCCCTTTGTCAGAGGAGTAGGTTGCAAAAATTTTCTCCCATTTTAGTGTTTTAGACATGAAGTCCTTGCCCACGCCTATGTCCTGAATGGTATTGCCTAGGCTCTCTTCTAGGGTTTTTATGGTTTTAGGTCTAACATGTAAGTCTTTAATCCATCTTGAATTAATTTTTGTATAAGGTGTAAGGAAGGGATCCAGTTTCAGCTTTCTACATATGGCTAGCCAGTTTTCCCAGCACCATTTATTACATAGGAAATCCTTTCCCCATTTCTTGTTTTTGTCAGATTTGTCAAAGATCAGATAGTTGTAGATATGCGGCATCATTTCTGAGGGCTCTGTTCTGTTCCATTGATCTATGTCTCTGTTGTGGTACCAGTACCATGCTGTGTTGGTTACTGTAGCCTTGTAGTATAGTTTGAAGTCAGGTAGTGTGATGCCTCCAGCTTTGTTCTTTTGGCTTAGGCTTGACGTGGAGAATCAATATCATGAAAATGGCCATACTGCCCAAGGTAATTTATAGATTCAATGCCATCCCCATCAAGCTACCAATGACTTTCTTCACAGAATTGGAAAAAACTACTTTAAAGTTCATATGGAACCAAAAAAGAGCCCGCATCACCAAGTACATGTATTGTTTACTTTATGATATGGTTTGGCTGTGTCCCCACCCAAATCTCATCTTCAATTATAACTCCTACAATTCCCAAGTGTTGTAGGAGGAACCGAATGGGAGGTGATTGAATTATGGGTACAGGTCTTTCCTGCGCTGTTCTCATGATAGTGAATCAGTCTCATGGGATCTGATGGTTTTAAAAATGGGAGTTTTTGTGCACACACTCTTTTCTCTTGTCTGCCTCTGTGTGAGATGTGGCTTTCACCTTCTGTGATGATCTTGAGGCCTCCCCAGCCACGTAGAACTGTAAGTCTAATAAACCTCATTCTTCTGTAAATTGCCCAGTCTTGGGTATGTCTTTATCAGTAGTGTGAAAATGAACTGAAACAGTTCAATAAACAGTATTCATTTGGTATGAGCTAGAATATTCTGTTGCCCAAAAGTACCACCTTCTAAAGCATGGCCAATATATGCTCTTTTCATATATTAGTACTATACTTTATTACAGTAAATGCATAAGAGATTTAGCTTATACAGCGTTGTTATTAGGATATTGCATTTTAAAAACTGTAGTTCATTTCTTTTTTTCCTCTTTTCTTTTTTTTTTTTTTTTTTTTTTTTTGGCAGGGTCTCACTCTGTTGCCCAGGCTGGAGTGCAGTGGTGTGATCACAGCTTACTGCAGCCTCAACCTCTCAGGCTCAGGTGATCCTTCCACCTCAGCCTCCCAAGTATCTGGAACCACAGTCACACCACCATGTCTGGCTATTTTTTTTTTTTTTTTTTGTATTTTTTGTAGAGATGGGGTTTTGCCATGTTGGCTAGGTTGGTTTGAAACTCCTGGGCTCAAGTGGTCTGCCCACCTCAGCCTCCCAACATGCTAGGATTACAGTGAGCCACTGTGCCTGGCTATAGTTCATTTCTTAATCTGAAAAATGTTTATCAAACATCTAATGTATGCCATTCATTATACTAGTACTTCAATGCATCTTCAAATGAAACTTCTAGAATAGTAACTATTATTACCTGAATTTTACAGAGGAAAAAAACAATAAAAAGAGAACTGGGATTTGAACCCAAGTCATGGGTACCAGAATCCACACTCTTAACTTCCATACTGTGTGCTTCTTCCTATAATTCAAACTACGACATGGGAAAAGTGGGAACAAATGCAGGTTACAAAACTGAGAAATGTCTGGATAATGAAGAGCATTGTAAGTCATTTTCCATCTTAGAGTTTATCCTAAGAGGAGTGGACAAATGGGTTTACTTAGGAAACAGTCATTTTAAAAAGGGCATTGTGGCTGCATTTTGAGAAAATTAGACTAATTTAGTAATCTGGGTTACAGATGATTTGAAACTTGACTAAATAAATAGTAGCAGAGACTGAGAATATTCAGGAGCTCTTTATAGCAGAGACTGAGAATATTCAGGAGCTTTTTAGACAGTAAAATGGCCAGAATTTTATGAGAAGATATCAAGGTAATACCTAGGTTCCAGGCTTGGGTGAGTAGATGGAAGAGCACTAGCGTCCAGTGGAATGTTCTTTAATGATAGAAATGCTGTCATTCTGTGTTGCTGAATATGGTGCTACTATCCACAGATTACTATTGAGCACTCAAAATGTGTCCAGTGAGATTGAGAAATGGAATTTTAAATTCTACTTATTTTTAATTGATTTAAACCTTAATTAGGCACATGTGGCTGGTGGTTACCATATTGATCGTCTTAAGACTAAAGATACTGATGAAGACACATAACTAGTATATTACAGTTACTTCATGAGGGAGGTAGAAGAGTGGGAGACTGTGTTGAGAAACTGATGCATAGGCATTCTTGTGAACTGTCCAGCATTTGTTCCCCTCCTCTTTTTAACTATATCAGCCTTTATTTTGGTATCTACACCTCCCTTAAGCAGCCTGTACATGGTAGGTAGCATGAATTCTATTCCTGGATCCAGGGCTTTAGATGTGTGTCTTAGACCTCTGCTAATCAATGCACAGTAGTCCAATCATGATGCAGCATTCCTAGTTCTGGGGTAAAAATGTGACCCAGTGTGGCTGAGTACGGTGGCTCACACCTGTAATCCCAGCACTTTGGGAGGCTGAGCCTGGCGGATCACGAGGTCAGGAGATCGAGACCATCCTGGCTAACACGGTGAAACCCCATCTCTACTAAAAATACAAAAAATTAGCCAGGCTTGTGGTGGGTGCCTGTGGTCCCAGCTGCTCGGGAGGCTGAGGCAAGAGAATGGCGTGAACCCGGGAGGTGGAGCTTGCAGTGAGTTGAGATCGCGCCACTGCACTCCAGCCTGGGTGACAGAGCAAGACTCCGTCTCAAAAAAAAAAAAAAAAAAGTGTGACCCAGTTTGCATTGGTGACAATGAAGGCAGCCTTTTCTGGAGGGTTTTGGGGAAAGGTTTGCATTCTCCTCCCTGGTATTGTGGGAGAATCCCAGAGAAAGATGGGATTTGACACCCAGAAGATGCTACTGTGGAAAGCAGGGAGCAGATAGGGAAAGAAACTCAGTCCAAGAAGACCGTATCGAGTCACTGAATCAATCCAACCTTGAGCCCATCATACTTACGGATTTTCCTATTTCATACTAATAAATCCCTTTAGAGTTTAAACCAGCTTGAGTCACCTTTTCTTGCCTGTAATATACAGAGGTTTAGTCCATAGAAAGGATCTGTCTGAATTTACAATTTCAGAGATGCAAAAATTCCAGGAGTTGTGGGTCAACGGAGATAAAAAGACCAAGCATTTGAGAAGCCAGAATGTAAAAGGGGTTGTCCTTGACATTCATGATGATGGTAGGATTTGGGGTACAGCAGAAGCCATGAATTAGGTAACAAATATTTAGAAAAGGAAGGTATTGGCTGGGATTTCAGTGAGATAGTAATGAAATGATGGCAGTTATTGCTGAACGGCATCTAGCTTTTCTGTCTTCATTTTTTTTCTTCCTTTCTGCTGTGCATGTTTTTCAAAAGTTATTTAAGATAGATTTGAAAATTACATAGCCATAGCAATATAAAAAGTGGAAAAAATCATATTGAAATGGAATATAAAGCTTGGAAGATAAGATGAAGCCAGGGGTGAAGTCAGGACACAAAATACGTTCTAGACCATCTAGTGTATGTGCCAGAGCTAGCTACAAATTTAGCTCTTAGTTTTCTATTCACTTATGATTTCATCTCTCTATTATCTCTCTATATATGAAGATTTCACAAGATCAGCCAGCTAGATCAGTTGAGCTCTTCTTTAACTACTAGTTCATATTATGTGCCCAAGGTCACAGAACTAGTGCTAAAGTTTGATTTTGGAGACAAGGCTCCAAATTTCCAGCCCTGAAGCGTTCCCACTAGACCACATTGCGTCTTGAACACAGAAAAATTTTGTGCTAGACATCCTTTTTCCTGGACTGCAGGGTCACAGGAAAACCAAAGCACTAGTGGAGTATTTTTGTTCGTGACTCTGTACCCTGGTGACTGAGGATGGAAAAGAGTCTGACAGACAGACCAGGCCCCTGAAGGACCCTGTCTGGACAGCCTGACCTAGGAAAGGAAGCATTCCTGCCCAGCAGCTGAGCTCCAGGGAGGCCCGGGCTAAGGCAGCAAATGTTCTGCACCTCAGGATTAAGGTGGTTTGGCAGAGGCACAAAAGGGGAACTGCAACTCGCCAACCCCTGCCAGACCTGGCCACCGTGTGCCCTTGGTGGTTGAAAGAGAAACATCGTCTGCATCCTGTCGATGATCTCTTTGCCCACTGCCTCAGTTCACCTCCCTGCCCCTCCTCAACCCGTCTCAAACTCTAAAACTCTTGTGAAGTCCAATACACATTTTGTCCAAGAATTCAATATTTAAGTGAGAAAAACATCTCCCTGCAGACTTCTTATTATGTTAAAAACCAAAGCCACCATTTTCCTTCTTGTCTATTCATGGACGTGCTCTTCCATACATGGAAGAAAGGAAAGCCTCAGTATCGATTCTGAGTTCCCGAGGCATGTCTGAGATTGTTTTGACGTAGATAAAGAACAAACCTAAGTGCTGCCCTGTTTTCCTCTGGTCATATGAGTCTTCTTTAGGAATTTTTGGGTGGAAAAATGACAGGGATTGAGAGTAGCGGCATCCTGCCACATTTCCAGCATATTCTAAAACATCAGTGGGTGATATGGTTTGGCTGTGTCCCCACCAAAATCTCATCTTGAATTGTAATCTCCATAATCACATGTCAATGAAAGGACCCAGTAGGAGGTGACTGGATCATGGGGCCAATTTTCACCATGTTGTTCTCGTGATAGGGCGTGAGTCTCATGAGATCTAATGGTTTTATAATCGTCTGGCATTTCCCTTGCTTGCACTCACTCCTTCCTGCTGCCTTGTGAAGAAGGTGCCTGCTTCACCTTCTGCCATTATTGTTGTTCCCGAGGCCTCCTCAGCCATGCCGAACTGTGAGTCAATTAAACCTCTTTTCTTTATATATTACTCAGTCTCAGGCAGTTCTTTATAGCAGCGTCGTAATACAGTGGGATTCCAGTCTGTTCAGTGAAAGCTGAAGACTTCTCCTGCAGATGGAGGCAAACATGCTCCTATCACAAACTTCCATGTGACATTTTGATGAGGAGTCATGAGTCCCTTCAGAAACTCATGCATACATCACCAAGGGGACCATGGACTCTGAATGAAGAATTTCAGTTTGATGTCTTGGGCAGGTTCTAAGAGTGGACTGTTTTTTTTTTAAAACAAAAACAAAAACAAAAAACACTGATCTCTGAACTGTCCAGACACTGGGTCTGTGTCCTGGCATTATGACTTACGAGCTGTGTGACTTTGGGCCTATCACTTTGCATCAGTTTCCTTGGTGTAAATGGAATAATGGGATAATAGTATCTTCACTGCCCATCAAACAGAAAGTGAGGAGCAAGTGAGAAATATATCAAATTTTCTATGTAATCTGGAAAGACCAAGATCTGAATAACAGGAGGCAAAATCTGAGTTAATTAATGTGTGAAGTTTATTAATGGCATGTGTTTTTCTTTCTCTTTCTTTCTTTTTCTTTTTTTTTTTTTTTTTTGAGATGGAGTCTTGCTCTATCACCCAGGCTAGAGTGCAATGGCACAATCTCGGCTCACTGCAACCTCCGCCTCCTGGGTTCAAGCAATTCTCCTGCCTCAGCCTCCCGAGTAGCTGGGATTACAGGCGCCCACCACCATGCCCAGCTAATTTTTGTATTTTTAGTAGAGATGGGGTTTCACCATGTTGGCCAGGCTGGTCTCAAACTCCTGACCTCAGGTGATCCGCCCGCCTGGGCCTTGCAAAGTGCTGGGATTATAGGTGTGAGCCACTGTGCCCAGCCCATGGCATGCATTTCTTACACTTGCAGCATTCTGTCTTCCTCCGGTCCAGCACCAAATGCTGGTCTCTTGTTTCCTCTAGCCAGGTCAGCTTCCTGTGCCTGTGCCAAGCTCTGGATCCTCCTTGCCAGTTTCTTCCATCCTTACTGTATGTGTCCTGAATCTGTTACTATGGAATTGTGCTGACAAGGGACCGCTTGAAGCTTAAAATCATAAAAGGTTTGTTAATGGTGAGATGAGTAGGTTAAACATTAACAATTGATTATTTATAAAGGACAAACATTGGTGTTAGGTGTAGCAATTGTAAATCTTCTATCCCCTCCCTCCTAACCTATGCAAAAAAATACACACAATGAAATAAAGTGGATCTTCTTGAACTAGGTAAGGCAGCAGATACATTTTTATTCCTGCTTCAAGTTACTGCTCATAGGTATAGAGCTGGTTCACAAACACAAAGCTACCTTCTCCATCACTCAGGGACCTTTTATTAACCTACGTTGTTTTATGACTTCCTACAACAAAAATCCTCCTCACTCTGTCTTTAAAATGGGTGTTACTTGATGCATTTTTAAAATAAAATCATAAATGATAGTCATTATTATTATTAAATAGGCATTGCAATGGTTTACATGCACGTCTTGCACATAGAGCCCTTCATAACTGTTATTCTGCACATCATCACCATGTCAGACATGGCAGGGTACAGTGGCAGACCTGATGTGTGGCAGATCTGATGTGCTTTCACTTGGTGAAGAGGAGCCAACCTGACCCAAGGAAGAGGCTCCATCCACTCTTACTAGAGCTGAGGAGTTGGGAACCTCCACAAACCAAGGCCCTTACATTACCAAGGTGAAAACTGCCTCCATTGGGAGTGATTTTTGTGATCCATAAAGCAGGCATGGAAGTGACCAGAGGAACTCTGCGATTTCACATCTAGACAGAGTGTGTCCAAGGAAGCCATTGCCCTCCTCTAATTAATCTGGGCATGCTTGGCAAATATTTTCTTTTCTTTTTCCTTTCCTTTCCTTTCCTTTCCTTTCCTTTCCTTTCCTTTCCTTTCCTTTCCTTTCCTTTCCCTCCCCTCCCCTCCCCTCCCCCCTCCCCTCCCCTCCCCTCCCTCCCCTCCCTCTCCCCTCCCCTCCCTCCCTCCCCTCCCTCTCCCCTCCCCCTCCCTCTCCCCTCCCTTCCCTCCTCCCCTCCCCTCCCTCCCCTCCCCTCCCCTCCCTCCCCTCCCCTCCCCTCCCCCCCCTCCCCTCCCCTCCCCCCCCCCCCCCCCCCCCCCCCCCCCCCCTCCCCTCCCCTCCCCTCCCTCCCTCCCCTCCCCTCCCCTCCCTTCCCCTCCCCTCCCCTCCCTCTCCCTTCCCCTCCCCTCCCCTCCCTCTCCCTTCCCCTCCCCTCCCCTCCCTCTCCCTCCCCCCTCCCTCTCCCTTCCCCTCCCTCCCTCTCCCTTCCCCTCCCCTCCCCTTCCCTCCCCTTCCCTCCCCTCCTCTCCCCTCCCCTTCCCCTCCCCTTCCCCTCCCTCTCTCTTCCCCTCCCTCTCCCCTCCCTCCCTTCCTTCCTTCCTTCCCCCCACTGTGAGGAAATAAGAAGTTTGTTTTTGTCTGTAACAAAGATCCATAACCTTTAGGGTATTATTGAGTGAGTAGGCCTAGTCTGTTTTTAGATCCTACCTCACACTCTGTGGCTCAGTTCTTATTTGTATCCTAGGTGAGGAATTAAGAGCCCAGATGAAAGAAAAGGTATTAAAATGGGCCCACATTAGGTACTCTTAACAATTTAATCTTGCTTGAGGACTCAGCAGCCCTCCCTGATCTGTGTCCTTGAGCACCTACAGACCTCAGCTCTGTTGCAGCAAACAGAGACATGAGGGCCACGATGTTGCTTTGTCAATGCCATCATGGGTTGTGCCTTGCAACTTGTACAGGCATTCACTCGTATTCCTCACTGCAGAAAGTGTATTAAATCTTTAACAGCCTGAACTGAAGAATCCAAGGTTTGAGAGCAGAACATTATTACTTTTTTCCTCATGCAATAGTAAGAAGAAAAAATATTTTGGCTGTAAAAGTGGAGAAATCTGAGGAGCTCCATTTAAGTGTTTTCCTCTTTTCCTTTGGAGCCCCCAACTCTTCCTCCATGGGCAGCACTAATGCCGTGATGATGGGGCCAAAAATATTTAAAAACATTTTAAAGTTACCACTGAAGGGAGAAAACGGTACATTTGCATTCATCTTTCTCCACTTAATGGCATTACCAGAGATGCCTTGTCCCCCTTGAGCCATAAACTGAGACATCACTCAACAGTTGTCCTGGCAAATTTTCCCCAAAAAGTCCACTTAAGAAGTGACTAATCACATTGGAGCCTAATTTACTCAACATTTAAGGCCATTCAGGTGGGGGGATTAGAAGACTGTGAACCTGGGATATGATCCAGTATGTCCCTAGACTGAGAACTCATCCTTGCATCCTCTCCAAGGAGACAGGGCCATTTTTCCTCTCCCATCAAACTACAGAAATCACTGCCTGGTTGGGCAAAGCTACCATATTACTAGCTTTCGGCTAAAACATGTAAAAGCCCTGGTCTTTCTGGTCTGGAATGGACATTAACTTCTCCCCGGGCAGGTTTAGAAAACGCGAAGGTATATTCAAGGTCAGAGAGGAAATGAAGATTGTAAGTGTAATGTAATAGTCATTTTCCCTGAATTTGGATAACCTAGTGACTTAAATCAGAGACTTTAGTTCTAAACTCTACATGAAGCCTCCTTGTATTTCAGAGCTCACCTCCCTCTTCGTACTTTCTGCTGCTGGAAAGGAGCTTCGTTATAGGGAAAGCTATTAACATTCATGTTCCTCTGGAAGTTTATGTCATAAAGTAATGGGTATGACCCTCTTTGGAAGAGGGAAGCAGATGACTGACTGCCTTTCTGGCAAGGTGTGGATGTCACCTCCATTTCTCATGTATCAAGCAGTAATGCAGGGCTGGCAATCTACTATATGTTTGCTGTCCTCTTCTACGTGCCAACTTGTTCTCTTCTCTGGTGCTGCTTTTGGTCACATGGCAGCTATGCAGTAACCCAAATCTAATTTTAGAGAGGTAGGTATGCTCATTCAGTGGTTATGTACATGGCCACTTTTTATCCATTGCAAAACTCTTAGGAATACCAATCTTGAACTGGAAAATATCCACTAACCACTCTAGACTTAAAGTGATATAAAATAGGAGAAACTTAAAGGGAACATCACCTAATAGTCATGCTTTTCACTTGGTATGTACTTCAGATTGAGCTTACTGGAGCACAAGAAAATCAATTAATATCACGAGGTGACTCAGCAAATCTATGGCACTATCTCTTTAGTAACGGACTGCTCTTCAATTTCTTGCCTCTGGATATTCAGTTTGAGTTGAGGAAGAGTGCAGCATGTTCTATGAGTGAATTCCAGTTACAAAGAAGGGAGAAAAGAAGTGGGGGGCAAGGGGGAGGGAACAGTTAATGAGCCAGAGCATCTATGAGTGTAAAGTCACGTACTCGAATGTTCTGCTGCCAAGAAGAATTAAAAAATACAGATGCTTTTATGCAGAAGTGACCACATTATGCAAGACAACATAACAAAACTCCTGTGCTGGTATTAAAAGGTTCTTTGAATGTGAAGTTCCTTCAAAATGACTAATGCCAAACAAAGGAAATTCTTAACTGTTTCTAAGGAATTCAATTGGTAGTCTGGGCATCATGGCCCCTGCTTGCCTCCCTCGATTAAAATTCTCAATCCAGTTTTTTTAAAGGCATTTCCAAAAACCAAGAAAACTCATCACAAAGTTTTCAACCCTGTATGAAATTCAAAAAGAGGTCTGTAGTAATGACAAAAGTTAAAGTTTATATTAAATCCCTGAATATGGGATAGAATCAGACAAATGCATATAGGAGTTAATAGTTGTATTTCTGATGAGCGGTAGGGAGAAAGGAGCATTTAACTCTATCTTAAGCCATTTTATTTTATTCAGCAAAAACAGTTGTGAAGTATGTAATCATGAATAAATTCCTATGAGGCTTAGAGTCTAAAAAAAAAGGCACAGATGTCCACCAAAAACTGTAAGGTTGAGAAAAGAATATTTCTATTGTGAGAGCACAGAAAGGAGAGTGCTTAGAAGATCAATTGTTGACATTTTACTTTGAGCCATGTCCATACACTCAACACAAAACTGATTTATCAAATGTCAGCAAATAAAATGCTTGTTGACTGACTCTATTGAAGGCACTTCTAATAGTCATGCAATTGGTCACTAGGCTGTTCAGAGCCTGGGCTCTTTCTGCTCTGGTTTAAATCTGGGCTTTGCCACTTACTAATTTTATGACCACAGGTAATTTATTTTAGATCTTTCTTCTTCAGTTTTCTCATCCCTAAAATGGGGATGACAATAGTACCTATCCACAAGGTTGTTCTGACGATTAAGTCAGTTTGTACAGGCAAAGTGCTTGGAACAAACAAGTGTTCAGTGTATTAGATATTATCAATGTTAGCATGTCAACA
Source organism: Nomascus leucogenys (assembly GCF_006542625.1). Classification (NCBI taxonomy): domain Eukaryota; kingdom Metazoa; phylum Chordata; class Mammalia; order Primates; family Hylobatidae; genus Nomascus; species Nomascus leucogenys. Next base: position 52,552,526 of record NC_044394.1, read on the forward strand.
TATGTATAATCAATAGTTTTTGCTTTGCATATACAAAAGAACAGCAACAAGAACCAAACCCAATACAAAACTCTGTTGAGATTCTAAAGGTTGATTCTGAATATTGTCCACTCTGAGTAAGGTCTTGTGAATACATACAGCTAAAATATGAGTGTTCTGCTTACTGATAATGAATATGAACAAAATGATGTATGAGCCCCAGGAAGCCAAGAGCACATCTGTGTGAGATTTGCTCTTGTCTAAAGGATAGACCGGCAGCTGCATTAGGAAGAAGATCCCTTCTCTCCCTTCCATCTTTCTTCCTACGTGTCTCCTCTCTTTGTTCTACTCCCTGCCCCTTCTTTTGTTCTCCTTATCCTCTCAGTGAGGGATTTCAGGACATACTTCCAAGAGGTTATAGTAAGCTAACAGACATGCAAACAAACAAAAAATACCATGCAGACTGATAAAAGCTAAGTACAATGTTGATGCAGTTTGGATGTCTGTCCCTTCCAAATCTCATGTTGAAATGAAAGCCCCAATGTTGGAGGTGGGGCCTGGTGGGAGGTGTTTTGCTCACGGATGCAGAGCTCTCATGAATGACCTGGTGCTGTCCTCACAATTGACAATGAATACTTGCGAAATCTGGGTGTTTAAATGTATGGCACCTTTCCCTCTTCTCTCTTGCCCCTGCCCTCACCATGTAATGTGCCTGCTCCCCCTTCACCTTCCACCATGATTGTAAGGTTCCTGAGGCCTTCACCAGAAGGAGATGCTGGAACCATACTGGTACAGCCTGCAGAATCATGAGTCAATTAAATCTCCTTTCTCTATAAATTACCCAGCCTCAGGTACTTCTTTATAGAGATGCACAAATGACCTAACACAGAAAATGTTCGTCTAGGGTGATCATGACAATAGGAGTAGGGTAAGGACAGAGCAGAATTTGTAGTAGAGGTGACGTTTGGGCTAAGTCTCAAAAAGTGAGGAAGGATTGAGCCTTCGATGAAAATGGTGCAGAAAAGAAAATTTAAATAGACAACCACCATTGTCAAGTATGTTGATACCTATTCAAACATCAAGCTCTGTTCATGTATGATAATGCAACTTCATCTTATCACTCTTGACAAGTAGATAAAGACTTCAATCACTCTAGATAACTGAGATTGAAGAGATGACACAGTGTCAATCTCAAATTTTATTTCAAAGAGGAATAATATGAGAAAATACTCCTTGTGAATGTCAAGGCAAACAGGAATGCAACGTCTTCCTCTGTTTCATCTGCCATCAATTCTCAACTTCATCTTTGTATTTTATCTACATAAAGGCTTTTCTTTCAGAAAGGGTAATGGTCTCAATTGGAGATTTATAAGCTGGAAAGAGTTAGGTTCCCTCCAAAGCAGACATGAGGAGTTGAAGTATTGAGGGCGGATTGAGTTTAAGTGCTTTTAGTGTTTATTTGAGTAAAATAGGTCCACTTTTCGTGCGTTTACCTAATGGCATTTCAGCGAAAGAGGAGAAAGTTTATAGCAGAGAGAAATCTTACTTATTGAGGGATTTGTGTGACAGGCAGTCACTGAATCAGACAAAATAAATTAACAAAAATTTAATTAGCTTGTATCGTTCTTGTCAAAACTGACAACTAAAACATGGAGAAAAGATCATGTTTTCTCCAGAGAATGTTTTAATTTTTTTCTTCATCTGAAGAAAAACTTTGCTTATACAACTATTTATAGAATTTACATGAACTGCTGTTTCCTACATTTCAGGAAGGTCCAAGGGTTAAGTCACAAATGATCAGGGGACTTTCTCCCCACTCCTCACCCAGGATCTATAGAACTGCTTGTCTACCTCTATACATTTTCAGCTGTCCAGTTGACTATCCAACCCAGTCTCTCTTTTATGGAGTTTCTGAATAAGAACAGAGGGACTCTCGCCTAAGTCAAGCCGTAGTTGCCAACTCAGTAGTTATCACAACTCTCACTTTTTTGCTGGTACAATGGGCCCACCAGATGGTATAGGCAAGATGATTCCAGGCAAGTCCTAACAATCTACCAGCCACTTGACCTGGGGGCTCCCGACCCTTGGGGCCACCCAGGGAAATTGCTGCCTTCCCTGCCCTGTGCCCTACCTCAGGACTGCTACAACATGAGGAGAACTCGGGGGTGCCTAGAGGAACTGGAACTGTGAGCATCCATAGGTGCTGATAACATCACTCCTTGCCTTATGAAGGCCCTCTTTATAGGCTATACCTCTTTCACAGACAGAGTTTCAGAGACAAAGTTTCTACCTCCAGGAGAACGATCCCAGCAGCAGCAGCAGCAGTGGCATCGCCACCACCACCAGAAACTGCCCAACTGCTTCATTGTCCTCACCTATACCCCTACAGGGAATAGGATGTGGGTGGCCCAACACCACTACCCCCTCTGCTCTCCCAGAGATCCTATCTCTACTTTTCCACCAGTCCTTATGTAAAGCACTCTCTTCCCCCTCTCTTGTGGGTTCTTTGTTTCCAACAGAGGATCTGATGTAACTGAGTGAATGGAAATAGACCTACTTACAGTGGGGGCAGTTATTTCTTTGCCAAAAGTGACTAGGATATCCTAGATCCTCCGGTGGGATTTAAAAATTGCATTTTCCTCTAGGAAAATTACACATGATAGTTCTTACACTTCTAATTTATTTATCTTTTGAGGCAGGGTCTCACTCTGTCACCCAGGATGGAGTGCAGCAGTACAATCTCCACCCACCACAGCCTTGACTTCCTGGGCTCAGGTGGTCTTCCAGACTCAGCCTCCTGAATAGCCGGAACTATAGCTGTGCACCATCACACCTGGCTAATTTTGTTGTATTTTTTTTAGAAACTTGGTTTTGCCATGTTGCCAAGGCTGGTCTCAAACTCCTGGGCTCAAGGGATCTACCCACCTCATCCTCCCAAAGTGCTGGGGTTACAGGCATGAGCCACCACTCCCCACCATTCTTACCATTTTAATCTTACCATATTAGCAAATATTGTAACTAGTCTGGAAGTTATTCTTTGAAACAGAGTAAATGGAGAAATTAAAATGTTTATTCCCATAGAGACAAACCCATGTTAAGTAAAGCACGCTAAAATAGTTCTGCAGACTCCTAAGTACAGGATGCAGGTGAGGGTGGCTATTTGGTTTAAGAAAGTCACAATAGTAATGATTATCATTTGCAAAGTTCTTGCAGAGTATTAAGCATTTGCTAAGTGTTTTACATACAGCAACCTTTGGAGTTGATTTCTATTATTATTTTTATTTCACAGCTGTTTCATAGGAACAGGAGCTTAGGGGATTAAATAACTTGCCCCCAAAAAACACAGTTAGAAAATGGTAGAATGTGGATACTTCTACCTCCTATCCTACCTCCCTCCCAGCTCCTGTTTGAGTTGATGGCATCTAATTTCATTTTCATCTAGAGGTGAGACACTTAGGAAGAACCTCATTGGTTAGATTCCCCCATCCTCTACAGGAAAAAAAAAAATCACACTCTTTATAATCACTCTATAATCAATGATTCTCTACTGGAGGTGAGACTGTCCCCCGTCTCAGGACATTTTGCAATGTCTGGAGGCATTTCTGGTTGTTATAAATGCAGCAGCAGTGCAACTGCTATACCTCTCTCACAGACAGAGTTTCAGAGACAAAGTTTCTACCTCCAGGAGAACAATCCCAGCAGACATCTACCAGATAGAGGCCATTTATGCTGTTCAACGTTCTGCAATGCGTGGACCAGCTCCCACAACAAAGAATCATCTGGTACAAATGTTGGCAGTGATGAGATTTTGAAACCTTGGTATAAGTGAAAGTAATACATGGTATTTAAGGCATATTACCTAGAAAAAAATTCAGGTTTAAAATGAATTATTTATTTATTTATTTATTTTTCTTCTTTTTTTTTTTTATTATACTTTAGGGTTTTAGGGTACATGTAAAATGAATTATTTATTATGCTACTTAGTATACTAGATCCATCACTAATATAAAACTTCTTTTATGTGTGTGTGTTTTTTCTTTCAATTCTATGTATAGTTTGGCCCCAACATATCTGTGAGTTTTGCTTTCCAAGAGATACCGTTAACTCTTCAGGGAAGGGCCCCAACATTCTATTTGTTTGTGATCACCATAAGTTTAACAGAATCTCGATCTGTAATCAGTAGTTCTGATTAGAAACAAAACTTATTTGTAAGCAGAGGTGAAGCAGCCATATCATGTGAAATGTCAAGGAGATTTTGAAAACTGTGCTTTTGGCAAATACCATCCAGCGGTAAAAAAGCATCTGATGTGGTTTGGCTGTGTTCCCACTCAAATCTCATTTTGAATTGTAGCTCCCGTAATTCCCATGTGTTGTGGGAGGAACCTGGTGGGAGATAATTGAATCATGGGGAGGGTTTCCCCTTATACTGTTCTCTTGGTAGTGAATAACTCTCACAAGATCTGATGATTTTATAAAGGAAACCCCCTTTTGCTTGGTTCTCATTCTGTCTTGTCTGCCGCCGTGTAAGATGTGCCTTTCACCTTCCATCATGATTGTGAGGCCTCCCTAGCCATGTAGAAGTGTGAGCCAATTAAACTTCTTTTTCGTTTTCAGTCTCAGGTATGTCTTTATTAGCAGCATGAGAACGGACTAATACAGTGTCTTATTTACATAGGCAATGGTAGGCTATAAGGTGGGAAGGGGATAATGTTTTAACAGAATGTCCTAGAGACACCAAGAGTGTTACATACTTCTTAAGACAGAAATGATGAGTTTATACACAGGAGTAATCGTCTTCAGCCTAGCGATGCACCTAGAATATGTCATTTCTCTGACAAAATGATATATGCTGTCTTACTTTCTCTTCTTTCACTTTTTTTTTTATTCTTTCTTCCCTTTATGGAGTAATAGTGAGCACACATCTACTTAGCAATTAGGACTTCATGGCAAAACTTTCAAAGCTGTCCCGGGCAGAGAGTCAAAATCTACATTTGGGGATGAGGTTTTAGGGCCCACAATGAAAAGCGGTCTGTAGAATTTTCTCCTCTCCCTCACCAGGTGGCTTTAATGCCTTTTCTAGAAACAAAAGGATGACTATGAGAGATTACCTAGAGGAACAGGACTGGGAGAATTTAGCTTTCGGATTTTGTTAGAATTTCCATTATGTTTGATCACTCAATATTTCCTTTATTTAGAGACACCCCCCTCTTGGGTGGTGATTGTATGGAAAATAGTAGCAAATGCCAAATAAACTCAAAACCCTGAGTGTATTTCTAGATGGTGATGGCCGCTTCCAGGATTTTTTCGATCCATTTTAATCTTCATTTTCACCTTGGACAAGAGAAGAAAGTGGGTCCTTATATTTTTGTTTTTCTTTGTCAATGGCTTGACTCTCTTACTGACCTGTGTGTGTTTATTTATTTATTTATTTTTATTATTGTACTTTAAGTTTTAGGGTACATGTGCACAATGTGCAGGTTTGTTACGTATGTATCCATGTGCCATGTTGGTGTGCTACACCCATTAACTCATCATTTAGCATTAGGTGTATCTCCTAATGCTATCCCTCCCCCCTCTCCCCAACCCACAACAGTCCCCGGTGTGTGATGTTCCCCTTCCTGTGTCCATGCATTCTCATTGTTCAATTCCCACCTATGAGTGAGAACATGCAGTGTTTGGTTTTTTGTCCTTGCGATAGTTTACTGAGAATGATGATTTCCAGTTTCATCCATGTCCCTACAAAGGACATGAACTCATCATTTTTTATGGCTGCATAGTATTCCATGGTGTATATGTGCCACATTTTCTTAATCCAGTCTATCGTTGTTGGACATTTGGGTTGGTTCCAAGTCTTTGCTATTGTGAATAATGCTGCAATAAACATACATGTGCATGTGTCTTTATAGCAGCATGATTTATAGTCCTTTGAGTATACCCAGTAATGGGATGGCTGGGTCAAATGGTATTTCTAGTTCTAGATCCCTGAGGAATTGCCACACTGACTTCCACAATGGTTGAACTAGTTTACAGTCCCACCAACAGTGGAAAAGTGTTCCTATTTCTCCACATCCTCTCCAGCACTTGTTGTTCCCTGACTTTCTGATGATGGCCATTCTAACTGGTGTGAGATGGTATCTCATTGTGGTTTTGATTTGCATTTCTCTGATGGCCAGTGATAATGAGCATTTTTGCATGTTTTCTGGCTGCATAAATGTCTTCTTTTGAGAAGTGTCTGTTCATGTCCTTTGCCCACGTTTTGATGGGGTTGTTTGTTTTTTTTCTTGTACATTTGTTTGAGTTCATTGTAGATTCTGGATATTAGCCCTTTGTCAGATGAGTAGGTTGTGAAAATTTTCTCCCATTCTGTAGGTTGCCTGTTCACTCTGATGGTAGTTTCTTTTGCTGTGCAGAAGCTCTTTAGTTTAATTAGATCCCATTTGTCAATTGTGGCTTTTGTTGCCATTGCTTTTGGTGTTTTAGACATGAAGTCCTTGCCCATGTCTATGTCCTGAATGGTAATGCCTAGGTTTTCTTCTAGGGTTTTTATGGTTTTAGGTCTAACATGTAAGTCTTTAATCCATCTTGAATTAATTTTTGTATAACGTGTAAGGAAGGGAGCCAGTTTCAGCTTTCTACATATGGCTAGCCAGTTTTCCCAGCACCATTTATTAAATAGGGAATCCTTTCCCCATTGCTTGTTTTTGTCAGGTTTGTCAAAGATCAGATAGTTGTAGATATGCGGCATTATTTCTGAGGGCTTTTCTCTGTTCCATTGATCTATGTCTCTGTTTTGGTACCAGTACCATGCTGTTTTGGTTACTGTAGCCTGGTAGTATAGTTTGAAGTCAGGTAGTGTGATGCCTCCAGCTTTTTTCTTTTGGGTTAGGATTGACTTGGTGATGCGGGCTCTTTTTTGGGTCCATATGAACTTTAAAGTAGTTTTTTCCAATTCTGTGAAGAAAGTCATTGGTAGCTTGATGGGGATGGCATTGAATCTATAAATTACCTTGGGCAGTATGGCCATTTTCACGATATTGATTCTTCCAACCCATGAGCATGGAATGTTCTTCCATTTGTTTGTATCCTCTTTTATTTCATTGAGCAGTTGTTTGTAGTTCTCCTTGAAGAGGTCCTTCACATCCCTTGTAAGTTGGATTCCTAGGTATTTTATTCTCTTTGAAGCAATTGTGAATGGGAGTTCACTCATGATTTGGCTCTCTGTTTGTCTGTTATTGGTGTATAAGAATGCTTGTGATTTTTGTACATTGATTTTGTATCCTGAGACTTTGCTGAAGTTGCTAATCAGCTTAAGGAGATTTTGGGCTGAGACAATGGGGTTTTCTAGATATAAAATCATGTCATCTGCAAACAGGGACAATTTGACTTCCTCTTTTCCTAATCGAATACCCTTTATTTCCTTCTCCTGCCTGATTGCCCTGGCCAGAACTTCCAACACTATGTTGAATAGGAGTGGTGAGAGAGGGCATCCCTGTCTTGTGCCAGTTTTCAAAGGGAATGCTTCCAGTTTTTGTCCATTCAGTATGATATTGGTTGTGGGTTTGTCATAGATAGCTCTTATTATTTTGAGATACGTCCCATCAAGACCTAATTTATTGAGAGTTTTTAGCATGAAGGGTTGTTGAATTTCGTCAAAGGCCTTTTCTGCATCTATTGCGATAATCATGTGGTTTTTGTCTTTGGTTCTGTTTATATGCTGGATTACATTTATTGATTTGTGTATGTTGAACCAGCCTTGCATTCCAGGGATGAAGCCCACTTGATCATGGTGGATAAGCTTTTTGATATGCTGCTGTATTCGGTTTGCCAGTATTTTATTGAGGATTTTTGCATCAATGTTCATCAAGGATACTGTGTGTGTTTTATCTACTGTGTGGATTAGCCACAGTTGATGTTTAATACAAAATTATTTTTGTTTATTGAAAAACAATCTGACTTTATCATTCACAAGTAACGTGTTCTTGAAATGCAAACTAAGTCTGAAGTAGGCCTATATGGTCAACCTCTAGACAGCACTTCAATGTGAGTTAAATTCCATTTGGTATTCCTTTTTCATGACTGCTACTTTATTCCAGAGGTCTTTGTGGCCAGCAAGATGTCGAGATACAAAAAAAATCATTGAGTCCACATTCCTAATTAACGGGTGAGGAAATGGCAGTCTAGACTTATCTAAAGATACAGAAGCTAGCAGTAGGACTGAGACTCAATTTCCAATTCAGAGCTATTGAAGTAGAAAGGTGATGACCAGCTCTTAGGGATGCATTTAAAAATATTCATTTATTAGTTACAGAGTTCTTCCAAGTCTAAGAAACTGTGACTCTAAGAAACGACTTCTGCCCCTTTCTCCTCTGCAAAGTTTACGCACCCTGATTGTTCAGCTCTTAGCTACTGTCATGCTGAAAAACAACAGCTCATAAGAATAAATTTTTTATCATATGTGCCTGAGGACATTTACTTCATTCACCTACTGCTAACTCCATTTGTATTTTGTACCAAGAAATAGGGGTAAAGGAATGAACAAGACAGACAGACATCCTGGACTTGAGGATGCTTAGATTTTTAGCTCCTTTAAAAAAAGTTAATTCCTTAAAGCCATCAAATTTGGAGCCCACATGACAGCCTCTATAGTGGGGAAATTTTAGGCATAGGCAGAAAATACAGATTTTTAGGATTGGTATATTAACTTCCCAGGACCACTAACTAAGAGCCACAAACTGGCTTATTTTACCACCAGCCTTGGAACTCCAGGGGCCACCTGGTCCACCCCAGGAGCAGGACAGAGAAGGGGTAACACATGTGGATCTCTTAAGCCATTACAGAGTGCTATTCTTGAGCCTGAAGAATACATACTCAGGAAGACGTATCAACTATCAAACATATATATATATTATATATATATAATATATATTATATAATTATGTGTATATATAACTGAAAACCATTATATGAGTTCTAACACCAAGTAGAAAAGGCTTGGTTTTTATTATACCATGCAGAGTAATCTGTGCCAGGTTAACTTTTCATCTCCTGGGGAACTTTCAAAAAAAATATAAGTAATATTCCTCCCTGGTAGTTCAACTTTCTGAAGGCAAGAACTGAAATAGACACTCATTAAAAAGAGGGAGGAATAAGGGTGTTTAACTGTATCTGCAATATTCTCTCTTTTTGTAAAGACTGAAAAAAATGCAAACAGATGAGGATGTGGCCAAGCTGTGGGCAGTACATGAACATATGTTATGTCATCCACTACATTTTTCTGTATGCTTAAAATAATTATCAATATAAAAAATAACAGCTGGGAACAGTGGCTCACGCCTGTAATCCCAGCACTTTGGGAGGCCGAGGCAGGCGGATAGTGAGGTCAGGAGTTTGAGAGCAGCCTGGCCAGCATGGTGAAACCCCATCTCTACTAAAAATACAAAAAATTATCTGGGTGTGGTGGTGCGTGCCTGTAATCCCAGCTACTTGGGAGGCTGAGACAGGAGAATTGTTTGAACCTGGGTGGCGGAGGTTGTAGTGAGCCGAGATCGCACCATTGCACTCCTGCCTGGGGGACAGAGAGAGACTCTGTCTCAAAAAAGAAAAATAAATAAATAAACAAAATAAAATAGAGCAAGACTGGCATCTAAGGAATTAAGTGCTTGTGAATGTCACCTAATCTTAGGAATTTAGGCTGTAAAGAGAAGACTAAAGAAGTCTGAGTAGAAAGGACTCAGAATCAGTCAATATTTTCTTTTTTCTCCTCTGCCAACAACCCAGCTTGATTGAGGTATAGTTGACAAATAAAAATTGAACATATTTACTGTGTACAACATGGTATTTTGATACATGTATGCATTGTAAAATGATTACCACAAACCTGTTATTTAACCTATCCATCACCTCGTATAGTTTGTGGAATATTTAAGATCTACTGTCTTAACAAATTTCAAATATGTAATAGAGTATTGTTAACTTTATTCACTATACTGTATATTAGATCACCAGAACTTGTTTATCTTGTAACTGAAAGTTTATACCCTTTGACCAACATCTCATGACTCCTTCCAACTTCTGGCAACAACCATTCAAATTCTACTGCCTGTTTCCCTGAGTTCAACTTTTGCAGATTCCACATAGAAGTCATACAATATTTGTCTTTCTCTGGCTAATATATTTCCCTGAACATGATGTCTTTGAGGTTTATCCATGTTGTTGCACATTGTAGTGTTTCCTTCTTTTTAAAGGCTGAATAATATTTCAAATCTCTGTATAGCTATCCACAGCTATGTATAGATGTATGTGCCACAATTTAATCATGTGTTGGCTGTTGCAAATACTGTTGCAGTGAACGTGGAGCACAGATACCTCTTTAAGCTATCGATTTCATTTCCTTCAGATATATACCCAGAAGTGAGATTGCTAAATTTTATGGTAATTCTGTTTTTAATTTTTGGAGGAACGTCCATGCTTTTTATTTTTTTTCCACATAGATGGAGAGCTAATCATGATCACAGCTTTTGAAGAAGAAACCAAGTAAAAACAAAAGCTTAAAAACACAAGATAAAGAGAGCAACCAGCATTATAAGAAGGTTCCCAGCATTACAAGAGAGGATAGATCAAAAATTTAAATGGAGAAATTACCCTCGAAGTGAGGGATGAAACTCCGTATCTGTGTAGGTGAGAATAAAGTAGGAAAATGACAATAATTTGTATCGATCACATCACATGCCCCAAATTTGGTTTTGCTACTTTTACCTCTAAAACTCCATTCAGCCAGGTGCAGTGGCTCGCATCTGTAATCCCAGCACTTTGGGAGGCTGAGGTGGGCAGATCACTTGTGGTCAGGAGTTCAAGACCAGCCTGGTCAACATGGAGAAACCTCGTCTGTGCTAAAAATACAAAAATTTGCTGGGCAAGGTGGCATGTGCCTGTAGTCCCAGACACTTGAGAGGCTGAGGCAGAAGAATTGCTTGAACCCAGGAGGCAGAGGTTGTGGTGAGTGGAGATTATGCCACTGCACTCCTGCCTGGGCAACAGAGTGAGACTCTGTTTCAAAAAAATTAATAAAAATATAAACATAAATAAGTACAGAAAACCTCTTCATAGTAGCGTGTGTGTGTATGTGAGTAGGTATGTGTGCCTCTAAATTGTTTGGTTCTACATGTAATAGCTGACTCCTTGTCTAATTGAAGTTTGGATATAAAATGAGGAGATATGACGAGAGAGTAATGGTATTGTTAAATCAAGTTTAGCCTAAAGCTGCCTCCTTACATATTTTAAGGTTGGCACTAAAGGTTTTTCTGTACATCGTTAACATAAGAAGTGGAGGTGTAAAAAGACCGCAGTCTATGCTTGTGCCTGTCACCAAGTTTTGGCCAAACAACTGTAGCCAACTGTTCGAATCGTGCTCAAATAAGGCAAACGCCAAGCTGTAACCAGTCTGGCTGTTTCTATACCTCACTTCCGTATCGTGTACCTCACTTTCTTTGTTTGTCCATAAATCCTCTTCCGCCACGTGGCTGTGCTGGAGTCCCTGAGCCTACTCTGGCTTGGAAGGCTGCCTGATTTGCGAATCATTCCTTGCTTAATTAAGCTTCTTTAAATTTAATTCAGCTGAAGTTTTTCGTTTATTAGTATATTTTAAAGAACAAATTTGGAGGCTTCTGTTTTTTATCTTTTTAAAGATCTTGTAATAACACAAAATAAAAATATATCACACACCATATATAACACAACGTTAGGATAAAAGACAAATGTTTCTATTGAGGTTAATAGGGGAGGGGAGAGCGGAACAAAAAGGGAGAGAGTTTTTGTGCACATTGCCATCAACACAGTAATTCATATTACACTGGTTTTCAAGGACAAGTTCAGGAGTCTTGTTCAAAAGCTGCCAGCCACCAAATACTTGGGAGGAAATGCAGTCTCAGCCTGGCTGGGTTGAGTCAGTGTTTATACCTTTAGCTTGACATATTTAGTCAAACACTAAGTGTTTGTAAAGACTGTAGTTATCTTGAGGATGAGAGAAAGAGAGAGAGACAGAAAGAAAGAGATTGATTGATTGGTTGATTTTCAGGTGGTTGTGGTACAAAGGCAGCTGATAGCCAGCAAAGAAACCACAGAGAATGGTTGAGAACATTGGAAATGGGTTTGTTTCCTACTCTCAGGATGAAAAGCCCCAAGGATCCTAGAAAGGTGACCATGTCCAACATCTTGTCTGATTTGTAAACTTCTTTGTAATGTTCTTGATTTAGGCGCCTATATTTTTAAGGAGGAGATGGAGGGAATATGTTAGAAAAATGAATGCATGCTTGAACGTCACTGAGAAATGGACATATATTTCTTTAATGCCTCAAGTTTGATTGTAAGAAAATAGAATTTTTTCTATTTTATTTCAGATTTTCTTTGCTACTGAGAATATATTTTATTTTATTGATTTATATTTTTATATCAGTATCTTATTTAAAGTAAACAAAATGGCTTGGCTTCAAACATTTTGAAGAATCTGCAGGTAGCCCAAAATTAGTAGGCCACATTGTGTCACATAAACTAGTTGTTTTATCAAGTATTTCAGTTGGAAAATGAAGGAGGGAGGAAAAGGGAGAAAAATGTGAGTGTAATACACCCACCTCCTACACAGTGTGGAAGCCACACATCACACTGTGGAACTCAGTGGAATTCTAATCTCTCTGATAAGTTCTTTACAAATTCTGAGATGAGCCAAGGTCTCTTTAATAACAAAAGTATCTCAAAATGCCCCCAAAACCATGTATCTGGATATGTTTCTCAGCTGCTTCTAGTACTTGGTGCAACATAGTTGCCAGTGAGAATCCCAGACTTCTCAAGGCTATTTCTGCAGGAACATAAAGTCCGCCACACAATGCAGAAGTAACTGACCTCAAGAGATTCCAGAACTTGCAGGCAGATGTTGCATTCAAGTGTGTCTAACAGTTTCAAATAACTCAGAAGAAGAATAGTCTATTATGTTTACCCAGATATGTATAAATTTTTGCTATGTTTCCTTCATTGCTGATGTTCCATATTTCCCCTCTGAGATTTCCAGCCGCTTTTTTTGTAGCTTTTACTTTCAGGGAGTGTAAAATGCCTGATATAATTTGTCCTCATGCTATCTTTTAAGATGTTTCCTTAAAAGAACAGGGATCCCAACAAATCAGATTTACTTCACTTGATAAAAATGCCATCTACTGATCATCTCTATCATTATTTTTATTTTTTCATTCAAATCTCATTTGTTTTTAGATTAAAATAAAGGTAGGGATTGCTCTATCTCCAGGAACTAGACCCCTGCCTGGCAATTAATAAATATTTGATAAATAGATAAGTGCACGTAGAATATATAAAATGATCTTAATTTTTGGTTACAATAGGTAATTAACCCACAATTTATGCTTTTTTTTGCCGCAATCACTTATTTATGGTAATAGTGTCTTTAGTGACTAGACATTTAGAAGAGAATCTTTATCCTACCATTTACCCCTGAGATGGCTCAATTGCTAGATATGAAAAAACAAGTTTTAGGATCCAGTAAACAAGTCAAAGAAAAATTGATTAGTGTTTTTGATAATTGGACAAAGTTTTAACCACAGTTTTCTTTCTTTATCCATAAAATAATTACATTAAAAACATGATTATAACATTTACTTAATATTTCACTATGTAAATAAAAATTGAGAAAATAATTAACTATTGTGTTGAATATTTGAATATTTTATATCATTGGAGTTAACAATTCAAATGTGGCTCTCAAAGTTCTGAATGAAATAAAGATCTGAGAATGAAACACATTTTTAAACTTAATTGTAGAACTGGCTTATATTTACTTTTCAACTGTGTAAGTTTCTCCATGAAGATGAAAACAAAATATTGGCTTTAATTTTCATTGCAAATGGTTACTAGAATGTTATGAGCATTTCAAATTTCAAATAAATTTCACATTTATTTTCCTTTGATTTAAATGATTGATGGCCAGTTGTATATGTCCACTTTGATTTACATGATATGATATTCAGTATTATAATAGTCTCCAGTTATTCAACCAAACCCTAATTTAGCTGTTGCTGTGGAGGTATTTTGTAGACATAATTAAAGTCCATAATCAGCTGTCTTAAAGTAAGGGAGATTGTTTTAGATTAATCTAGGTAGACCTGATTAAATCAGTTGAATGGTCTTAACTGCAGAGCTGAGATTTCCCAGGAGAATAAGAAATTTCCCCCGTGGACTGAAGCTTCCGTTTTCACCTGACAGTTCCAGCCTGTCCTTTGCTGGCCTGCTCTGCGGATTTCAGATGTATCTAGCTAGTCTATAATTGTGTAAGCCAATTCTTTGCAATAAGTCCCTTGTTATATACTTCCTACTTGTTCTATTTCTCTAGTGAATCCCTGATCGATAACACCCAAAGGTCATAAGATGCGTTATTGTAACTTCTTGTTAATTTTTCATTAACAATGAGTGTTTTCTTTTAACTCTATATTTTTCTACTTCTAATAGTCAAAGATACACAAGACTTAATTTCTTAAAAGCACTAAGATTAAAAGGAATCCTAGAGTTTATTCTGTAGTAATGTGAATAATTGGTACCTAAGTTATTTATATTCCAGCCTTGGGTTTTTATCTACTATAGCAAGTATATTAGTTATCTATTTCTGTATAGCTCATCACTCGAAAACTTAGTCACTTAAAACAACACATGCTTATTATCTCATAGCTCTTATATGTCAGGAATCCAGGCACAAAGTAAATGGGTTCTGTGCTTCAGGGTCTGTCATGGGTTGTAATCCAGTTGTCAGCCGGAGCTATGGTCTCATCTCAAGGCTAAACTCAAAAATAATCCACTTCTGAGGTCACCGTTTGTTGATTCAGTTCTTTGTGGGTTGTTGGACTAAGGGCCTTAGGCTTTTTTGACAGTACCCTCAGTTCTATGCCACGTGGATGTCTCAAACCTGGAAGCTTGTTTCATCAAAGCCAGTGAGAGAGAGCGCCTACATGCTTTTGTAACATCCTATCCTTTTTGCTATGTTCTCCTATCATTTTTGCCATATTCTCCTATCCTTTTTGCCATATTCTCCTATGCTTTTTGCCATGTTCTTCTGTCCTTTTTGCCATATTCTCCTCATTACAGGTGGCATCCTATCCTTTCTGCCATATTCTCCTCATTAGATGCAAGTTACCAGGTCCCTCCCACACTAAAAAGGAAAGGAATAGAAAGAGTGTGAATATTAGGAGGTGGGGATTATTGGGAGCCATCTCAGAAGACTGCTCACTAAGATTTCTAAAAATAAGGCAGCGTTCAAATACTTCATATTGTAGGAAGCCCCAAAGTGTGCACGGATGGGAAATAGAGGCCAGCCTCTGAGCAAAAGAATATAGCACTGCCCAGAGTATTAACTTTGAATTTCCCCAAAGGCTTACATCTTCAGCTTTGATAATAGAAACAAAGACCTTAGGGTGTGTGTTTTACTGTCCCAGTTTCTCAGCCCCCTCTACATTCCTCTGTCATTCTTAAAGACACGACAATAAAACATAACCCAACATCTGTGGTTGAAGCCAGAGCCAAAAATTTAAATGACTGAACCCACACTAGGCAAGCACTTTAGCAGAGTAAAATAATAGATGAGAGAAGGAAGATCAAGGAGTTGAAAATTTGGGTAAATACACAGTAACTTTAACTAATTAATAAAGCTGAGTGGTGTGTGTTGGCTATAGGAAGAGTGTTAGGCTGATGAAGAGGAAGCAAATCAGATGGAGTCTAGATATATTTGCCGCAGGCTCACGTATGTTGCCAAAGCACTATTTCAAAAGGTGCCAACATCAGAGAATTCCTCAGGGGAAATTCTTGTGCTGGGAAGAAGGCTGTCTTATTGTTTGTGAAAAACGCCTTCATATTTCAGGTCACAACACAGCAGTTCTGATGAAACTGGTTTGCAGAATGTAAGCCTTGTCAACCCACTTCCTTCTTGGAATTACAGAGTCTCAAAGTTACAAGGAAATCTAAATATCATGTGGTTCAACCTCTAAGCCAATGCAAGATTCTTTCTACCATGTTAATTAAAGGTCATCTACAACTTTTTGAGGCCCATAGTGATGGGGATGTCCGTGAGTCATGAGGTCATCTTTTCAATATCAGATCTGTCTAGTTGATGCAATGTTCATTTCATAATGAATTGACATCAGCCCCTAAGTCAGTTCTATTACTTGGTTCTACCTGGTTCTCAGAGGCAGCATATAACCAGACTATACCCTACTTGATGTCATTGATGACCAAATGCCAAAAATAATTTTTATAAAACTTTCAATGTCCCTTTACAACCTGCATGTCTCCCATGATACATTGCATTTTTTCGATGACTATTTATATGAAATAGCTTCCCAAAACTCTCTTTTCTCTCCATATGATGTTCTTTTTAATAAGCTCTAATTTGTTATGGTTTATCTTAAAATAGGAGCACCTGATTTGGAGACATTGCTCTTAGCAAATAACTCTTATGAACTGTGAACAATAATGGATGCTTGAATTTTTGGCAGTAAATATTACATTATTTGTTCTCTTAGATTTCTGAATGATGGAAATTTCTTCTAAACCTTTAAAAAATTTTAAAACAAGGCTGAATTAAGAGAATACATTATATATATTAATTTCTACTATGCACTGGACTCTCTCCTCGTACTTCATATGTATTATCTCCCTTTATGCTTCCTCAAACTCTAGTAAGTAGTTATAATTTTTATCCAACAGATGAGAAAACTGAGCCTCAGAGACTTTAAATAGCTTGCTTAAATGTATACGACTATTACACAATAGACCTTCTACTTCCATCTATCGCATCCAAGCCATGTGCTTTTCTAACAATAAACACAGCCAGACAACCCTCACACTCATAATTTAGAGTCTTAAGGGATTTCAGAAACGATCTGCTCAAACCCTAGTCATATTATAGATAAAGGGATTTACATTCTATCTCAAGGCCTAACTTGTCTAATTCGATTTAATGACAAGGCAAGGGCTGGAAACCAGCTTCTTCCCACAGTGCACTTTCTATCATATTATAATTGTGTAATTGATTAAAAATCTACTTTGCATTTCTCTCCATGTAACTTGCTTTTTTAGGTTTTGTTTCATCATTCTAAGTTAGTGGACTTCATTAAATATTTTGGGGTCAGTTATGGTGTTAAATATCCTTTCCAGATTTGTCTCATCAGCAAATTAAGTAATTATGGCAAACATATAAACATCTATTTGTGTATGTATGTATGTATGTATACATGTATGTGTATATATGCATATGCATGCATGTGTGTGCATGTATATGTATGTGCATATATGTATATAAGTACACATATACATTTATGTAGTTAGTCCAAACTAATAACACAGCTGTTGAAAAGTCAGAACCAGGAGCACAGCCCCAGGAGAGATTATTAGAAAATTCCTTACAGAATATTATAAAGTTCTTAATCAGTACTCTTAAGAAATAACTTTTCAACTAGGTTTAACTGCGTTTACCCATTAACCAGCTCCAGCAGTCTTTTCTGAGACTATCTAAAAAAACAATGGCTAAGACTTTGCCAGAGCCAGTACAGATTATGTAACCTTTGTTTCTTCAGACCACACCAGCTTAGAGGTATGGATTGGGTTGCATTTACATAGAAATCGTGTATGCCCTCCTACATACTATGCGACCTGTGGTTCCCTGCAAAGCCCTATTCAAATCTCCAGAAAATTCTCTTTAATTCTTTCCAGGAATCCGTAGGGGTGATCTCATTGACTTTGGAGGATGAATGATCTTATCTACTTCAAGTTAGATCACCCTGGGAGGTCCTCCACCGACCCAGTCCCTTTGAGGTGTGTACAGCCCAGGCATCTGGGACTTGCTAAGCCTCACCACAGTCCAACCCATCAACATGGCCCCATAACCGTGGACCCTTCTGCACTTTTTCCTGAAGTTGGTTCAAGGTTCAAAAGCCATCTCTGGGGAACTATCTACCACTAGTGCTGATGCTTCTGCTAGATCAGCCTCTCCAATGCAACAATGTAATCATTGCTTGAGACAACCATGCAGCTCAAGGTACTGCTGATGAGCTGGCAGTATACACACTGAAATTCAACTGTAATCTCTGAGTATTCCAGTGTGCAACCAGCAAATCGCCTGGTCCTCAAGTAAGAAGACTCCACCCTCACTCCCACATTACTCCACACACAGGTTTCATGATAGCATTGAATTGAGTTTCTTGCATTACTCAAAGACTTTATAAAAAGAGCTCTTTCAAATTACCTCCCAGACTCTCTATAAAAGCACTCAAAGTTCCATATGTAGTAGTGTAACCAGTTAATAAATAATATTTGGAGTTAAAAATTGGCATTCCTGTTCATAAGACCTCAGTTGTGGGTTAAAATCTTCCGTTAAATAAAAGTCTTTGCCAAAAGGTGCCCATGAGCAGAGCTTTCTTTGCCAATGTGCACGCCTAGACAAGTCTGAGTTAGAGCAATGGCCATGGCTTGGGATAAGGTGAAGAGTCTGCAGAATTTACTTTTAAGGCTGTGATGGAGTGTTTTAAGACTTGACCCTGATATTTTTTAAACTTTAATTAATGGAAAAAAAAAAAAAGAAACAATGCTATTTCTTTTCTTCTAATTTTACTTACTTTTTTTTTTTTTTTTTTTTTGAGATGGAGTCTCGCTCTGTCACCCAGGCTGGAGTGCAGTGGCGAGATCTCAGCTCACTGCAAGCTCCACCTCCTGGGTTCACGCCATTCTGCCTCAGCCTCCCGAGTAGCTGGGACTACAGGTGCCTGCCACCACACCTGGCTAACTTTTTGTAGTTTTAGTAGAGACGGGGTTTCACCATGTTAGCCAAGATGGTCTCAATCTCCTGACCTCGTGATCCGCCCTCCTCGGCCTCCCAAAGTGCTGGGATTACAGGCGTGAGCCACCGCGCCTGGCCTTATTTACTTATTTATTTTACTTTTTTTCTATCAGTGGCTTAAAGGATCGATACTGGAATTTGAATGAAGCTTGTCCTTCAGTATGGAGAGACTTTTGGAGAGGCTTTTTTTTTTAATTTTATTTTTTTATTTTTATTTTTTAAGGTAGGGCGTCTCACTCTGTTGCCCAGGCTGGAGTGTGAGAGGCTTTTTAATCACTCAAATGTGTACATACTCAAGTATCTACTCACTAAATCACTGGAGTGATGAAAACATGATGCTTCTTATTGTGATGTTAATTATTTCGTTTAACAATGGAAAGTAGAGCTTTCATTGGAACAATTTACATATAAGCAATTTTTTTTTTTTTTTTTTTTTTTTTTTTTTTTTTTTTTTTTTTGAGACGAGTCTCGTTCTGTCGCCCAGGCTGGAGTGCAGTGGCACCATCTCGGCTCACTGCAAGCTCCACCTCCCGGGTTCACGCCATTCTTCTGCCTCAGCCTCCTGAGTAGCTGGGACTACAACATATAAGCAATTTTTAGGGACCCTCAACAATTTTTTGAAAGGCCCTGGAGACCCTTAGGGTTACATAGGATAGACCCTCAAATCTGTGTCGTTTACTTATTAAAGGCATCCAGGAAGGCAGAGAATTTGGTAAAAGTTAAGATATAAAAATTTTTCTATTATTTACTAGTTTCGAGATACTATCCAAATAGCAAATCGATTTAGTCTGGCATTGCAATGACTGAATTGGCTCTCTGTCCCAACTTTCTCTTATACTGGCTGATTCACCATTACCCATATTTCATGCATTTATAATTAATGTCACATCTACATTCAAAAAAGGTGTGAACGGTGTGCAATTTAAGACATACACAATGGGATCCTAACATTAAGCCAACTACTGAAAAGTAATGGAAAACATGGCCATCCCCCAAATAAATTATTGCTCCTGAGCTTAAATTTTATTACCTTGCCAGATGAAACGAAAGCATTAAATAGCGTGTACTAGTTGCATATCCTATAGCCCTCCAGAAGAGAGACACTGCTTTGTAGCACCATACCAATGAAGAACATAGGAATAACTACATGCTACAGAAAAGCAACGTGGGCAGATATATACATACGAATATATATGTTAGTAAAAATAATACAAGACAATTTTGTACAATCTAAAGCAACACAGAATAGCAATTAGTTTATTTTTTAATTTTCTGATTTTAAACAAAGGCTTATGGAATTTAGAATATAAAAGATAGACATATTCTTAAATTAGGTTTCTAGAAGGAGTTCTAAACTGAGTTTTCTGAACCCCACTCCAGATATACTGAATCAGTGCTTTGGGGGCAGAGGATTCAGGAATGAGGACTATGAAGAGTCTCCGGATGATTCTGACACATCCCTTGACTAGTACCATAGCTTTAGCTTATCGTTCTCAAGTGTTGTTTCAACCCTAAATTTTGACCAGATGTGGACAGATAATGACCAAAGACTGAAATCAGGAGACTGAGGGCGTATTTAATAATTTTTTGTAAACTTTTCCTACTACACTTTCTTCCAATAGTTACCCAATCTATATTGACTAATACGTATATTAAATATCTCATTAAGACATTGAACATAATGTAAATATCAGAGGGGCTGAAGCATATTTTGCCTTTTTCCAACCACTACCGCCAAAAAACCAAAAACTTTAAAAATGCCTTTTATATTCAAGGCTTAAGTGTCCTTTCTACCCTCTTCTCTCATTTGAGCAGGCAGCTTTCAATTTTTTAGGAAAGGCAATAGATGTCAAATGTTTAGGCTGCTAGCTGGCCTTATGCTCATCAGATCTTTGGTTGATTCATGGTGATTCCTTGAGCCAGTTTTAGATTATGGGTGTTGTGACTTTATTGCCGCCCCAAAGCTTCCACATTCATCATGCTGAGTGCATCCTAGGTGTCAGCAAGATCAGACAATGTTTGTGGCTTCAGCTAAGGTTAAAGAGAGGCAAAGACTCATAAAGGTGATGATGCCAAAGAATGAATCAATAGTCAAATTTAACCCAAGTTCTAGCTTGTTAATACAGTGCATGGTTCAGCTGTACTTTATTCTCCAAGTGATTGTACAGAGTAAGCTTATTAGTCTGAGTGCCCAATACTGCTGCGCTGCAGTCCAATTCTAAAATGCATTAATTCAGAAGATAAGTTTTACTCTTCCAGAAGTCAAGAGGGATTTTTAATTTTCTTTGCACTTCTGAATAACCCAGAGTACAAGTAAAATAGGTCAGCTGGAGTGCCTTCCAAACAAATTGAAGACTCTATTATCAGAATACCATTCTATTAGCAGCCCCACTATCAAATTTTAAGATGAGATGCTGGTTCCAAAATAAAGACTAATATTATCTTGCCTTTGGATGATTTAGCTATGAATCACTCTAGTATCTGGGAAGACCTAACTTTGATAAGCAGAACAATATCATATGAATATTTATCTCCGTGTCTTACAATGGGAAGAGCAACATGTTTCTGATTCCGTTCAATCTAATGTGCCAAACATTAATTCAGAATTCAGTAAAGTCTGATTTCTATCGAAAGAGGAACTTAGAACTTATTTTGTAGAGATACTTAAATTAGGAAAACCCTTTGTATATCAGAAACTGGATTCTAAGTTTGGATACAATAACTAAATCATTAAAAATATCATCCATTCATCAAGTAATACTTATTGAAGATCTGCTCTCATACAGACTTAATGCTAGGGACTAAGGATGCTAGAGTGAACAAAATAAATATAGCCCTGTCTCTCCTATAGATTTAATCTACTAAATGAGACATATAAGAAACAAGACTAGAAAATGTTTATGAAAATGTTATAAAAAGAGGATGTTAAGATGCTAGGTTAAGGTTAAACACTGCATGTTCTCACTCATAGGTAGGAATTGAACAATGAGAATTCGTGGACACAGGAAGGGGAACATCACACTCCGGGGACTGTTTCGGGGTGGGGGGAGGGGGGAGGGACAGCATTAGGAGATATACCTAATGCTAAATGACGAGTTAATGGGTGCAGGAAATCAACATGGCACATTGATACATATGTAACAAACCTGCACATTGTGCACATGTACCCTAAAACCTAAAGTATAATAATAAAAAAAAAAAGATTACATCAGAGGGGCATCTGAATCAGGTTTGAAAAAGTATAGAAAATTTAGGTTGAACCCTAGAGTTTTGAGTTGGGGTTACCTTGGTAAGAATACAAGTTGAAAAAGAGGTAGGGAAGATAGAAAGGATGAAGAAGTGGAAAGAGTATTTTCAAATGCTAGAAGGCAAGAGAAATCTGAACCCAGAAGAACCTGAAGGAATTAACGTCTGATTGTATTTGGAGGCGAGGATGAAAGAATATTCACTGATACTGCTGAGTTTCTATGCTGGATAAAAGGTTTGGTACTAAAGTCAGGTCTGATTTTACACAAACTAAATTTGACATCCCAGTGGAAATATGTGATAATTCCTTGGTTATATGGACCTTAATCTTGAGAGAAAATAAAAGTTAAAGCTAACATATAGAAATGGGATTTATAAGCACTGAGGTGATATTTGAAGCATGTTTTTTGATGACACTGTATATAGCAAGAAGAGAAAAAAGCTTAAAAGAAAACTCATTAATTTAACATATAAAAAAAAATAGAGGTGGTCAGGGAGCTGCAAGGATTTGCTGCTTGCCAGAACTTGAGATTTCTCAATATAAAATGACCTTTTTTTGATATGATTAGGGTTATTCAGAATTAATCACAACAGCACAATGTATTTCTCTTCCATTGCCTTTCATTTACATTTCCATCTTTCCCTCTATCTCTTTCTCTCTTCTCTTCTCTCTCTTCACCCTCACACTATCTCATTTTGACTTCCTTTCTACTTTTCCCCTCCTTTCTCTTTCCATACTCTTTTCCTGTATGTTTAGTATTTGTCTCATAAAATTAAGATGAACTATAGATCGAGCTTGAAATAAAGGAACAGCTGTGCAGTGTGTCATGTTGTATGGAAATGATTAAAGTAATAGGGTTCAATCATAAGCCTCCTTCTATCTCTGGTTTTACAAATTTGTATCTATTACTTGGTATCTGTTTTCTACTAATAAAGAAATCATAGCTAAATGGATCAATTAATTAGATTAAATGGAACTAACAATTTTAATCCTTTTCCAAAGCAAATTTATTGGTGAGACGTCATTGCCAAATTTGTCTGTATTCTGTTTTCTCTTTGTTTTCTTTAGATTTACTCCATGTTTTTCTTGTTCTTTCCCTGTGTGTTAGGAAGCTCACTTTTATGGATTACATCATTCAAGCTCCCATGCCCCTTGCTTCCAGCTAGATTGACCAATTGGAGGCACCGAAAAAATGGGGGAGTAGAGTACAAGTGAGATAGTTCCCCCATCTTCCCATCTGCTGGTCCCATGTTTGCAATGGCTGTATTTCCAACCTTAGGACATGGTTCCTTTTGCAGCATTTTCTTTCTAGAGCCACAAGTCTTTTTATTTGTGATGTATATACGACCTATGCTCCTTCACACTTACTAGTGGTAGTGGCTCTTTGATCTTACTAGCTATGAGGTGCTTATTATCCCTTTTTGGTTTTCATGAATACATTATAAATAGTGTCTTCCTTAAACTCTTTTCAGTTACCTCATTTAAACATTCTATTTGCTTCAGCTACACTAATGAACAGAATCTGTACCAGACTATAAGGTCTTTAGGGGTAAAAATCAGACCTTATATATCTTACCTTTATTTTCCTAGTGCATTAAAAAGGGTCCATAGAAGGTATTTTAAAAGTTGTAATGGAAGAATGAATATAGGAATGAATGCTACTTTTCAGATGAGTTTAGTAAAAATTACATTGAGAAAGAGGCAAAACAACTTATTAAATAGACCTTGAAATTGTGTGACCTGATTCTAATCTTGACACTACAGACAGAAGAATATAAACTGTAGGTTATTTCTCCTCTTAAAGAAAATTCAAACAAAACACCACACAGATTGCAATAGCACAAAATCTACATATTGAAGTACATATAGAAAAATTAGGTGGAAAAACGTGGTGACTCACGAGGTTATAGTCAAAGGAATGTAAACCACAGGACTCCTTCCTTGAGAAGTCAACTCCCTGGTTTGAGATTAGCTCCTGCGGTTTGGCTGGTTACATGGTAGATGTTTAGCAAGCAATAACAGACATTTCCCTTTCTTCCCCAGGCAATACGGTGCCCAAACCAAAAAAAGCATTGTTCTAGCTACAAAACAAAATAAAACACAACAAAATGCCACAAGCCCACGATGAAGCATGTTGATGCAGTATTTTCCAGTGAGAATTTTAAGGATTAAGCAGGGGCATGGCCAGAATGGTGTTTCCTTTTCATGACCTTCTTGCTGTACACAAAAGTAAAATGTCAACACACAATGAGCTGGTTTACTAAAGAAGCTGCGTACATTAGAATAGGCTTCTGTGCAGTAGAGGAGATGGAAAGGAGAGCTGTACTGAGGTGCCAAATGAACTAACCTTTTCCATTTGTGTTGTGAGAAAAGCCAGCAAGAGTGCCAAGATCACTCCTGCCTTACCACGTCTAAAGGGAATAGAGAACATACCTGCAAAATATTTCTATCTTGGTTTGTTTGTCCTTTTACACAAATGATCCCATGGTTCCCAGGCTTGCTATCACTACTACTGCCATTACCCAAGTCACTACCAGTGTCGCCATCAACATCAACAAATGCCTTCATGACCACCACTGCAATTAAGAATAATAGTAATGATAAGGCCCCTGGCTATGTTCCATTCATGTTTCTCCATGAAGAAATATGAACTATAATGGTGACTTCCTTCCTCATATTTCAATCTTTCCATATCAGAAATTTAATCTTTGTATATCAGAAATGTTTAAATACAGGCCACAATGCTACACTCTCACACCATGTGGCCAATGAGGTGAGCAGGCATTGTGCTCATGATCAGTCGTGAATGCTAACTGGTAGCCATCTATTCTCCTCTAATGCATTGCATGACTTTAAGCTACTTAGGAACCAGGTAAGAAAATAATTACTAAGGCAGCATTTCATTAGTATAAGCAAAAGTCCAGTAATTCAGAAGTGGAATAAAGCATTGCTTCACACACACACACACACACACAAACACACATCAGGAATCTTAATAACCTTGTAATTCAATCTGCTTCTTTCTTTGAGACTCTCTTGAGATACAATTTATATAAAATGAAATTCACCCCCTTTAAGTGTATAACTCTTTCAGTATTATTAAATCTACTATCATGAAAACAGTGCCAAAATCTAGTTTTAGAATATTTATTTCCATGCCCAACATTTCCCTCATGCCTTTTTTGCAGTCAGTCTCTGCCACCAACACTAGTCCTGACAAATCACTAATTTCTGTCACCATTGTTATTGCCACATTTAAATTTTATCTAAATGGAATTACACAATAGCCTTTTCTGTCCAGTTTCTTTTATTTAGCAAAAGGCTTTGAGTTCCGTCTATGGTGTTGCTTCTATCAGTAGTTTGTTTCTTTTTACTGAATTCTATTCCATTGTATGGATATACCACATTTTGTGTATTCATTCACCTGTTGGTGAATCTTTGCAATGCTTCCAGTTTTGAGCTATTATTAGAAATAATGCTACTATGACCATTACAGACAAATCTCTGTGGGAACATAAATGTTCCGTTCTATTGTGTAAGATACCGGAAAGTAAAATTGCTGAATTACATGGTATGCTTAACATATTTTTTCTTTTCTTTTTTCTTTTCTTTTTTTTTTGAGACAGAGTTTTGCCCTTGTTGCCGAGGCTGGAGTGCAGTGGTGCGATCTTGGCTCACTGCAACCTCCTCCTCCCAGGTTCAAGCAATTCTCCTGACTCAGCCTCCCAAGTAGCTGGAATTAGAGGCCCCTACCACCACACTCGACTAATTTTGTATATTTTTAGTAGAGACAGGGTTTCATCATATTGGCCAAGCTGGTCTCGAACCCTTGTCTTCAGGTGATCCACCCACCTTGGCCTTCCAAAGTGCTGGGATTATAGGCGTAGGCCACCGTGGCTGGCCGATATACTTAACATTTAAACACCAAAGGTTTACAAAATTTCTGTACTGTTTTGCATTTTTCCTAGCAATGAATGAGTGTCTCATTTGATTGGAGTCGTTAAATAATTGACATGTAATATAATTATTGATATGTTTGAAATTAGGTCTGCCATTTTGCTATTTGTTTTCTATTTTTGTCAGCTGGTTTACCTCTGTTTCTCCTTTCAATACTTTTTATGTTAAACAGAATTTTTTAGTGTACCATTTTAACTCACCTGTTAGATTTTTACCTATATTGCTTCATGTTGTTATTTTAATGGTCGTTTTATGGTATGCAGTATGTGTCTTTGACTGACGCCAATATGTTTCAAGTTAACACTGAAGTATTTCCAGAATACATAAGAAATCTGTACTGAAATAGCACACTCAACCCATGTTTATACTATTGTTTTCATGTATCACACCTATAAACATTAGAAAAGAATAATAGTGTATTTTAATTTTTCCTTTAAATATTCATATGTCTTTTAGAGAAATTAAGAGAAGCAAAAATTGTATATATAAACAGCATAGTGTATATATAGATCAATATTGTGTGTATATATAGATCAATATTTTGTATTTACACACATATTTACCATTTCTTGTGGATGCGGAATATGATTAGAATTACTTCCCTTCAGCCTGAAGGATTTTCGTTAGTATACGTTGTAGCACAGAGCAACTAGCAACACATTAAATTTTTATTTGGACCTGTCTTTATTTTACCTTCATTTCTGATGAGTTGTTTTGTTAGATATTAAATTATCGGTCAGCATTTTTGTTGGATTTTTGGTTTTTTGTCTTTCCACTCTTGTATCATAGCAGTGTTTTCAGTACTCTGTCATCCCTGCTGAAAGATCCTCCACACATAATTCGTTGTTTTTTACTTGCTACTCTCAAAATCTTTCTCTTTTCTTTTAACTTTGATTATAATGTGTCTACTCAATAGTTTTTTTGTGTGTGTTCCTTGTTGGGGTTGTCAAACTTCTTACACATACATGAAAGATAATACATTTTCACCAAATTTGGAAAGATTTTAGCAATTATTTATTTAACAACTTTTCTTCCCTCTTTCTTATTCTCTCCTCCTGGCATTCCCACTTAAACATATGTTGTGACACTTGACATTGACCCCACAGATATCTAAGTCTTGTATAGTTTTCTTCAAGTTTTTCGTCTTTCTTTTTCAGATTTGAGCTTTTTTCTTGGTCTATTTTTCACGTTCACAGATTCTTTCTTCTGCCATCTCAAATACACTAGTTAGCCTATCTAGTTCCTTTTCAACTTCAGTTCTTATACTTTTAAGTTCTAGAATTTCCGTTAAAAAAATTCTTCTGTATTGATAATCCCTACTTGTTTACTCATAGTATATTATCTTTTAACTATTTGGACATATTTATGATAGCTTCTTTGAAGTCTTTACTAAATACAATATCTGGACTATTAAGCATAAATTTTGATTCTTTTTTTTCCCCTTGGTCTAGTAATTTTTGCTTTAAAAGTAGATATTAGGCTAGGCATGGTGGTTCACACTTGTAATTCCAGCACTTGGGAGTCTGAGGTGGGCAGATCACTTGAGGCCAGGGGTTTGAGACCAGCCTGGCCAACATGAAGAAACCCCGTCTCTACTAAATACACAAAAATTTGCTGGGCATAGTGGTGCATTCTTGTAATCTTAGCTGCTCTGGAGGCTGAGGAGTGAGAATTGCTTGAACCTGGGAGGCGGAGGTTGTAGTGAGCCGAGATCGTATCACTGCACTCCAGCCTGGGTGACAGAGTGAGACCCTGTCTCAAATAATAAATAAAATAAAATAAAATTGGACACTTTAGATAAGGCATTGAAGTGATTCTGGATTCTGTTTTTTCCCTCTGAGAGTTGTGTTTTTATGCTTTAGTCAGTGATAGACATGCATAAATACAAAATGAAAAACTCAGTCTTCCTTGTGGTGTGCAACCACTGAAGTCAATGCTCGTTTTTTGGTTTTCTTTTTAAGTGCTTCGTTCTCTAGAAGTCTCCCTGTGTCTGTATACTTCAGTGGTCAGCCACTATTTGTGCAGAGGCTATACTCAAACTCCTCCAGCCACTAAAGCTTCGATTTCTGCCACCCAAGCTGCGTTGGGGAGTTGAGGAACATCTTCAAAAGTGTAAGAGGTTTACAAGGCTTCTTAGGCTTTTGATTTTGCCAGGTTCTCTGGTGTCTCCATATGCATATGTAGTTTGCATATGCATATGAATTATATCAGCCTTTCTGTGGTTCTCTTGCTTCCGAAATCTCCTCATCAAATTTCTCTTTTTTCCCAACTTTTAGATACAGGGGATACGTGGACAGGTTTGATATGTGGGTATATTGCAGCCAGATAGTGAGCATTGTACCCAATAAGTAGTTTTTCAACCCACATCTCTCTGTCTTCCTTCTCCCTCTAATAGTTCGCAGTGTCTGCTATTCCTGTGTTTATGTCCATGTGTGCTCAATGCTTAGCTCCCAATTATAAGTGAGAATATGTAGTATTTGCTTTTCTGTTCCTGTGTTAATTTGCTTAGAATTGTTGCCTCCACCTCTATCCATATTGCTGCAAAAGACATGATCTTATTCTTTTTGTGGCTGTGTAGTATTCCATGATGTAATCACAGTTCCTTTAGCCAGTCTACCATTGATGGGCACCTAGGTTGAATCCATGTCTTTGCTATTGTGAATAGTGTTCGAATGAACATTTGAGTACATGTGGTTTTTTGGTAGAACAATTTGTTTTCTTTTGGATATATACCCAGAATGGGATTGCTGAGTTGAATGGTAGCTCTGATTTAAGTTCTTTGAGAAATTTGCAAACTGCTTTCCACAGTGAAAGGCTTTTACAGGCTGAACTAATTTACATTCTCACCAACAGTGTATAAGCATTCCCTTTCCTCTGCAGCCCCATCAACATCTCTTGTTCTTTTGACTTTTTAGTAATAGCCATTCTGACTGGTATGAGATGGTATCTCATTGTGGTTTTGATTTGCATTTCTCTGATGATTAGTGGTGATGAGCATTTTTTCATGTTTGTTGGCCATGTGCATGCTTTATTTAAAGAAGTGTCCATGTCCTTTGCCCATTTTTTAATGTGGTTGTTTGTTTTTTCTTTGCTCTGACACCTACCCAAAACCAACTTTACCACCTCTGGCCAGGGAAATTTTCATAGAAATACCCTAAGCAAGAAGCTCACAAGTTTATCGTGCTGTTATCTTCCTTCCTTCCTTCTTTCCTTTCTTCCTTTCCTTCTTCCCTCCCTTTCTTGCTCCCTCTCTTTCTCCCTTTTTTCTTTTCCTTCCTTCCTTTCCTTCTTTCTTTTTATTTCCTTCTCTTGCTATTTTCTTTTCTTCCTTCCATTCTTTCATTTTTCTACAATACTCTAGCAGTTTTCATGTCCTTTGGGTGTTTTTCAGGGTCCTGATAAAGTTAATTTTTAATAATTTTTTCCAATCTTCTATTTGTTTTCTGTAAAAGGAAGTTGAATAACCTCATGCAGCTATTAGTAAATGGAGAACCAGCTATTTTGCAGTTTTTGTATGCAACATACTCCATTATCTGTGTTCTTTAGCTGACATCTCTCTGACTCAGATACACTACAACAGGAAATACTCACAAAGTGACGCAAGTCCAGTGAGTCTTTGAGGCTCACATGGTTCTATGGACTAAATTGCTCCCCCCACCCCAAATTCATATGTTCAATCCATGACTTAATGGGACTGTATTTGGACACAAGGCTTTTGGAGGGTAATGAAGTTTAAATGTGACAATAAGGGCAGAATCTTAATCCAATAGGATTAGTGTCCTTATGGGAAGAGGAAGAGAGATATTTCTCTCTGTGACTCTCTGTTGCACTGTACTGAAGAAAAGCCATGCGAGCACATAGCAAGAAGGTGGCCACCTGCAAGCCAGGAAGAGAGAGCCCTCCACAGAACCTGACTGTGCAGGCAGCCTCATCTCAGACTTTTGGCTTCCAGAATTGTGAAAAAGTAAGTTTCTGTTGTTTTAGCCACCTGGTCTATGGTATGTTGTTAATTGTCTGAGCTGACTAATACACGTGATGTTCTCATTCAGTTCATTATTGCAGCCCCATGAGTTTTTAGAAGTTTTCCTCTTCTTTAAGAAATATTTGTTTTAATTTATAAGAATACTTTGATTTGGTGGCTGGGCACAGTGGTTCACGTCTGTAATCCCAGCACTTTGGGAGGCCAAGGTGGGTGGATCATGAGGTCAGGGGTTTGAGACCAGCCTGGCCAACATGGTGAAACCCTGTCTCTACTAAAAATACAAAAATTAGCCGGATGTGGTGGTTTGCACCAGTAATCCCAGCGACTCAGGAGGCTGAGGCAGGAGAATTCTTGAACCTGGGAGGTGGAGGTTGCAATGAGCTTAGACTGTGCCATCGCACTCCACCCTCGGCAACAGAGCAAGACTCTGTCTTAGAAAACAAACAAACAAAAAACAAAAACAAAAAATAAAACAAAACTTAGATTTGGGGAAATAAATTAATATAGTCATCTAAATACCAATAATTCATCGTGGAAGTTAGAGCCCCTGATTTCAGCTGACTTAATGAAACAACTTCATTTCTAGCAAAAATAAACGGAGAGACTACTAGCATCTTTTGTAGCTACCAAGTCTTAGATCATCTATTATACATCTGGCAATTCCTCTTTCCCTGAGTATCAGATTTGGCACACTGATCCTGCATGCTTCCCTGGTAGCAATCTGCCAGGACTGAGGAGATACTACCCCTTCAAGTGACCATGCCCTCACACCCATCACCTGCATCGTGTAACCCTCTTGCAGCTGATCAGCTTCACTCATTGATATAAAATATTTCTGGATTGTATCTGCTACCACAGCAAGGCAACTTTTATTTGTGTCCCCACCTGAACATAGGGCCATTCTCAGCTTAAAAGAGTGAATTTCCACAAGTGTCTTTATGCATTTTTTCTTCTAGTGACAGTTGAAGGGATTGAATTCAGGTATTAACAATTACATTT
Source organism: Nomascus leucogenys (assembly GCF_006542625.1). Taxonomy (NCBI): domain Eukaryota; kingdom Metazoa; phylum Chordata; class Mammalia; order Primates; family Hylobatidae; genus Nomascus; species Nomascus leucogenys. The sequence goes on from NC_044394.1 coordinate 52,583,567, forward strand.
ATTATACTTACTCAAATTCTTTTTTTTTATTATTATACTTTAAGTTCTAGGGTACATGTGCACAACGTGCAGGTTTGTTATATATGTATACATGTGCCATGTTGGTTTGCTGCATCTATTAACTTGTCATTTACATTAGGTATATCTCCTAATACTATCCCTCCCCCATCCCCCCACCCCACGACAGGCTCCAGTGAGTGATGTTCCCTGCCCCATGTCCAAGTGTTCTCATTGTTCAGTTCCCACCCATGAGTGAGAATATGCAGTGTTTGGTTTTCTATCCTTGTGATAGTTTGCTCAGAATGATGGTTTCCAGCTTCATCCATGTCCCTACAAAGGACATGAAGTCTTCCTTTTTTATTCAAATTCTTTAGAGAGTTGAAGACTTTGGCTCTCAGTACCATCCATTTACAGTCAAACTTTAAATCTAGAAAAAAGGCAAATGTGGCCGCCAAAGGGAAGTCAAGAGAATTCCTCCTATTTATAAAGCTTTCTGCTGTCGTTTTTGCTATAATTTATTTCTCTCTGTGCCTTTTCACTTTAGACCTCTATTACCTGAGATCTATTTAATGATCTCTCTAATTTGGATAAGCTTTCCACTATTATTGGAATGATTTTGATGTCCAGTGTTTTTCTCCATCACTGGCACTATGCAATGTGTAACACCAGGATAATCAAGGCATTGACATATCTGTAAGATAAATCAATAATATCCATTTGCAAATCAGTCCTGTTTCATTTCCTGAAGCATTTCATCTTAAAAAGCTGTGGAGCTGAGATTTTTCTCTCTGATGTAGACGATGCTATCTTGTTATATTCTGCAAATAATACTGAGTACAACTGCAAACCAGTTGAACATACATGTGTCCTCTAATTCTGCCCTGGAGCATCCAAAACCGGAAGATTAACATATCAGGATAATAATCTCCTGGGTCTTTTTGTCGACACTGTAATTTCCTTACTTTCCCACAGGATAAGTCTGTTGGTATCTTCACCTGTGAGTTCTTAAGCATGAGTCAAACCTGTGGTGAAACAGTCCCATTGTTACTGTAACTTTAGGCATTGGAGGGAAAGCCCATCTTCAGGGGTTATTTCCAGGTAACAGCTTACTAAGAAGAACTGTCAATTATCTATACATGACTGTATAGTGCCTGACACATGGAAGTCAGTAAGTAATTATTCAAAAATTTGCTGCATAAATAGACTTTTTATTCACACTGTTGTTTACAACGGTAACAAATTTAAACAGACTTGAATTGCTAATATTTGGATATTTTTATGATTTTTTAAAGTAAAGACTTTTGTAATTATTAAAAGAACATATCAAATCTGTATGCATTGCTCTGTAAATATATCTATAATTTACTGGTAAGGGAAAAGTCCAAAGTAAGAAAAAACACGCCCAGCCGGTTGGATTTTATTTTAATAAAATAGATGTAATTTTTTTTTTTTTAAGAGTATCTTAAACTTGGTCAGGCACAGTGGCTCACTCCTGTAATCTCAGCACGTTGGGAGGCCGAGGTGGGTGGGTCACGAGGTCAGGAGATCGAGACCATCCTGGCCAACATGGTGAAACCCCGTCTCTACTAAAAATACAAAAATTAGCTGGGCATGGTGGTGTGTGCCTGTAGTCCCAGCTACTTGGGAGGCTGAGGCAGGAGAATCACTTGAACCTGGGAGGTGGAGGTTGCAGTGAGCTGAGGTCAAGCCACTGCACTCCAGCCTGGCAGTAGAGCGAGATTTCATCTCAAAAAAAAAAAAAAAAAGAATATCTTAAACTCAGTATATTATGATACATTTATTTAATGAAATGATACTTAAATATAACACCTGATGATTAATCTGCATGTCAAGTTATCATGAAGTGCTTCCTTAGTTCTCCTGTTTTTCCCAGTGCTTTTTGTTGTCTCTTACACTGATCTTTTTTCCTCTGAGTATAAATAATTCCCAGAATTCTGCTGTTGACTCTTTTTTAATCTCTATTTCTTTGGTGGACTCCTCTACACCTATAACGTTACCTCTCCCCTGTAAACAATAGAAAGGGACAAGTTGTGAGTAGTTGATAAGGAAATGAAGGCTTTCTACTACAAATAGAATTTTGACCTGGAAGATAGGGAGATGACCATTCCAAGCAGAAAGGAAAGTATAAGAAAATGAATAGTTGCAAGAAGGAGCAGGACAATTTGGAGAACAGGTATCATCCTTAAGTATGGGCCTTGAGGCATGAAAGCAGGTTAACACTGTATTGTGCAAGGATTGGAAAACTTAGGTTTATAGACAGTTGAAACTCACAGGAGGGTTTTCCCAATGGGAAACAATATGAGTGAGTTTCACTTAAAGAAGATTCCTATGACAGCATGATTCAGGAAGCTTTGACTGAAGAGAATAAAAAACTGAAAGGGGCTAAAGGAATGGAATGATACAGGTTGGAAGTAGGGAGGTGTTAGGTGGGGTATAACACCAGGTATGGGAAAAGTTGATGCTCTAGATCAGCAGTTGGCAAAAGTACAGACCCTTGGACAAAATTTACCTGTTGTCTGTTTTTGTAAATATGGTTTCATTGGAACACTGTCATATTCATTTATTTACATATTGTCTATGGCTACTTCCATGCTACAATAGCAGATTTGAGTGCTGTGACAGACACTGTACTGTCCATCAACCCTAAAGCATTTACTACCTGGCACTTTAATAAAACATAGAGGATGGGAACAAAGATGAGCCAGAAATAAGTGGGAAGTCTCAGTGCTGTTTGATTGGAAGTTCAGTGGCATCAGAGGACACCATGAAGTTGGAAAGAGTAAGCAGACATCTGCATCCTTTGTTCAAATTTCCCAGAAAATAATGGAGATTTTTAAAACCTTACTGTCTCACCTACATGTATAACCAATGGTGTTGAAACAAGGTCAAACTGTGGACCTTTTCTGCATGGTCTAAATGTCCTTAAGGCTTTCCTGATCACCTTCCATGCTCTACTGACAATTTTTAAACTCAGCGCCTGGCTGAGTTTGAGAAACTTTGGTTCTCCAGTTTAGGATAACTTAATACCGGAGCCGAGCCTTGAATCTGATGCAATTACTTTGAGCCACCTGAACAAAGGGATAGTGAATCTTTGTTCCCTGAAGACATATTTTCTGAAAAGATTTTAGATCACATTATCAATGTCAAAACACATTATGGCAATTTATTGTCTTAATACGTGAAGGTGTTCGTGAAAACTGTCAATCTACCAGCCTTGTTCTCAGAAGTTTTAATCAGAGAGCAGTATTTTCAGTCCAGTGATTTGTATTATTACCTCCATGTTCATGCTGGAGATATCAACATTACAGAGGAAAATTTAATTCCTTGTTTTGGCCATTGCAGCTTTAATAACGTCTAATAAAAGTTCATATTTTACTAAGGTAAAATTATATTTTCCCAGTGAGTTGTTTTATTTTAAATATATATAAACCTAAGTAATGTGGCAATTTTAAAAATGTTTTGTGATGAAGGTAGGAGTCGTATAGGAGAAAATTAAGTGGGCATATATGTAGTGTGTCCCTTCTAAGGTCATCTTTTGTCACCTGAATATTCAAAAATAATTGTTTCTATAGGAAATTATTAACACTGGCATATCATGTTCTCTACAGCTCTATCTAGAGGTTTGCTTTAACCTCAAATGCAAACATGTGATTCTTTGAAACATTAATCAGGCACTACAAGAAAAAAAAACAGATTATTTTGTTGTGGTAGCATTGGAAGAGAAAAAAGAAAATAAATACCAGGGAGGAAAAATAACAAGGAGATTCTAGGGTTCTTTCTGAGGCAGTATGAAAGTCTTGTTTCATAGTTCTTGGGAAAGAAGAGAACGGATTCAGAAAACCTAAAACTATAGTTTTGGGGATGATTTGATGACTTTCTGAATTTGCATGCATAGCCTTCTCTTATTATGAACATATACTTGTATGTTTGAGCATTACTTAAACTATCAAAAAAAAATGAGCTCTATCTAACAGGGAAACCATCCCTGACAGGATAATGTTAAATTAAATAAACAGCGTCTAATGAGATCTGTTATTGCCCACTCTTTGGTCATGCTTGGGCACGCAGTCTGAAGGCTCGTGTTTCTAAGTGCTATCATAAATCTTTCAGCCTATTTTGCTTCTGAAAATTCTAACTAATATGTTTCTTCTTCTGTTGAAGTCTACATCTTCATTTAAAACTCATTTAAATTTCCAGTGTTGAAGTCCATGTCTTCATTAAATCTTGTCTTTGAAAAGATAAGAAAGTTTGCATTGCAACAGATCATTTTTAAGAAGATAAAATCCATTTGCTTAAAAATGAGACAGTATTAAAAATGCAATTCAGCCAGGTAAATGAATACTTGAATCTGGTGGGTGCATCCTTCTCTTTCCATTGCTTTTTATTAACGCAATTTTCATCCATGTTACCCTCAGGAATCTCTGTTTCTTGCATTCAGCTCTGTGTTGGGTGAAGGAAAGAATTTCAACACCTGGCTGAGAGTCTAAGTCCATCTGCCTTGATTGCAAATTGTTAGTGAAGATGTTATTTCACAGGTAGCTATTTCTGTAATATGAGGGAAAAAGGCTCTTAAGTAGCAAAAACAAACTGATAATAGCCTGCCTCAGAATATATCCAATTAACTCTTGCCTCTCTACATATCTATCTCATACCTGTTTTATCATAACATTGCACATTTTGGTTTGCTTCTCTAGGGAGATGTAGGTTATGTAAGAAGAACATAGGTTAGGGTTCAATAGAGCTGAGGCTGATTTCTGGCTTTGATATTTATTAGATGGATGATACTGATCTTCAGTACTGTAGGAACTTCAAACTCATTCTATCCAACTCTTAACACAGACCTGTTTTTCCTTAGGATCTGTTTCTTCTTTCGTATATTTTATCTCCATTTATGAAGCTGCCAGCCACTCTGACTCAAGTCACAAACCTGAAAATCATGACGGATTTTTCCTTTCTCCCTCCACTGTGATTTTTCAGCAGTAAAAACTTGCCAATTTTTCCAGTTGCTGTGTTTCTCTGTGGTGTCCTCCTTAGTTTAGACCCTCCTTCAATGCCCTGTATACTGCCAGGCCTTGAAGGAGGGTCTAAACTGAGGTGGAAGCCTGAAGATCAGACCTATACTGATCTATACTTACAGATCTAGACTGAAGACCAGGTATCCTACAGCTAATAAATAGCAAAGCCAGGAATCAGCTTCCGTTCTACTAAACTCTAATCTATGTTCTTATATAACCTATATCTCCCTAGAGAAGCAAATCAAAATGTGCAATGTTATTATAAAACAGACTTATTATAAACAGATCTGTGTTCTCACCGGCTGTTCCCTCTGACTCGTCTCACCATCAATCCATCCTTCACGACGTTGCTCTTGTGACCTCTCTAAAACACCAGGTGACCATGCTGTGTTCTTACATAAACTACTCCATGCCTCTTTGCTGCACACAGAATAAATGGCAAGTTCTCAGCATGGTCCTTATGTCTCTAATATCTGGCTCTGTCTAGCCCTCAGCCCTGCACCAGAGACTCTAGTCACACTCATGTTTCCTGAAGGGACTGAGATCTTTCATGCTTACAGCCTTTCTCACACTGCTTCCTCTACCGTGAACAACTCTCCACTACAACTTCTTGTGGGAAATAAACAATAAGTGGCTGGGTGTGGTCCTCACACCTGTAATCCCAGCACTTTGGAAGGCCAAGGTGGGTGGATCATCTAAGGTCAGGAGTTTGAGACCAGCCTGGCCAACATGGTGAAACTCTGTCTCTACTCAAAATACAAAAATATTAGCCAGGCTTGGTGGCACGCGCCTGCAACCCCAACTACTCGGGAAGCTGAGGCAGGAGAATTGCTTGAACCTGAGAGATGGAGGTTGCAGTGAGCTGACACTGCCCTCTAGCCTGGGTGACAGAGTGAGAGTCCCTCTCCGAAAATAAACTAATAAAAATACATAAAAAACAACAAGCACACAAACTAAAATGAAGCAAACAACAAAAACAGTAACAAAAACCTTGAACAGTCAGATTTAACACTGAGTTTTTAGGAAGTGTTATAGATCCTTTCTCCAAAGATGCATACACGCAATTAGTAAATACTTACTGAGAAAAGTAACTGTCTCCAACTTTTCCCTGAAATCCTTGTCTTGGGCTTAAAATAGCATTTGTTTTATTTGTCTTTGCTCCTGTCTTCTTGTTACCTAACTTCACTTCTTTCTTATTGTTCAGTCCTGAACTTCTCTTATGCACTGCTTCTATCTCACAGATTCTGTTGCAATAAGGTCTATAATTTAGCTACTATCATTTTAGTTCTGAAAGCAGTCACCTCAATAAACACCATACATCATTCTACTATAAAGGTACATGCACATGTATGTTTATTGTGGCACTATTCACAATAGCAAAGACTTGGAACCAACCCAAATATTCAATGATAGACTGGATAAAGAAAATGTGGCACATATACACCATGGAATACTATGCAGCCATAAAAAAGTTGAGTTCATGTCCTTTGCAGGGACATGGATGAAGCTGGAAACCACCATTCTCAGCAAACTAACACAAGAACAGAAAACCAAACACCACATGTTCTCACTCATAAATGGGAGTTGAACAATGAGAACACATGGACACAGGGAGAGAAACACACACCAGGGCCTGTTGATGGGTTGGGGGCTAGGGGAGGGATAGCGTTAGGAGAAATAACTAATGTAGGTGACGGGTTGATGGGTACAGCAAACCACCATGGCATGCGTATACCTATGTAACAAAACTGCACCTTCTGCACATGTACCCCAGAACTTAAAGTATAATTTTAAAAAAATTTTAACTCTTTTAAGTATAGTTTATGTCTATATTTGCCCCATGTTTTCATATAGGTGATAATATAACATTTAAACTCTTAAACGTCATTGGCTCTGTGCTTTAAAAGCACACCCTACCACTTAATTATCTTTTGCTGGGGAAAATATGCATTGTACACTTGTTTTGTATAAACATTTTGCAAAACCAATTCCTTTTATGCACGGCAGTATTTGTTTTATGAGGTTTAAATACCACAGGGTAATTTCTGTATCCTTTCTCATTCAAGATATGAACATAACACTTGCAATCATACGCTGCCTCTGTGAGAAAGATGCTACTGATTCACAAGGTACATACGCTTTGAGTCATTTATACATGGGTGGAAGTGAGTTGTACTAACAATGTATGCTTGCTCATATAATGTAATGACAATCTAGTACATATTAGTTGAGAAGAAATAGAGTGATATAGTGTGATTATTGAACAGAATGAATCAAATTGCTTTGAAAGGGATGCAGTTAGGCTCTTACTCCAAGTAAAACCTAATCCTTGGCCATTGTTTTCTGAAACATTACCAAGAAATTCTTGGTATGTTGGGGTATAATATTGCTTCATTTGTCATTGATCATTTTTGACCCTGGATAAACAAGGGTAAGATGATAGTCACCATAGTACAGAAAGAAAGATGTTAAAATAAGGAAAAAGAACAACAAAGACTGTTGCCTCTTAGATAAGAGTGGGAAACATCTTAGGGGCTGCTACTCATCTCTTACCTCTCCTATTAACTTGATGTGTTTCATAAACTGTGTCAGAGCAGAAATTATTTGACAATGCAAACATGGTGGTACACCATGCTATTTTATGGAGTCAGTATTGCCAGACAGATCATATAAGCCATTACTGCCTACAGACTTCCAGGACATACTGAATTATCTGCATGGAATTGACATACAACAGTGAAGCACAAATCTAGGAACAGAAATCTTGCTGTCTGTATTAAGTCAACAACTTAATGTTGTATCTCCCTGGCCTTGTTATACTCTAGAATAAGATATAATTTAGTACACTGGAAGTTGTGTTGTGATGTACCAACAAACTATTTATAAATAAGTCTCCACTCTACCTAGGTGTATTGGTTAATTTTTAATCTTGAGACTCATAAATGCCAGGTTATCTCTAGAAAAACGAGAACATGGGTGTATTGTTATTGTCACCATCATCATTAAAAATAGCAAGGACAAGACTATTCGCAGTGCACTACATATTATGCACTGAGTTAAATAATATGCAGTTATCACTGGGTTCTCAAATATAATTATAATATGGTTGTCACCAAGTCTCCTACTATGACACATGTGATAAGAATTCCTTTTGGGCTTGTCAGAGTCACATGTGTGGTGAAGCTTTTCTATTATTCTTTCCTGGAAAAAAGGATGAAACCTATCACTGTGGAAAATGACTGGTCCCTTGGAGAGTCATCCCATCAGTTAAAGTGTGTTTTCCTAATCCTTGTTACCACCTTGTGTTTCTTTGCACTTTACTGGTTTATATGTATAAAAGAGCCCAGAATTCTGAGCTATGTTAAGGAGTGAATCCCATGTCTGTCTGCTCTTAAGGGAAGACCTCTCTCTCTCCATGGCTTCTGCCCTTTGGCCAGCCTGTGAGGCATTCCATCTGCCTATGTCTGTGAGGAGAGGCACACAGCCTCGGGGGCTGAACCAGTGGGGTCAAATAATGTTCTCACCATTTAGTATAATTAACTCCAACCACCCATCTGTTGCAAGCCCCATTGCAGCCAACACAAGCAAGAGTAGGCCAAGAAGAAATTTCTCCTCATTATTAAGCCTAAATCTAAGCACTTGTCTGTCTGTAAAAACAGAGCGAAGGGAGGAAAACTGAAACCAGTGCACGGGGTCTGAGGTTTCAATAAATGTCAGGGAGCGTCAAGTCTGTTTGGATTGCAAATTATTGCTGGCTGACGGTCTTACTATTTTACAGCTAGAGATTGCTGTCATGGGGGGATGTGGTGGGAGGAACCTCTCACATCACAGCCAGAGGGGAACAGAAGTTACCAAATACTGTAACAATCATAAAACATTACAAGAGGGACTTCAGCATTTGCTAAGTTTGGTCTTTCCTTAACGAACATTTCAAGAAACAACAGCCCACAACACTCTGCTCTTCCCATAGGTTTTGATGAAGTGCTGGATTTGCCAAAGATTGAGAGCTCATTTCTCTGGTTTACCCATTCTAAACTCCACTTCATCCCTTTCTTCTGCTGAGCCACTTTAAACATCTGAGAGTGATAAAGAGGCCTAAATGTTTCAAGGTGAATTAATACCTCACTACATATCCTGGAGAAATACACACCAATAATTTGAGCAGCGGTTAAGACTGTTTTTCAGATGGATTAAATGAGTGGGCAATTACTGATTAAAATAAACCTAATGCATGAGCATTCCAGCCCTGTCCGTGGTTGAACCCAGGTCAGCCGCTTTCTATTGGTAGAAAGACTTTTCACATTATAAAAAGTGCACATGCTTCTTGGTGCTTTTGCTGAAGCTAATTAACATTTTTAATTCTTTTTTTTCCTGGCAAATGCCTACTGAGAGTCTATTATGTGCCCAGTATTGTGTTAGGTGCACTGAAAACAAAGAAAATGATGGTCTTCATTCTTCTTGAACTCGGAGTAGAGTGCAGTTCTTTTCACCAAGGCTGTTCTGGTTTTAAATCATTGAAAAATCCCTCAAATAATCTTAACACCAAAAAGGGAAAATTGTTCTAAGGTACAGGAGTAGCTATAGATCCAAAAGAAAGAAAAACAGGAGGACCTCATAAAAAAACTGAAAGTTGGTACCAAGAAATTATTAAAGACAAGATTACTTTCTTCGAAGCTCTCCTTGCACTATCTCTTCTTTCTGTGTCTCTTACAGCTGGGGTTTATTCTTCTCCTCCTCAGATTTCTAGGATTTCTAGCTTTCTTTTCTTGAACATGCATAGAATTAAATAGAATCTTCTCAGGCAAGCTCTCCATTTCAGTGCCCCAGTTGAGCTTCCCATTTCAATGAGGAACTCTTCTAAATCCCAACTCAGAATTTATGGAGGAGAAAAGTGGATTGTTTCAATTTGAGTCAGGTGTATACCGTTAGCACTTAATACTGATTATAGGATTTAAGGTTTGAAATATGTCTTAACTCCAAGAAAATGATGTAAACTGAGTTTATGGCTATAGCTGATTGATCTAAGTCCTGTATCAATACATATTGTCCTTTAAAATAAAAGAATAAATTTACAACTAGAGAATGTCATAAACTGCGTTGTGAAATTTTAAGAAAGAGTCAGCATTTGAAAAACAAAATCTAAGATGGAAAAAAAAATAATAATGCTTTCTGTCCCATTGCCACCTGCATTGTGAGGCAATCACCTGACAAGAGCCTATTTTCTTTTCTTTTCTTTTTTGAGATGGAGTCTCACTCTGTCACCCAGGCTGGAGTGCAGTGGCATGACCTTGGCTCACTGCAACCTCCAGCTTCCAGGTTCAAGCGATTCTCCTGCCTCAGCCTCCTGAGTAGCTGGGACTACAGTTGCCTGCCACCACACCTAGCTAATTTTTGTATTTTTAGTAGAGACTAGGTTTTCCCATGTTGGCCAGCCTGATCTCAAACTCCTGACCTCAGGTGATCCGCCCTCCTCGGCCTCCCAAAGTGCTGGGATTACAGGCGTGAGCCACCACGCCAGGCCCTCTTTTCTGTAATCTATTATGTCTCGTAAGGATCTAGGTAATCCGCCAGAAACCCAAAAATCACCTACTGAAGCCTGACAATGCAATCACAGGTGGCCTTGAAAGAGAGTAGAGATGTGGATTTCTGCCAGTAAAGTTATGAGTATTATGTCTCTCTGTCCGTATTTTCTGGGAAGGTCATTGACCTAAAGTCCACATCTACACCATTTCCTGGGCAACAGCCAACAGTATGACCTGACAGCAAGCCCCAGACTGCATAAATTTGGGTTCCCCAGGAGTAGAAACTAACTCAAAGATTTGAATAAAATTATTTTATTTGGAGGGTGAAAGAAAACATCCATGGGGGAGTAAGAAAGAAAGACAAGGAAGGGAAAGCAGCCAAGAAAGAGTGCATTGCCAAGCCAGTAACAAGTGTGGGTACACAGAGATTAATCCTATGGGGAAAACTCTAGGAATCGGAGTTTCAGATCAAATTAATAAAACCACATGACTTAGAGTCACTCCCCGAGGAGGGTGAGGTCACTGAGGGAAATCATAGACAAACTCCAATCACTTACATTGAGAGCTGCTTCTAGGGGTTTTTAATTCTCTACTTCAGTTTGCCATGCTGGCAGCAAAGCAGTCTCTAGAGCAAGAAAGACCCTCAAAGAAGTGCAGGTGCCGGCAGCTGCAGTGAAGTGGTAAGGAAGGTGAGATGTCGATGGGGCACTAAAGTCATCCACTAAAATCCACCTGCTCAGATCTCTGCATGCCCTGTGTTAATTTCATTCTAACCTGTATTGATTTTTCAAGGTGGTGGACAGACAGTGTTTATTAAATGATTAAATAACATACAACAGGAAGGGATAGTGAGAGAAACCATGGTCTGCTTCAGTTGGTTTCAAGGCTACCATCAATATTCCTTTTCTTCTCCCTTTTCTACCCATTCTAGACATCCCTCATCCTTGTCCATTTCTGCTGGTCTAGGATGCCTGCCAAGTAGAAGGCTCAGACCTTCATCACGGGAGATCAAAAGGTCTGAACCTTTGGTCACTTTGCCCTTGTCGAGCTGTAACTGCTGCAATCATACATTCTTGCAATTGCAAGAATGCAACAAAATCATTCTGTCTAAAGTATGGCCAGGCATGGAATCAGCAGGATACGTTCAGTGAGTGTCCTGAGTTCTATATGTGCTCCTGGTTCCATTTTATAATGTTATTTCTTCATGATAATCAAAGTCAATTACTCCTACCAGTTAGGTGGCAAAATGTGCTTTGGGTGCAAGAAAAAGCCAAGGCCCGTGGAGAGAAGGGAAGCAGGATTTGGCAGTTTGATGTTGACAGCATTCACTGAAATAATAAGGACACAGGAATGTGAGTGAGCAGGACATTGACCAGCATCTGCTGTGCAGGCATAGAGAAACATGATATTTTGCCAAATGAACAAGTAATGGATCTTAAAGATTGATGACAATAGTTTTGGGGAAAGATGTGTACATGGGCTTCTCCATAATTACCCAATATTTAAAATTATTTTGTCCTGTATGAATATTCTTTAGAAGATCCCAATAAAGGGAACCTGATTTAAACATAGTGAACTACTTATAGTACTACAGAGAAAGAACTAAAGGAGTTGCATGGTTGACTGGAGTGATTGACTAGCTATCAAGGGAAAACATGGCTGGAAGAAATGTGGAGGGAACTCAGTCTCCCATGGGGAGTCCCTGAATTCCTAATGGGGGCCACAGAGCCTTAGAGTTGAGAGCGCTGGCTCAGGCTTTTCATATCCGAGTTTCACAACATCTAAGTGAGGATAAGGTAGATCATGCAGCTGTTGTGATGGACCCGACACTCCCAGCCTTTAAAGCAAGAGAAGTGTGTATGTCAATATGTCACAGTTCATGAAGGTCTTCAGGTTGTTTAATTACAATACACCTTCTTTTTTCTGGAACAACAGTCCCTTTTCTTCGTTCTACTTCTACTTCTAACCTATCAAAATGCTACTCAACCTTCAAATTCGTAATTAAATTTTGTTCCTCCAAGAAACATTATGCTCGCCTTCATTCCCTTTTAAGAAGAGATCACTCTCTTCTCTTAACTTTGTTAAACGGTATTTAATGATGTACCACACATTCACTTTTTTATATGTATTATATAGTCACTTATTTTTGTGTGTGTATTACATATTCACTTTTATAGTTGATTTTTCATACACCCTCACTGTAAATTACTTGAGGGTAGAAATGTGCCTTAGACATCATCTTATCAGTCCCGTAAAAAGTGCACCTAATGAATGCCAAATGTTTGTTGTATGAATACAATTTTAATAACAATCTTACATAGTTCTTGTCTAAAGAACCCTTACTTTTAATGTCTGCAGTTGATCATTTTTATTCCACAATAGGCTTATAAATCTTACACTAATCATCATGGAAGGCACAAAGAACCGTGTGTGTGTGTATGTGTGCATGTGTGTGTGTACGTGTGCATGTGTGTGTAAAACACGTTGACCCTTTGGCCGGGCGCAGTGGCTCATGCCTGTAATCCCAGCACTTTGGGAGGCCGAGGCGGGCAGATCACGAGGTTAGGAGATCGAGACCATCCTGGCTAACATGGTGAAACCGTGTCTGTACTAAAAATACAAAAAATTAGTCAGGTGTGGTGGTGGGCGCCTGTAGTCCCAGCTATCTGGGAGGCCGAGGCAGGAGAATGGTGTGAATCCGGGGAGGGGGTGGAGCTTGCAGTGACCCAAGATTATGCCACTGTACTCCAGCCTGGGAGACAGAGCGAGACTCCATCTCCAAAAAAAAAAAAAAATTGACACTTTTTTCAGAGCAATGTTGACATCTGTCTGTTGAAATCGGTGAATTTTTCCATCTCAACTCTTTCATTTGCCAACAGCACTAACTGTCAGAGATTAGGGCCACCCATATGACTCATTTCCTAAATCAATATAGTTGGTTTTTTGGGCCCTCCAGAATCGAGAAATGGCAAACACCAATTTCCTTTTCTTGTTTGTCATGGTACCACTATTCATTCTAGAATGCTATGCATGTGTATGTTTTAGTAATGGCTCTGTGTTTTCCAGAGAAATAAGTAAGGTAGTGAAGGATTTTTTTAATTTATCAAGATATGACAATTAGTACAATAAACTAATTTTTCCAACAATAATACTAGAAAATTAAAAGAAGAACATTTGGGGATTTTTGTATTCATTATCTAATGTAAATAATATTTATTTTTAGGGTTCATGAAAATAGCAGTGTTCAAATTCCAACACTGGTTGTGCCATCATGCAACTGACATCTGGGGATAGAGATAACCAAATGATCACACAAAGGCAATATTATGGCAGTCATAGAAGCTGTGTCAGACTTACATGGTGAGCTATGATGGGATAAAGCAGGGATCTGGATCCTGCTCAGGCAGATTGTAAAGGATTCTCTGGAAAAAAGAGTTAGCAGAAGTTGAAGCCATGTATTTCCCAAAGTGCAATCCCTGGAGCAGCCTCAGCATCACCTGGGACTTGTCCTTTGTGAATTCTTAGGTCCCATCCCAGACTTACTGAATGAGACTGCCTGGGGTCTAGGGCTCAGGAATCTGTTTTGCTAAGCTTCCCAGATGATGATGTATGTGAAAGTTTAGGAATTATTAGGTGGTATGCCTAGAACACAGAAAATGAGAAGGGTGTTGGCAGGAGAGAAGGCTAGAGAGGCAGGTTATATACACAGAGCATTATAAAGTGAGTCAGGAATTGGGGTCTACAAAGCCACTAAATATTTTAAAGTAAATGAAGTAGGTACAGGAGTAGAGTTGAGGTGACATTATGAGACTTACCTTTATTTCAAAAGATCATTCTGGGCCAGGTATGGGGTCTCATGCCTGTAATCCCAGCACTTTGGGAGGCTGGAATAGGGGGATCACTTGAGTTCGGGAGTTTGAAACCAGCTTGAACAACATATTGAGACCTCCTCTCTAAAAAAATCAGTGGGATGTGGTGGCATGTGCCTGGAGTCCCAGCTACCTGGGTGATGGGAGGATCACCTGAGCCCGAGAAGTCGAGGCTGCAGTGGGTCGAGCTTATGCCACTGCACTTCAGCCTGGGCTAAGGAGCGAAATCCTGTCTCAAAAAAAAAAAAAAAAATTCCATCTAAAGTATGGACAAGGGGATTGACGAGGCTGTAGAGACTGAGATGGGACCTGCTGAGGGTGTCTAGTTGTCCAGGTGAGAAGCACTGGTGTCTAGGCCTAGGAGCAATATAGAAGAAAGTAATGGATTGAAAGTCATTTAGGGAATAAAATCCAAAAGATTTGATAATTTGGCATTGTGAGAACATAGCACCTTTAATTATTATAATGTGGCTTATATCTTCAAATTTGTTTTTGAATTTTTAGAATATTTTATTTATTTATTTTTGTACAGAATCTTGCTCTGTCATCCAGGCTGGAGTGTGGTGACGTGATCTTGGCTCACTGCAACCTCCACTTTCCAGGTTCAAGGAATTCTTCTACCTCAGCCTCCCAAGTAGCTTGGACTGACTACAGGCATGCGCCACCACGCCTGGCTAATTTTTTGTGTTTTTAGTAGAGATGGGGTTTCACCCTGTTGGCCAGGCTGGTCTCAAACTGCTGATCTCAAGTGACCCGCCTGCCTCTTTCCCAAAGTGCTGGCATTATGGCATGAGCCACCCACACCCGGCCAGAATATTAACAGGAAGATATGGCTACCAGGGCATCAGTAAATATTGCCCACCAGTCAGGGATAACTACAGTGACAAGAAAGACAATAAGTAGGTTATCATTGTGACCATTTCTTAACCCCGCCAGCAGGTAGGGCTTTTCCCTTAAGATAAAGATCATATATTTGCTCAAGAGCTACTCCAAAAATCTGAGACACTAATTTATGAATTTTGTTGGCACCCTCATGTGTAGCACTTTTGCACAGAAGTGAGATCCTCTAAAGAATGTGACGAACATTGAAGCTTGCACTGAACCCTCCGAGGATGCTTCTGAGATAAGTTTCACAGAACACAACCTTAAATCCAGCTAGTGTCTCCATAAATCCAAACATCCTGCTACTGGAAAACAAAAACAGAAACAAAAGCCAAAAACCAAAACTCTGTGGAGTGTTTGTTTCAGTCATGGTAGATCAGTTATCTGAACATCTACTGTATGTAAGGCATTAGTAGAGGTGGAAGATGTCGTGATAACTTGGCATGGTTCCTGCCTTCCCGTGGCTTACAGTTTGGTTAAATGATAGAGTCATGTAAATTGATGAGTGCAATAAAAAGCTATAGGGGCTTCCAATATATCTGTACAGACATCGATTCTCCCTAGAGTTAAGAATTAGTGCTCAAGAAGAAGATAATATTATGCTGACTATCGCAATAAGAGTATTTGACAAATGAAGGCAGCGTAGGGCAGGATTTAAAGACACAAGTTTGGGTTAGCATGGCAAACATTTCTGCAAGACCCAAGCAAAGGTGTTCATGTGAGACATGCTAATATTTTTGTTTTGTTTTGCATGTGATTTAAATATCTTATTGCCACCCCTCTGGCCTTTACACTTCAGAGCTGGTTTTGTCTCCACAATCACATCAGCCTCATTTGGCAGCTGTCATTAGCAATATAGATGGTGATCATTGCAGCTTTATAATGTGTTGGATGATTCCCTTTGCTTTAGCCCAAAAAGTACACAAGGAGCACAAGAAAATCAACTCAGTGCACACATACCATGATCTTGTTGCAGACTCTCTTGCAGTGAAAGGACATGTGGGTTTTATACATTCCTAAACAGCATTTTCTTTGAAAATGCATCCAGATCTGTTATTCTATCCTGTAGTGTGTCAAATTTTTTCGAATAGAAAACTGGAATGCTCCCCTACCTCTACAGAATGTTCTTTGCTTTATAAACTAACCAAAGGAAAAAAAAGAAGACAAGAAAGGTGTATGTTGGAGTGGAAATATGTTTGTATGTCTTAACACGCACCTAGAGTGGTAAATTTTAAAAGCTGTAAGTAACAATTTTATACCAATAATGTCTCAAGATGGCCTCTCTATTTTCCCCTATGGCAAAGAAAAGCAGCCAAGTTTCCCTTGTTCGATATCTTGAAATGGGCTCCATTTTGAGCCCATGGTATGTAACTCTAATGCCTGTGGAATATTGCTTAACTTGCCAAGCAATCAGGCATACCAAGTTGATTGCACAGCGTGGAGCATACCTTTCTGGAGGTCTTATCTTGGGAGAATGACAATTCAGAGTCTGTCTCTGATTCCCTCTTTTCCTTATAAACTTAAGTTATATCTGAATTTCCTGAAGTTATAAATCCCTTATTTTTCCTGACCTAGAATAGTATTGCAAAGACTTTATACATACTTGAGGAAATTTAAAAAATTAGCAGAAGCAAATCACTCTGATCCCAGTTTATTTGTGGAACTTCAATAAGAAAGAAGACAGACAAAGAAAACGAAATAGAGAAAAGCAGGAGAGAAATGAACATTTATTGAGCAAATACTATGTCGTGCACCGTGGTAAGCACTTTACATAAGTCATATCTTTACATGTATTTATAACTTCTCCATGGAGTTTCTGTCAATTTTCTAAATGAGTAAGCTCAGAAAAGCTAGGCAAGTTAATCAGTAGAAAGTTAGAATTCAACAATAATTTAAATGCTTTCCCTACTCTGCCACCTCACATACAAGCATAATCATACCAGCATTCTGATCTGTTTCAAGCACCATATTTTACCAGCAGAAAAGTATTCGACCACTGGGCATGGTGGCTCATTCTTATAATCGCAGAGTTTTGGGAGGTCGAGATGTATGGATTGTTTGAGCCCAGGAGTTCGAGACCAGCCTGGGTAATAGAGTGAGACCCCGTCTCTACAAAAAAAAAATAAAAAATAAAAAAAAATTTGGCTGGGCGCGGTGGCATGTATCTGTAGTCCCAGCTTCTTGGGAGGCCGAGGCAGGAGGATTGCTTGAACCTGGGAGGTCGAGGCTGCAGTGAGCTATGATTGCTCCAGTGCACTCCAGCCTGGGTGACAGAGTGAGACTCTGCAAAAAAAAAAAAAAAAAAAAGTACAAATAAAAAATAAAAGTATTCAATCTAAACACAAAATACCAAGACAAATCAATGGGCATAATGAAGAAAAGTAGTTTGCTGGTGGACTGAATTAATCACTCCTTAACCAGTGGCTACTGCATTACATACACACATTCGAGGATTGGCAAGGCATGCCAGAGTTATCTTCTTGGTGCTGACTTCTAGCCTTTCCTCCTTTAGTGTCTCTTCCATGGCTGTTCCAGTGCCAAAGTCAATCAGTCAAATTTCCAAAGGTTGCCAAGACTTTTCATTCGTTGAGCAGCCTTTCAACAAGTCTTTACTGAGTTTTTTTTTTTTAATCAGTCAGAGTCCTGGCAGGAAAGAGAACTCATTGCAGATGGTACAAATGAAGAGATTTTAACGAAGGGTCTACTTAATGATATGTAGATAGGGTTACAAGTATAAATCTAGAGAGGATGCAGTGCTTAGAGATTAGGAGCAGCAGGAAGCCATTACACCTCCAGGGTGGAAGGAATTAAAGGAAAAATTGCTTTTATTCGAGCCAAGTTAGAGCTGCAACCCCAGAGGAACAGAATACCTGGCAGGAATTGTGGAGGAATGCAGCTACTGCTCGAGATGAACGGAAGCAATGATGGGGCAGAGAAATACCACAATCTCTCTCTCCTCCCTCCCTACAGTCACTTCACAGTACCTCCCATTGGCTGAAAGCACCAAGAAGCCATTTGACAAGGGATCCAGTCCAAAGGAGTCTACCTCCCAGGGCACAGAGCAAAGCAGAAGAGTAGAAGATGAATCTGTGGCCGGGTAATCCCAGCACTTTTAGAAACTGAAGCAGGAGGATCACTTGAGATCAGGAGTTGGAGGTCAGCCTGGACAATATGGCAGGACCTCATGTCTACAAAAATAATAATTAAATTAGACGGCATGGTGGCACACGCCTATAGTCCCAGCTACTTGGGAGGCTGAGGCGGGAGGATTGCTTGAGCCCAGGAGTTCGAGGTTGCAGTGAGCTGTTATCATGCCACTGCACTCTAGCCTGAGTGACAGAGTGAGAATCTGTCTCAAAAAAAAAAAAAAATGCATCAGGGGGAGTTAGGGATGACGAATAACTTGCCTAAGTGCTAACCAGATTCCTGGACCTAATTTAGGCAATGAACAGTGAACACAGAATAGATCCATGAACACAGCAGATTCAAATTCTGCACCCACAGAGCTTACTTTCTAATGCAAAATAGAAGCAAAACAAAACAGGGATGGAGAATGAGATGTGGGATGTTCCATAGTGATACAAGCTAAGGAAAAATGAAGGGGACAGGAAAGGGGACTTCAAAATCTGTGAAGGGTAGAACTTTAGACAGGATGACAAGAGGTGTCTCACTTCACTGAGGATTCCCTGAGATGGTAACGTTGCCAAAAAGACCTGATGAAGTGGAGGAAATTCACCATGCAGGCAGTGAGAAGAGTGAGTGTGGAGTCCAAAGAAAGTTCGGCCCAGCATGGTCAGGTGTGGGTAGAAAGGGCTGAATGAGGAGTCATAGGCGACAAAGCCAGGAAAATACTCACTCCATAGCTTTTACATCACTCTTATCTAATTGGTATATTCTCTCAATAGGGGATACCAGTACTGCAAACACATGTTCACAAAAGCCTTGTATAATGAGATTTTCTACACACACACACACACACACACACACACACACAGATATACATGCACAAATATATTCAATCCTTAAATAAGGCTTACGCATTATCTATCTATTTTTATAGTCTGCTATAAAATATATCACTCTTACCTCTCCTTCACATCGCTTCTGGTTTATGTTTTGTCTCTGACCAGACTCTGTACAGAGGGATGAAAGACTGACAGCAGAATACAAAAGAAGCTGAAAGACTCAAAGTGATTCACCCATCACCATCTAGGATGGGTCAGTTCACTTTGCTAGGCCAATTAATGGACCACCTTCCCATTTAGTGCTTAATCATTTTGGCGTGTGATGTCCATTTCTTTTACAATCAACTTTGACCATTGTAATGAGGGATGTGATACAGAGTATGGCAACTGATGCATCCAGTATTCTTTAAAATTCCCTTTTGAAGGGATTGTGGCTGTTACTCACTGCTTCCCAGAGGAAGCCATGAAATCAGAAAGAATTTGATTTCATTTATCTTGTACCCTGGAACCTGTAGTTTTTCCTGAACCCCTAAAATGTATTTTGTCTGCATGGACTAGCCACCATCATCTTTCACCTATACCATCGCCTTTACCTATATATTACATACACACACACTACACATCTATATGTTTACATACAGATGTGTGCATGTATATCTCTGAGTGTATGTATATATATATTTTCTTCTGTTTATAAATGTCCTTCCCAATACTTTTTCCCTAAGATACTCTTGTTCAGCCATCATTTTACAGTCCAGTTATTACCTTCTCTGTGACACTTTTCTAGATAAATCCAGGCAGTATCACCCAGGCTCTTCTTCACGACCCCACGACACTCAGTTGAGACCTGTGTTAAAGAACTATTGATGTTGGCCTGTGGTTTCTCTCTTTACAGGCCAGTGATCCCAACTAGACTGTGAGCTCCATATGGTGAAAGACACAGTACACTGTTTTGGGTCCCTGTCTTTACAAAGGGTGTGATTCATTTCTGTTGCTTAGAGCAGACTGTGAAGATGGATGGATGGATGGATGGCTGGATGGATGGATGGATAGATTAGATAGATAGATAGATAGATAGATAGATAGATAGATAGATAGATAATGAGTAAGCCTTATTTATTTAAGGATTGAATATATTTGTGCATGTATATCTCTGTGTGTGTGTGTGTGTAGAAAATCTCATTATATAAGGCTTTTGTGAACATGAGTTTGCAGTATTGGTACCCCCTATTGAGACAATATGCCAATTAGATCATAGACGGTGGTGTAAAACTGGCTGTAGGTTTCAATTTGCTAAAATACTCAAATAACTTACATCTTGAACATAAATACTTTGTTGTTGACTATAAAACAGTCACAGAATACTCAGTTTCCCTCTAATGACCTTGCTGGACTTGTCATCTGGGAAGTCTTTGTGATTTCATCTTATCTATATTTGAGCATCATAAAGATGAGTGGCTAAAGTGTGGTTAATAAACCCCAGCTGGGCATTTTCAAGATGAATAAACACACCATTTTTTTCTACTGTTTTTTCATGTGGAAATGATGAATAAAAGTCACAATTCTTATTTTCATTATAAGTGGAAAAGTAGAAATAATATCAACTTATGATACTTGAGGCTATTATAAAGTGTTTTAGAGACACCCTGAAAGTTTCAAATAATTATAACTCCAGTCAAATTTTATGGCTGCTTGTAGATTTTCATGATCAAAGAAAAAGTAAACAGAGAACACTTTTTAGGCTGAAAGATATTCAGGACTTTACAATTGTTTTCTTGGCCCTCCTTCTATTCTTAGAGTGATTAATAGTTTCACAATGTAAAAGCACCCACATTTGGGATTAAGTAACTGAATGAATTTAATTCCTGAATCCATTCTTCATCCACCCCAGGCATGTTGTGTAATATATTATCTCAGTGATTAAAAATACAGTGACCTAGATACAAGAGAAAGTCTTCAAAAATTTTCAGCTACCCATTCTATTACATTTCATAAGTTTTAACTCAATGTTTCTTATTTTACTGAAAAGCATATTAGTACAAGTAACGAAATATGAAAAGAGGTATAGATTAGGTTTTAGTACTATTGATACTAATATGCTGATTTTAATGATTGTAATGATTGTACGTGGTATTACAATAGAATGTCCCTGATTATAGGAAATGCATACCATGTACATGAGTAAAGGGGTAATATGTTTATAACTTATTTTCAAATGGTTCAGAAAAAGTGATATGTATACATATTTATGGGGATATAGGCATTCATATATATGAATATGCATACAATATATGTATGTGTAAATATGCATATACACATATAAATGTGTTAAAAAATACAGATATACATGTGCATATATAGGCACACCTGTATATATGCATGTATGAGGCATATGCTTATGATATACATATATATAAACATAGGCATATATAAGGTATACATATACAGGTAGTTTAACAGATGATATCTATATGTTTATGTACATATGCATGCGTATTATCCACATTGCTATATCATTAAAACACATTTTGCATTTTTTATGTTTTACATAAAATATAATTGTTAAGTATATTTTGTAAATGTTAAATAAAAATTTTTACATTTGTGGAATATGAATGAATAACACACAAAAACTCTTTTAATCTTTTTAAAATTGACAAATATTGTGCATATGGTGTACACCATGATGTTTTGACATATGTGTACATTGTGGAATGACTATATGAAGCTAATTCACATAACCACTATTCACATACTTCAGATTTCTTTTGTGGTGAGCACACTTAAAATCTACTCTCTTAGCAACTTTAGAGTATACAATACATTGCTATTAATTATAGTCACCATGTTGTACAATAGATCTCTTAAACTTGCCCCTCTTTTCTAACTGATATTTTGTATCCTTTGACCAACATCTTTCCAATCCCTCCCACCACCACCCTCCAAGCCCCCCATAACCACCATTCTGTCCTCTGCTTCTACGAGTTCACAACATTTTTAGGTTTCATATATAAGTTAGATCATGTGGTATCTGTCTTTCTGTGCCTGGCTTATTCCACTTAACATCATGCCCTCTGGGCTCATCCATGTTGTCATAAATGACAGGAATTCTTTTTTAAGGCTGACTAGTATTCCACTGTGTATATAGCACATTTTCTTTACCCATTCATCTATCGACCATCATTTAGGTTGGTTCCATATCTTGGCCACTGTAAATAATGCTGTAACGAACATGGCAATGCAGGTATCTCTCTGACAAACTGATTTCATTTTTTTAATGTATAGCCAGTAGTGAGATTGCTGAATCATATGGTAGCTCTATTTTTAATTTAATGAGAAGTCTCCATACTGTTTTCCATAATGGCTGCACTAATTTACATTACCACCTGCAGTGTGCAAGGGTTCCCTTTTCTCCACGTGCTCACTAACACTTCTTACCATTTGTCTTTTTGGTAACAGCCATTCTAACATGTGTCAGGGGTTATCTCATTGTAGTTTTAATTTGCCTTTCCCTAATGATTAGTGATGTTGAGTATTTTTTTCATATGCCTGTTGGTTATTTGTCTTCTTTTGGAAAATGTCTGTTTAGGTTCTTCATCCAGTTTTTAATTGGGTTGTTGTCTTGAGTTGCTTGAGTTCCTTTGTATGTTTTGGGTATTAACTTCTTATCAGATGTATGGTTTGCAAATATTTTCTTCCCTTCAATAGAGTTTCTTTGGCTGTGCAGAAGCTTTTTAGTTTTGTGTAATTCCATTGTCTATTTGTGCTTTTGTTGCCTGTGCTTTTGGGGTCATATCCAAAAAACCATTGCCTAGCCCAATGTCATGAAGCTTTTCCCCTGTTTTCATCTAGTAGTTTTATAGTTTCAGATCTTACATCTAAAGCTTTAATCTATTTTGAGTTTTTTGTGTGGTGTGAGGTGAAAATCTAATTTTATTATTCTGCATGTAGATATCTAATTTCCCAGCACCATTTATTGAAGGATTCTTCTTTTTCTCATTATGATTTTTTGGCATCTTCTACCTTTGGTTATTGTGAATAGTACCACTATAAACATTTGTGTACAAGTATTTTTTGAGGGCCAGCATTCAGTTCTTTAGTATATATTCCTAGCAGTAAAATTTCTGGGTCTTATGAAAATTTTAGCTTTTTGAAGAACTGGCAAACTTTTTCCACTCACATTTGATGTTAGGAGCAGGATTCATAAAGTCATAATGCAGATGTAATCTCTGAATTTAAGCAGTTGATTTGTACACTCATGCATCTTACAGACACCTTGAGCAGGACCTGGGGTGAGTAGACAGAGCTCAGTGAAATCTGTTCCATGCCTTCAAGGGATTCTTATTACAGTATCAAGAGATTTCAGGCAAAAGGAGAGATCACTTAAGAAAGGTAGAGGCCAGGCGTGGCGTGGTGGCTTATGCCTCTAATCCTAGCACTTTGTGAGGCCAAGGTGGGTGGACTACTTGAGCTCAGGAGTTGGAGACCAGCCTGGGCAACATGGCAAAAACTCCGTGGCTACCAAAAATACAAAAAATTGGTTGGACGTGGTGGCATGCACCTATGGTCCCATCTACTTGGGAGGTTGAGGTGGGAGGATTGCTTGAGCCCAGGAGGTGGAGGTTGCAATGAGCTGAAATCATGCCACTCCATTCCATCCTTGATGACAGAGTGAGACCCTGTCTCAAAATAAATAAATAGTTAATTAATAAAAAGAAAGGTAAAGATAAGGGAATGTGGAATTATGTCACTGTTTTAAAATGACATAATAGAGAAGAATAAACAAAATTAAGGATCAGAGGTAAAGTATAAGGGTTCTACACATAATCCATGATTCAAAAATATCCTCTACATATTTAAGCAAAAGGCTTCTGGTCTTTATCTCAGTCTTTTTTTCTGGTTGCTCTACTTGTTTCCAATTTCTAACCTTATGAATGTCCCAGGGTCCATCTCTGAGCCCTGTCTTTATCTACTCACACTCCGTAGAAGTCATTAAATTTCATGACTTTAAATGTGTTGCATACATAGACAATTCTCTGTTTTTTTAATCTCCAACCGGGACCTCTTCTCTAAACTCCAGAATTATCTGCCTGCATATAAGACTCTTCCATAGGGTATCCAATTGACACCTAAAATGTAGGATGTCTGATACTGAACACCTAACTTTCCCTCCCAAACCTAGTCCTATCTCTGTCTTCACTGCCTTAATAGGTTCACACCTATCAGAGTTTAGGCCAAATATTCTGCCTTTTTCTCAAACTCCATATTTAATTAGTTAACAAATCCCGTTGGCTCTGTCTTCTAAATGTATTTATATTCTACCACTTCTTGCTATCTAAACTGGCCCCTCCTTTGTTCCAAGCCATTATCATCTCTTTTTTTTTTTTTTTTTTTTTTTTTGAGACGGAGTCTCGTGCCGTCGCCCAGGCTGGAGTGCAGTGGCACAATCTCGGCTCACTGCAAGCTCCGGCTCCCGGGTTCACGCCATTCTCCTGCCTCAGCCTCTCCGAGTAGCTGGGACTACAGGTGCCCACCACCACGCCCGGCTAATTTTTTGTATTTTTAGTAGAGACGGGGTTTCACCGTGGTCTCGATCTCCTGACCTCGTGATCCGCCCGCCTCGGCCTCCCAAAGTGCTGGGATTACAAGCGTGAGCCACCGCGCCCGGCCAGCCATTATCATCTCTTACCCAAAATACTGCAATAGCCTCCTAACAGGTCACTCTACTTAGTTACTTTTCTAGGTTTCTGGTCATGTATAGTTTTATCAGTGAGGTCTTCCCAAATAACCCTATTTAAAGTAGCACTCCAGCAATCCCTAATTCTATTTCTCACTTTGTTTTCCTCTATAGAACTTACACCATTAAATAAATTGTATATGGTACTTATTTATATGTTTCATCTTCCCCTAAGTTAGACTGTGAGCTGCAAAAGAGCAGCGACTTTTGTCTGATTTTTATTTTATTTTATTTTAACTGGGTGTGTATAGAGCCAGAATAGTGTTTAGGACATAGTAAAGGCTTATTTTAGGTATTTTTGTATGAACGAATGAATGACAGTATATTTGGAATACTGTACAGTCTTCCTTGTGATGAACAATACTTACCTAAGAAATCAGTTATATTATGTCTGTTTAAAAATAGTTTAGAGCCTAAAGATACTCGAAAGCAGGAGACACTTATATATGAAACATTTTCAGAGTAAATATATACTTCCCTAAGAGGTTTGGATTAAAAGGTGCTGACTCAAGTTGATCTGTGGCCTTCAGCACTGAAAGTATAAACCCACTTCTAATCCTCTAGTGAAATATTTCTGGACCTAGTAGCTGCAGATCATGGTTGTAGTTGTGTTTCTGCAATACACCAATGATGTGATCACTGGGCAAGTTGCTTAATACACTTCGAGCTTAAGCTGTAAATTGGTGATGACAATAATAATAAGGACCTCACAGGATCACAGTGAAGATCAGCCGAGATTATGGTCTTGCTTTATAAAATTCTAAACATTCTTCAGATATAAGGCTAAGGCTAAGGACTATGTTTTCAAACAGAGAAAACATATACAAAGTAATAAGCTCAATGCTACATTTGTCTAACCACAGCATATTTCCTTAGTATGGAATATATTTAAAATTAGATGGAAGGAATTGTTCTAGCCTGCTTGACAGAATATTTTAAGCCCTGTTAAAATATGTTGATAATTTACGGTTTACAAACATTATTTCTAGGCTTCGTAAATGGGCCTGGCTTTCTCAGGTACACGTTAGATCGAGCCTACTCCCCTCCTCCTCATTTGGGACAGAGTCTCACTCTGTTGCCCAGGCTGGAGTGCAGTGGCGTGATCTTGGCTCACTGCAACCTCTGTCTCCGGGGTTCAAGCGATTTCTCCTGCCTCAGTCTCCTAAGTATCTGGGATTACAGGCATGCACCATCACGCCCAGCTAATTTTTTTTTGTATTCTTAGTGGAGATGGGTTTTCACCATGTTGGCCAGGCTGGTCTTGAACTCTTGACCACAAACAATCCGCCCGCCTTGGCCTCCCAAATGCTGGAATTACAGGCGTGAGCCACTGCACCTGGCCATCTTCCATCGCTTTTAAACATTAGTCTGGGAAGTGCCCAGCAGGTAGCTAAAGTACACACATATAGGACAGAGTGAGTTTTAAGGATGTTGATAGTGATCTAGGTCTCAAATCTGCTTTGGGACTTTGGTTCACTAAAATGACCATCCCGGTTGACAAGTAAACTTTATTTCCTTCTTCATTATCATAGTCATAACTTACGCAATACTATCATCTTCGTGCCAGTAACAACTCAGAATTTCATATATTATTTTTTATTCTTTATCAAATCTTCATGAAGTCAGTACAGGTGGTCCCTGACTTAAGGGTTTTGGACTTTACAATGGTGTGAATGCAATTTGCATCCAGTAGAAACTGTACTTTCAGTACCCTACAACCATTCTGTTTTTCACTTTCAGTACAGTATTCAATACATCACATGAGATATTCAACACTTGATTATAAAGTAGGCTTTGTTTTACATGAGGTTGCCCAACTATAGGCTAATTTAAATGTTCTAAGCACGTTTAAGCTAGGCTAGGCTAAGCTGTGGTGTTTGGTAGGTTAGGCATATTAAATGCACTCTCGACTTGAAATATTTTCAACTTACAATGCATTTATCAGAACAGAACCCCATCATAAGCTGAAGAGCATCTGTATTATTATCCTCATTTTATGATGTAATACATTAAAACTCAAGGGGTAAAATAATTTTTAAGAAGAGGTGGCAGAACTAGGATTTAGATTCAAGTCTAACTTCAACACTCATGATTTTGTGACCATGTAAGTCTCTTTTATGATATCTACATTTCTTCATTTTGTAGGTGCAAGTAGATATGTAGTTCCATAGATATAGGTGGTCTCAAAAAAAACAACGAGGGTGGGGCAGAAGGAGAGAGAAAAAAATAACAATACAAAGAAATGAACACAGCACAAAGATGAGGAATTGGAAGAGGAGGCATTTCTTCCATTTTTATCACAACACTTTTTTTGGGACTAGGCCTACTCTCACCTAGACTTGACCTAATTTCTTTAAGACTTAGACACACGAGTGTGGTCATTTTCCCTGCCCTCCTGTGGGTGCAGAGTTTGGTTGGAATATTACTTAAAAGTCCTCATTCCTATTGACTCTAGACTGTCTAACAAATATATAATCTAAAAAAGTATTCTCAGATCCCCTAAATATTCAATAAATAGATTTGATGGATATACCCTTCCTTGTATTGCTTTTAGACTCTTAGTAGAACCCTACTAGGATGTTTGCTGCTTTTACACATACAGTTCAGCACTCAATTAAAAGAATGTGAAGCCTGTATATATCATGGCCCAGCTTCTAGCTTGCCACTGGCCTTGCTGGTTCTTATTAATGATTCATTTCTTTTGACAGGAGCAGCAACATTTCAGGACTTCTTGGGTGGAAGAAAGTTGGCAGAGAGAACGTCCACAGTGAGTAGTTAAACATTATATGAATTAATACCCCCCATCAATAGTTTAATGGATGAAATGCATTGATTGCTTTGAGAATTATGCTGAGGTCTACAGTAATAAGCAGAAATGTCTGATTTGACTTTTTTTTTTTTTTTTAAATGTCTGCAACATAATCTACCACCAATTACACAACAACCCCACCAAAGTAGTGCTGAGTGGTCCCACTACAGTAGTAACATGTTATAAAAGCTCAAGTTTCAGTACAATTAGCTTCTGGCTGCAGTTTATTACCCCATTTGAGATTTAAAACTTTTTTTTTTCCATTGCATTCCAACAATGCTTATGTGTCTGGGGCTAACACTTTAAAACAATAATGGAATGGCAAATATCTGTCTGGCTGGAGTTTGCCCAAGAAGAATGGTGTATTAGAGTTTTTTTTTTTTTTTAATTCAAGCAAGGTAGAGGGGACAAAACAAAAACAACCTCTTTAATTACTGAAAGTGACCAAGGCTATAATGTTTTATTAAGAAAAAAAAAATGCCTTTCTTTGGCATTTTGTAGAAAATTTAAGAAACACTTTGGGGCATGCAATCATCCTGTTTATCTAAAGGCAATTTCCACATGATGAAAAAGCAGTTCAGTTCATCATTCAGATCCATCCACCTACTTAATGACTGTTCACGAGATGTCTGATCTGAGATAGATGATGAATCTCTCCTTGGATTGCCTAGTACTACACAAAATTGGTAGTCAGGTTTGAGTTTTTTAATTTTTTTATGGTGTTGATGATGACTGTAGAATTTATTGAGAGTGTGTTCTGTGGGCATATATCATTCTAAAGTTTATGTGCATCATCTTATTTAATTCTCCTAAAACCTGTTGACTTAGGTACTATTATTTTCCCCATTTTATAGATGAGGAGATTGAGGCTTAGAAAGCCTAAGGAATTGAATGGTTGCACAGCTAGAAGTAGTGGGTCTTGACTGATGCTTTGGGAATCTACTTACGAGGCTTGAAACATTGTGCAGTGCTGCATGTTGATGTTGATGATGATGATGATGATGATGATGATGATGATGATGAATGGAAAACCTGTGGAATCTTCTTGCTAATCTCCTGCATGTTTTTGTTAAATAACTCTTTCCTCCAGAAATCTAAGTCATTTTCTTACATATCTCAGATGTCTGTTCCTTTATTTTAATTTCCATTTAAATCTTTATTTTAATCCTAACATTGTTTACTCCTCCTATCCCTCAGACTGTGTAACCTCATACTTCCTCGTGGTTATTAGGAAACTGAGCAGGGTGGGGTGAAGCAGGGAGGTGAACTCTTTCTCAATAAGTGTTCATTGAGACAGTTTACTTAGCCGCCTTCACTTTTAGTGAAGGATGGAGTTCCAGAGATGGAGGCATCGGTGAGATTGGAATCCAAGAGTTTACTTCCCTAGAGTCAATACACAATATCATTCTTTGATGCCTTTCTCAACTCAAGATATTTAAACTTCTAACATTAGATGTTGTCAAGTCTAGAGAGCAACCCACATCAGTGTGATGTGTGTAAGGCTGCAGTGAAACATAAATTTTGGTATCAGAATATACTGACATCACTAAAATCACCTTTTTTAATCCCTTGAAATAAAAAAAGATACTTGCTGTGTATTAAAATATTAATATACAGGCCGGGTGCAGTGGCTCACGCCTATAATCCCAGCACTTGGGAGGCCAAGGCGGGCGGATCACGAGGTCAGGAGACCAAGACCACCTGCTAACATGGTGAAACCCTGCCTCTACTAAAAATACAAAACCAAAAAATTAGTCAGGCATGGTGGCACCCACCTATAGTCCCAGCTACTTGGGAAGCTAAGACAGGAGAATCGCTTGAACCCAGGAGGTGGAGGTTGCAGGGAGCGGAGATCGTACCACTGCACTCCAGGTTTGCTGACAGAGCAAGACTCTGTCTCAAAAAAAAATTAATATACAAAAAAATTACAAAGACAACCTACGCAAAAATCAATCTAGCAGAACCAAGGTGTGTTGGCTTGTAGTGCTTTTGCCACAGGAAAGGGTACATCTCTTTTTGTTTTTCTCTTATTCTTCTGAGGCTCTTTATAGCTCCTGGCATATTGGCTTCCCACTCTGGGATGGCTTGAAAAACAATTTGTCATTTTTCTTCATTTGGGTAGTAATATCCCACAGCTAAGGTCACCTTTGGTTCTGTTACTGCAGAGGGAACCACTTTGTTATATGGGTTTGTCACTTCTGATGAGCTGCAATTGTGTCTTCAGCCTGAAATGTCATTCCTCATCTCTTGAGCTTGGAAAATGCCTACTTTAGGAGACGTATCCAATATCCCCTCTTCCCTGTAGCTTTCCCTTCTCCGCTCTCTTACCTCAGGTGGAGTTTTCTCATTTGTGCTCCTAACACTTCATACATCATACTGAACTATAAATACTTTCTCTATGAGACTGTACTCACCTCATGGGACACTCTGGCTTATTCATTTCTTGTCTTTATCCATAGCACACAGTAAAATGTAAGGTGGGTATTGGGTGTATGATCAGTGTTTCTTATCCTGCAATGAGGTTTTATGTCCCTGACTGTGTGCTCTATCCATCTAAAATCCTTACAGTTTATAATATCTATTATATATACAGAAAAGTAGATATTGACCCAGGAGCCATGATGACTGATTACTTGTAATTGTTCTGCAACTACCTGGGCTTCAATTTTATCATATGTAAAATCAGAGAAGTGAATTGAATTTCTTCTATTTTCATGTATTCATTAATAATTCAAGATATATTTGCCAAGTATCTGTTTTTTCCCCAAATATTGGACTAGGTAACTTCTTAAGCATAAAACATCACACAGTTTAGTTGAAATAGAAAAAAAAGTTTGCATTTGTGCAGAAAATAGAGTTACTGTAACAATGCTCTCTTTATTAGCTGGGCTACTAAAAGCACAAGTTGACTCAGTTTCAAATATAACTCAAATCAAGATAACAATATTTAGTTTCTAAATCCCATGTATCCTTCAAACCATACAATTAGTATCAACTAATCCCGAAAAATCAGTTCCTTCAGTGATCACAGGTTAGGATTTCTGCGATCCATGCTGACATTTGTTTTTCCTTCTTAAATCAGTCAGGATACTGATTTAATGTGTGTTTTGTAAATTTAAGCAGAAGTAAAAAGTCTTTGAACTAAAGGAAATCTATGTATTTGTTCAACAGATATTTATTAAGTATGTAATATACCCCTAACATTGTGATATTTGCCCAAGATACAAAAATCAAAATGGGCCTCTGTCAATGAGGGGTTTATAAATTTAAGAGGGAAACATGGATGTAAACATACCAGTATTGGAAGGACTCTGATGGAAGAATGTTTAAGTACAGTAATAGCTGGCCAGAAGAAATGTGCTCTTCTTAGTTTGGGCCTGGGTGAGCATAGGATGTTTGTCAGAAAAAAACAAATAAATAAATAAACAAATAAAAACCATTAAGGGCTTTCCTGAGGTCCAGTCTTGGTTTTACCCATCAGTAGGTGGCACTTGAGGTGAGTCTCAAAAACACCAGTGTATGTCACCAGAAAGACAAAACTGGGAGGAGGGAGACCATCTCAAGAAGATAAAGTAGGATGAGCATTATCAGAGGAATATGTATCTACACAGCTACAAATGCATCATCATGGCTAGAAAGAAAGAGACAACCGTAGTCTCAGGGAGACCTGTGGCTGGAGAGTAGACACGGGTGGGAGTACATAGCCTCTTGGCTAAGATGCAAAAGTAGCAACTTCACCCTGAATGTAGAGGGAAATCCAGGAGGGTCTTATGCAGTAGAGCAAGATGAGCACGTTTCAGAAACCATGGACTACTTTATATGTGATCAGAAATATTTGCTAAATCTTGAAATCTGAACTTTACACTCAGAAATGCTTGTGTTCTCTTCTATAGGCATTTTTGCCAAGTGATTTCTTTTTTCAGTGAATGGAATTACAAACTCAAATATGATTATACTATAAGAATGAAAATCAGGATGAGATCTTTCATTCTATCAGAATCTACTTTCCACATCTAGGATTAGGCCCATATTAAATTACTTAATTCAACCTTTTTTTTTTTTTTTTGAGACAGAGTCTCGTTCTGTTGCCCAGGCTGGAGTGCAGTAGTGCCATCTTGGCTCACTGCAACCTCTGCCTCCTGAGTTAAAGCGATTCTCCTGCCTCAGCCTCCCAAGTAGCTGGGATTACAGGTGCCTGCCACAATGCCCAGAAAATTTTTTTTGTATTTTTAGTAGAGATGGGGTTTCACTATGTTGGCCAGACTGGTCTCGAACTCCTGACCTCAAGTGATCCACCAGCCTGGGCCTCCCAAAGTGCTGGGATTACAGGCATGAGCCACAGTGCCCAGCCATCTACTTTTTACCTCTAGAAGAAAAGATCCAGTGGTCAGAGATCACCTTTCAGTGGAGGTCCAAGCACATCCTTGGGTTTTGGCTCCTCAGGCTTCCATTTATGATCTTGAAACAAAGAAGAAAATAAAGAACTAAACCATGGAGATTGAGATGGTTTTAGTAAGAAAAATAAAAGTTGGTCCACCTTATTAGTTTCAAGTGAAAATGCATCTATTGCTGATTTCTGAAATGCAAAACCACAGCTCTCAATCAAACACCTATAATTATTTGATTAGCTTTGTTCCAGAGGTTATTGATATATCAGTAGTAAATAGGAAACACCTTAACTGAGAGTCCTTCAGAACAAATACTGTCGACTCTGCTGATCATTTTTTTTGTGGGTGTAAGAAGTTGTAGCAGGCAAACAGTTGGAAAACTTTCGAATCATTCTTCAAGAGAAGAGAAAGAAAGAAAGAAAATGTCATCATTGGGACAATGCAAAAACTTCCTAACCAGGTTTAGTACCTGAAATAGTTCCCTGTTCTAATCTATCCTTGCCATGTTACCTACAGAACTTATCAACTTGAAGTCACACAAAAGCCAGGCGTGGTGGCTCACACCTATAATCCCAGCACTTTGGGAGGCCAAGGCAGGTGGATTGCTTGAGCCCAGGAGTTCCAGACCAGTGTGGGCTACATAGAAAAACCTTGTCTCTACAAAAAGTACAAATATTAGACAGATGTGGTAGTGTGCACCTGTAGTGCCAGCTACTCAGGAGGCTGAGGTGGGAGGATTGCTTAAGCCGAGGAGGTGGAGGCTGCAGTGAGCCAGTGCACTCAAGCCTAAGCAACACCACAAGACTCTGTCTCAAAAAAAAAAAAAAAAAAAAAGAGAAAAAATTGAAGTTACACAAATCCCATTTTTAATCTTGGCTCTGCAAATTTCTCATGGAATGAGCCTCTGTTTTCCCATCTGTAAAACTGAAATAACTGCCTATTTTAGGAGAGGGGGAGACGTTGTAAGGATTAAATGGACACCCTTAGGTATGGGGTCTTGTGCTTTGTAGGTCTGCAACACAGTTAGAGTGAGGCAATGACACTGTGGTTAATATTTAACTTTTCAACTAAGCTTACTGTCTATGGTTCTAAGCTAATTGCCCACAATAAGATAGATCCAGGTACAAAAACAATTTTGTTTCTAATAACTGAATTGTAATTAAACCTCCACTTGTTGAACATGGAACACTATGAATATAAATCTTCTCAGAACATCCTGAAGCTCTAATGTTTAAGATTTACACATCATTGCTTGGGGACAATTTGATGGCTTCCAAAGAGGAAAGCTTTTCGGAAGTAGAAGAAAGCACTTCTAACAAAAGTGATCACCTCGGTAGCTGTCAAGGTAGACTGGCTTTGGTTTTGATGGATTACAGTGAATATCCCTTGCCCTTTACAAAACAATATGTAATTGTTATGAAGAAACCAACTGGATAAAAAACATGGGATGATAATCCACTTGAAACTGAGAAAATCAGTTAATACAATATTTTGAAAACAGATGACCAATAATTCTAATTTTTATTATGAGGTCTAAACCTGATTAAGTGGTGAACCTGATAAATCATGAACTAGTGCAACAGTTCTGAGTACCTGGACAGATATCTTGCAGAAGATCCCAGAGAGCAGGAAAGATTAGAGTATCTGGATCCTTCAGTATCTTCTTTTAAGTTCTGTTATTAACACCAACAGGGAGCAGAAGCAAAAACACATCATATTAAAGCAGTGTTTCTCAAATATTTTGGCCTCCAAGCCCCCTTACTCTCTGAAAAACCACTGTGACCCAAGGCCTTTTTGTTTATTGAGGCGCTGTCTAGTATAATATGCATTACATTAGAAATTAAACGCGAGTAATTTTTTAAAATTATTAATACAACTTACAGCAGAAATATTTACATGTAAGACTAATAAATTTTTAATGAAAAATGACTTTTTAAAAGAGAGAGAGAGAAGATGGCATTATTTTCTACTTTAATGTCTGGTTTAAAAAAAGAAAACTGAATTCTCATGTCTGCTTCTGAAATGTTTCTGTGTCTACAGTTTGTTTCAGTTGAATTATAGAAAGAAAATATAGATGTATAAATACGTGAATTTGTGAAGGGAAGAATAATTTAATAACTCTGTCAGTTGATTCTGGATATTTCTTCTTTGATGTCACACCAAAACTCCCTCAAAGTTAGTATCTTTAAAGTTTAGTTGTGATGTGGAGTGTGAAATAGTATCAATGGGCTTTTTGTACTCTGTTACTTTAAAAATCTATCAGATGGGTCTTTTAGCCTTGCATGACTTTGTAACATCCTGCATCAGTTATTTGAAGAATAATAATTCACTAAGTCATGTGTATCTTCTGAACATGGACAGGTTTCATTATATTAAACAATCACCTGTGTTACTCTTAGCACCAATCACGCCAAAAAAGTCTTGTAATATTCGGAAACCATGCCCATGGTGATGGAAACAAGTTTTTCAAAATGCTCATTTTTGCTTGAAAGCTTATATTTCATCATGGACAACAAATGCTAACAGTTTTCCTTGAAGTGACAGGTTTACTTCATTCATTTTTGAAAAATTGTCTGCCAAATACCCAACTCTGAATAATCATAATTTGTTAGCTTTTCTTTCAAGTAAAAATGATGTTTATATTTAAAAAGTGATTAGTTAAGCTGACAACTCAGAGAATTGTACAGCTGCATTTTTCCCTCTCTTTAGATAGTCAGAGTACTTTATAAGTGCCTCCCATTTTATCACATGGATTATTTAAAAAGACATCCATGCCAAATCCAGATTTAATAAAATTAATGATTGTTATTACTTCCTTAAAGATTTAAATGAAATTGGCTATCTTTAATGCCACTGACTTGATTCACACTTAAGATGCCAGTATTGTTTTTGTGCCATCAATACAAATGTTAACACAGGGGGGAAAGGCAAATGCTGTTTGTGTTATCATAAAGAATCGTTTTGATTTCTCAGAGAACTCAAAGTGGCTTAGGCACCATGGACCCCAATTTGAGAACAGCTGTTTTAATTTGCAAAGCCATTTCACAAAACTGCATTATTTGTTCTTTACATCTGGCCATTTTATATATGAGGATGGAGCACTAAGGGATATTTCAACACTTAGTGTATGTTAGGAACTTAAAAGTCTTTGTGCTATGAATGGAGTAAACTAGACATACCTAAAATCCAGGTCCCCTGGTGTATGGTCCTGTGTCCCTTCTATTAAAGATTTTTTTCTAAATATTAAAGATTTAATTTTTTCTAGATTTGGATGAACATAGGGAACCAACAGCAACGTGAAGGAGGAACATCTAACCCTCTAATCTCTGCACCCTGCCACAACTCAACCAATTTGTATGGCAGGGAGTAGTATTAGTTACCTTGACTTGTTACGCTACAAAACTTTGTGGGGGTGATTTCAATTCAATTGGATTCAATCTATGCAGACTATGTTCTCAGGAATAACCATTACTTTACTGGAAGCTGGCCCAGTCACCTTCCTGTGTGACCTCACGCAACTCTCCTGAGAAAGGAGCTCTTTAAACTTTGAGTGAAGAAATATAACTCATCAAAGAAAACAGGAGTGAAACAACCAACCAGGAGGCAGATCTCCTTATTCCCAGGAGATGGCTGTTCACACAAAAACAATGCTTGCCAAGCCTTTGGCTGCTTCTGGAGTCCAAGGGCCACAAAATAAATGATCTACTGCTAGTTCAGCTCAGTCAGGACTGTAGAAAATTCAGACTGTGGTAGGGTGGATTAGTGTATCCTTCTATGAACACACGGAAAACTTAAGTTTCCAGGGAGGTGCTTTTGGCACCTTGAAGGAAAGGCAAATTAACTCAGGGAAAAGCTGATAGTGACTAACAATTCCTACAAAAGACTATTTTTATAAGCAGATCTGGTGAAACTATACTGGTCAGTCAAGAGAAGGACTGGCCCAATGACCTAATTACCATTCAGTGGGAAAACTGAAACCAGCCCTGGAAAATTGTATCAATATTATGACCTTTAATGGGCACCATTTTTAAAAATACCCATGGCTATCCTAAAATTTTCCCTTTCTTTTTGAGTAACCACATACTGACAGCCAGTTTCATTTTGAAAAATAATAATAATAATAATAAAATTCTTCAAATTTCAGGAGAATCCCACCAAAAGTTCTGGTCTTAAAGGTTAATTAAGTAATTAATTAAGTGAGTGATTGTGCTCCTCCTCCTAACCCATAGCTTGGGCCCAGATGCCAATGAACTTCTCATTAGTTAATTTAATGCCAGGTCAGTGAATCCATCCATATTTTCAGGTCAGAGCTTTCTTAGAAGTGCTTTTTTTTTTTTTTTTTGGTATGCTGTGCATCTAAATTCTCTAACAGTTGCCGCTGCTCTTCACAGACGCCTTTAAATTTCTTTTTAGCTGCAAAAACATGCCACTGAAAAAGAGTAAGAAATTGCCAAATGGACTTGCCTCAATTTTAGTGTGTATCTGTGGTCATAGCTCCGGAGCCACAAAGGGAAATTCATCTAATTAAAGGAGATGTAAATCTGGAAAGCACATGGATTGGCAATGAAAATTAATTAATCCATTTGTTCATTCAATCAGCAGTTGTATAATAAATGCCTACTACATCTTACCTACTGTGAGAATAAACTAACAAACAAAATGAGAGATGGCTTCAGCTCTCCAGGAATTCGGGGGCTAGAGTCACTCAATAAATGCTTGTTAATTTGATTTGACTAATTTGCTATATTCCAGGGATGAAGCCTTTGGTAGAAAAGTACAGCTGTCAGGACAAGTGTTCTAAGAAGAGTTTTGATTACTAGTATAATGGCCTAAACCCAATCATTTAGCTATACACAGAGTAATTGAATATGAAATGTTGCTGAGAAATAAATTATTCAACTGAAATTTCAACTTGGAGTCTTCAAACAGTTTGCTTAGCTTCCCTTCATCTTTTGTTCAAAGCCCTTATGGAGGCAAAGCTTTCATCAAGACTTAAGCCTTCATTCACACAGAGAATGTATAACGTTCTTGCCTCCCTCTCTCCCATGGCTGATTAGAAGATACTAGAGCTTCTCAGACATCCTTACACTCCCTTCCAGCTGCTTGTGTAAAGCCGGATCCTACAGCTGTCCACATTGTTTTCCCTTTCAATTCCACACCATCATTCTGATATATTTCTCTTTCACTGACTATCTTCTTCTCCCACAAGCCCCAGAATCCCTTTTGTTGAAGATATGTTTGTCTGGGCATGAAGGCAAAGTGCTTGATTTCAGAGTATATAGTTTGAAGTATAAAGATTCTTTCGGAGTTTTTATCACAGTTCTTATTGTTGTGGTCTGTTTTCACAAGCCAATGTGACCTTCTAATTCCTCAGCTATCTGCCTGCAATTGCAACAAACTTTGCTACTGGTCTTTGTGAATTGCAGAGGCCCAGCTAGAGATTCAATTTATACTCCCATATGCTTACTAGCAGCACTTCTGAAAATTTTGCAACACAGCAGATTATTTCTATGAAATTAAGTACCTCTAGAGCTGACTTTTAAATATTTAATGTCTAAATTTCAAAAGCATTTTAATTGTACCACAACTGTTTTATTCTCCTTCACCATCTAAAATGATTCAAATGTGCTAGGTTTTGCCTAGTTGTCCTTCCTGATCAAAGTGAAGGGAAGCTACTTCTTAAATCATATTTTTTAGGGACTAAGGGAGGGGAGACCTCTTGTAGGTTACACAAATTCTCATGATGGTGGCTCAGAGGTTACTGAAACTCAGTTCCCCTATTGCCCCTTTCCCTTGTA
Source organism: Nomascus leucogenys (assembly GCF_006542625.1). Classification (NCBI taxonomy): domain Eukaryota; kingdom Metazoa; phylum Chordata; class Mammalia; order Primates; family Hylobatidae; genus Nomascus; species Nomascus leucogenys. The sequence goes on from NC_044394.1 coordinate 52,621,573, forward strand.
GAAAAGTGAAAATAGTTTCGTTTTTCATCAAAACTCTGGGTAATAGTTCTGTTGCCTTTGGGGGAGGCTCACCTGGGCCTGAGGCCATAACATGAGAGGGCAAATACTCAAGCTATATCTACATGAGTCAAGACTAGTATTACTTTATCAGGAACAGTTTTCTCTTCATATATTACTTGTTTGTTGTTACCCCAGATAATACTTTAATGAGGAATAATAGTAATACAAATAAGAGATCTTTCCTTCTCTCCACACTAGTCAAAGTTATGGTTTCAAGCTGCTTTTAAGGATCAAGAACATGTAGCATCAAAAACAATTCTGAGTGGTCAATGAGATTGAAAAAAAATTCTTACTCTGTAGACCTTACATTCCAGCAAAAGGAGGTTAGCAATAAATATGTAAACAAGTAAATATTAAAATAATGTCAAATGGCATTTTTTAGGAGAAAATAAAACAAGATAATAGAGTTGAAAGTAAGCAACAAGGAATTTTGATCAGAGTTAGTGAAAATGTTAGCTAGAAAGAGAAGGTGAAGAAATTTCCTTTGAGCAGTAACACTTGAGTTAGGAGAGCAATAAATGATGATGAGTGGGCACTAGATGTAGAGAATTTGAAGACAGAAGCTTTCTAGGAAGAAAGATGGTGAACACAGGGTCTTGAAGCTGGAAGATAAGTAGCAAGAGAGATGAAATGGCTGAAGAATAGTGAAAAGAGGGGAAAGCTTTTGGGAAAAGAGGTGGAATAATGCAGACCTTCTAGATCATAGTATGGATTTGGAATATTTTGGTAATTGCAAAGGAGAACCATTGGTTCTTGAAGCACACATGAAATCCTGTGAAATTTCTTTCTATGCAGTCTTCCATGTTTTGCTTGTAAATTATCTTTTCTAATTAACTATCAGAAGTAACTCCAGCTTAGTAATACATCTGCTAGGTATGCTGTTCTTCTTGGTTCTCAGCGTCTAGCTCACGTTCTGGGAAGCTGCTGGGCGAGTCTAGGATCCCAACCTGCAATCCATAGGGTCCATTTTTAATTTTACATAAACCAGTTTCAAGTAGCCAAAACTTTTAGCAAGCATGCGAGCTTGCCATAGCAGGTACTGTGAGCCTACCTTTTTGTTTCCCATTTCCATTCACATGAAAAAAGTTTAGTGAATATTTCTTATTTCAGACGGTTGAAGATGGAAGTCTAGTAATAGCTGGCTGTTGCAAAGTTAGTGGTGTCTTCTCCTTAGAGTAAATCATGAGGAGGGGAGTTAGAGCACTGCCTCCTCCTCTTTCTTTATTTTAATTTTTGTTTTTGGTAATGAGATCATATCCTGTCTCTGAATATCAGTAGCACATGGATTTGATGAAACATTGCTTTATTAACTGTCATGGACATTGCATTTCCCATCTAGAATTCTTCAAATGGGAAATTATGCTGTTGTTAGTTAGGTTCTCCTGTTTACCATAATACTGAACGTTTATTGAGCACTGAATTCTATGCAGAACACCGTGCAGGGCATTGGGCCAGTAAAGAGCAGGAGATCACATTCATCTGCTATAGCATTACATTTATAAAAAGCAGTTGCGATGTCAAAAATGCAAGAACATGAGCTTCTCTTCCCTCAGCCTTCAATTAATTTACCTATTAATGAGCAAGTGGGTACAAAATGACCAGGCGTCTTCTTAGCTTTCTTCCATAATCCTCTACCAAGCTCCATTTCCCTACAAGCTGACTCTCAGAAGCCATCAGTTACCAAACTAGCACTTTTGTTTGGTTTGTGTTGTTTCAGTATCACCTGAATTCTGCCTCTGTACCCTTAAAATTTGCTTTGATAAGAGGTTGGCAGCCCATCCTTGGGTACCACGGGGTCCACCATCAAAACTAATGTTGAGAATTTGTAGTTCACATTTGTTACTAAGTGTGATAAGATCTTCAACACCAGCCTTCTTAAAAATGTGTTGAGCTTACTTTAAGTTTTTTCCGCTATGTATCTGCCCTTATCTAACATTTTCTCTATCAATTTGATTCTAATAGCCCATGTTAAAAAAATTCAATGCCATTTATATTTACCGCCGTAATTTTGAAAGGATAGAGCCCACATACTTTCTTAGATGCAATTATAAACTCTATTATGAAAGACTAAGAAAAACAAACAAATGAAAACTCCTATTTTGTATTATACTGAACCAGTGGTTCTCAACTTCAAGTGATTTTTGCCCCAGAGGGGATATTTTGCAACTAGAGACATTTTTGGTTACCACAGCTTGGGGTGGGAGTAAGAGACACCATTGGCAACGAGTGAGTAGAGACCAGGCTGGCTGCTAAACATCTTAAAGTGCAAGGGCAACCTTTACAACATAGAATTATTTGCCTCAGACTGTTATTAGTGCCTGGGTTGAGAAACTCGGTGTTAAACTCGTGCCTGGGAATCTCACAGCCAATTTGGCTTTTACTTATTAATAGTCACAAGGCTTTAGTATAGAATATATATTTGTCATTGTGCTAAAATACTGAAGTTTTATTAAGTGATTTGTTAAACATTTGATAAAGATTTTAAATATAATACTCTTTTGTGCTTATGTCACTTTAAGTATTCCTGGTTGCATTTCCAATATAATTTTGCTAGACTATAAAAATCATGTGTTTACTTCAAGACTGCTAAAAAAAATCCATTGCCAAGTTAATAAAGCAGCCTAGTCTAAACATGTTTCAGATTTAAAGAAGCCATTGATTGTCTAATGAAAACGAATCACACTCTCATATTGACTGTATATACAAGATTGCCACATTTCCATCGATCATTTTGCATGAGAAAGGCACCGCTGAGAATAAAGAACCAAATCAAATAGCAAGATCTACAGGATGAACTGCAAAACTTTACAATATCTAAGTTTAAATATTTTTCCGGTTTTATTTGCCATTTGAAGACAGAACAAACAAATTAACAAGAAATGATTATAACTTTGGTCTATCTCAAGCTCATTTGTAATTGCTATCATGAGAAAAAAAAGGGAGGGATTGCATTAGGAGATATACCTAATGCTAAATGACGAGTTAATGGGTGCAGCACACCAACATGGCACATGTATACATATGTAACAAACCTGCACGTTGTGCACATGTACCCTAGAACTTAAAGTATAATAATAATAAAATTAAAAAAAAAGTGTCACCAGCTTTAAAGTATTTTACTAGGTATTGTTAATTAGATTGTTTTATTTTGCTCTCTTCAGTAAGTAAATTTGGGGCATTAAATATCAGAAAGGATTAAACAGCATAATGTTTATTACATGAATGAGTTTGAGGGTTGGCTTTTCAGAAGGGTTGGGTTACTTTAAAGGGAAAAATTTTCTTTATATGTAGCCCAACAATGACCAAGGAGACTAAGAGACCTCTGACCAGGATGCTTCCTTTTTTTTTTTTTTTTTTTTTTTTTTGAGATGGAGATGGAGTCTCACTCTTCTCACCCAGGCTGGAGTGCAATGGAGTGATCTCAGCTCACTGCAGCCTCTGCCTCCTGGGTTCCAGCAGTTCTCCTGCCTCAGCCTCCCAAGTAGCTGGGATTACAGGTGCCCGCCACTATGCCCAGCTAATTTTTTTTTGTATTTTTAGTAGAGACAGGGTTTCACCATGTTGGCCAGGCTGGTCTCAAACTCCTGACCTCAAGTGATTCCCCTGCCTCAGCCTCCCAAATTTCTGGGATTACAGGCGTGAGCTACCGTGCCTGGCCAGGGTGCAAACATCTTGAGAAATGACCAGAAAAAGCATGATTTTGTTGATAATTTCTACCTTGTAGCACATTATGACTTACATCCTACGAGTACCTATTCTGGTCAGCATTTTCTCGGACTATGTCTAGGTCACCAGAAATAGAGCATAATGATACAGAAACGGTGGCATTCATGACTTAGTATTTACCACCAGCCATTTTCCCTGAGGCTGCTGCCAACCTCCTATGTGGATCTATTTTCCCAATAATTGTCCTTCCCTCAGTGTATTGTTTGTTCTTGCTGGACTGGTTTGAAGTGTGAAGGTTAATATCCTGTATGTGTATGTAGAAAGACGTCCACACCACTACCTAGAGGTTGTTAATCATTACAATTGTTATTTTAACATTGAGACTGTACTCTATCTCAGAAACTTGAACCTGCACGTGGGAAGCAGGCAACTACTGTTTCAGGACTGGACTATGTGACTTTGTATTTCATGCAGTCAGGCCTGTTTCATGTCTGTGATGAAGCTATATGATCAGCTCTTTGAACTGTACTATGCAGTCAATTTCTACACAGGACATAGGTTTGTGTAACAAATCTTTAACAAATTGGTTACCTGAATTGATTAAGTTCACCTCTAGTCATAAGATGTGTGTATGTTGCCAGCAGAAACAATAGCTTGATCCTGTTTCCTCAATAATTAATGCCAAAAAGAATTTTAAAAAGTCTTCGTATATTTCCAGCTAATCGGGGGGCTAGGGCAGGAGAATCGCTTGAACCTGGGAGGCAGGGGTTGCAATGAGATGAGATCTCACCACTGCACTCCAGCCTGGGCAACAGAGCAAGAATCTGTCTGAAAAAAAAAAAAAAGAAAAAATCTTGGTATTAATTTTGTTAGGAGGTTTTTTTCTTTTTGGTAATTTTCATCCAAAGAGGTACATACGTATTTTCAGCAAAATGTTAACTCTTATTCTTTTGATACCAAAAATTATTTCACCATAAATACGTTATTTCACTAAGTTTTACCAAGTATCCAGGAGGCAGGGGTGTTGAAGCTGATTAGCAACTCTCAGTGCTTGGTCAAATATTCTTTGCACATATGATATGTGCATATTCTTTTCAAAACTATTTTATTTTTAATTTTACTTTAAGTTCTGGGATACATGTGCAGAACATACAGGTTTGTTACATAGGTATACATGTACCATGGTGGTCTGCTGCACCTGTCAACTCATCATCTAGGTTTTAAGCCCGACATGCATTAGGTATTTGTCCTAATGCTATCCCTGCCCTTTCCCCCCACCCCCCGAAGGGCCCTGGTGTGTGATGTTCCCCTCCCTGTGTCCATGTGTTCTCATTGTTCAATTCACACTTATAACTGAGAACATGCAGTGTTTGGTTTTCTGTTCCTGTGTTAATTTGCTGAGAATGATGGCTTATTTCCACTCTGTTTCTGGGAGAAGAGACATCTTCCCTGCTTCCTTCAGGCCCAATTCTTTAATCCCCTTTAATACTGACTGTTTCCTTGAACCTCATATATGGTCAAGCACCCAGTGAGGAAACAAGCAATGTTGAACTTTTGTATTCTATTCCAAGGAGAGGAATAAATTAAATAAACTAACTGACTAGATGAATAGAAGAAAGGGAGGGTTTGCTTGCCGACAAACGGTGACATCTTGGTTAAATTATTTTCAGTAGAATTATTAGGTGCTTTCCTTAGTAAAATAGAATTGTATAACTAAAAAAGCCATTGCCAATTTATAGATATAGATAAAATCTGGACAAATGATAATCAGTCTTCTACTATAAAAATGTAAGCAGAAAATAATATCTGATATGACATCTCAAGCCCAGAGTACAGACCTGTGTCCCCTTTCCCAATGCCTTTCATGTATGGGGTCACTCTGAGACAAGACAGCTACTCCGAGATACCGGCTTGCTGACACATACCTGCAGACCACGCATTAGCAATGGAGGTGGTTAAGATATTTGTAAATGAAAAATTGAAAATTAATTATGTAATACTAAAGCAGTATTTCTGAATTTTCCTGAAAGTTTACCACTCATGGTAATTCCAGATGTATGAGAAAAGGAAAGTGCTGGAAGAAATTCACCCTGTATCATTGTGTGTGTGTGTGTTTGGGGGCGGGTGCATGTTGTGCATTTGGGGGATGCTTCAACCACCTTCTTCAGTGATACTTATATCTTGAATTTAACCATAATTGGGCTTACTAACAAAATAATGTTGTAAAATACTTGCACTTTTTTTTCTTTTTACTGTTGTTTAAGAAAAAGGCACTCTCAATACATAATAGTAAGGAGTGTTTGATGATTCAGAGTTTTCCGATAGTGGTGGGGTTTGTGGGCATTGTAACTGGATAGAGCCTTCAGGGAGGCACTGTGTGGTCTATGGAAAGAGTAATTAATAAGCCATCGGTGCTCTTAGAATACATGATCCCTGAAGGGAAGTGTGACGTTATAATGGTATCATTGAGCTGTGACAGGAGAAAGAAGAATGGAGCAGCTACTTTATTTATTTTTATTTTTTTTATTTTTTTTTGAGATGGAGTCTCACTCTGTTGCCAGGCTGGAGGGCAGTGGCACGATCTTGGCTCACTACAACTTCTGCCTCCTGGGTTCAAGCGATTCTACTGCCTCAGCCTCCAGAGTAGCTGGGACTACAGGCACGTGCCACCACGTCCAGCTAATTTCTGTATTTTTAGTAGAGAAAGGGTTTCACCACGTTGTCCAGGATGGTCTCAATCTCTTGACCTTTAGATCCGCCCTCCTTGACCTCCCAAAGTGCTGGGATTACAGGCGTGAGCCACCACGCCTGGCGTGGAGCAGCTACTTTTTACTGGGAGCACACAGTGTCACAAGCCTTTCAGATGAGTGCTCAGACCACAGGAAAATTTTCTGCCTCCTGCTTGGGGCCAAGGATATGGTCTGGAAGCTGGATGTTATATACTGCTCTTTCAAATGCTAGCTCTTAAAGCTCAACAACTTATTTGTTGTCTACTTTGGAATGTGTACCATAAAACCTGTATCAGAAGGAGAATTTCGATAAAGAGTGGACAAAAAGAAAGATTGGAGGTAATGATGGGCATTAAAAAAAATGGCCAGCTCATTTTGTTCTGTAGCTTACAAAAATACACAAGAACAAACATGAACAGCAGACTCATACTAACCACACTTCTCAAGTCCTTTATAGGATGGAGGTCTCAAGAGTACATTTTATCATTTACTTAAAAACAATATGAGTTTGGCAAAGCAACCTCAGATATAAAATTTAAGAATGAGTTTTTCTGGAGCATAAAATTACAACTTTTTTTTTTTTTTTGCTAGTAAAAGGATAAAATAAATGTCTATTCCAGTTAATTATTCTCCAGCTTGTGATTTTTTGTTGTTGTTGTTTGGCATGTAATAAATCCAACTCATTTTATTGTAATGGGCTATAAAACATTCCCTATATAATATTATAAATCCTGCAAAGATTTGAGCATCTGCACATTTTTTTTGGCAACGTTCACTTAAACTCAAAACTTCTGTAGGCAGTGACCAAAAAATAAATAAATTGGAAAAATGAAAACCATTCAGCTCAATGCCAGTTTTCCCTTGGGATTTAAGCAGTTTTTAACGTGTGGATTTCCAGGTGACAATGAAAAATATAAGGACTTTGGGAATGGAATAACATATTCCTTAGGCTTGAAAATTATTACTAGGAAGACTGGAACAGTGAAATTAACTGCTAAACAGGTGATGGGATTATGACACCAATCCATCAGAATAACGTTTTTGCCAAATTCTTTCCAGTGCCCTATTTGATCAGATCAGACTGTCAGGGCCCTGTAGAGTGAGCAAGCCCTCCCAGTGTGCCCAGGAAGACAGTTTTTCTGGAAGCAAAATATCTTAGAAGAACACCTGCTTTTCTCACCCAGAGTCTCTGTTGAGTAAGATATGCAAAATGCACTCATCACTTTTAAGATACTAAAATTCCTCTCCTATATGGAACTAGTTATTTTGGTGTAATATAGTCCAGAAAGAGTTTCTTTTCCTTGCAGATATTCATACCTTGGTCCAAAAGACTCTACTCATCTCAGCTCAAGTTAATGTTTTAACCAGGACATCTGAAAGTACCCTTCATACGTCACTTTCTGGCTTACGCTTAAGTGGAACAATGTTGTATGTTATCTAGCGATTCCAACTGACAAAGGGGCTTTTGATGCAATGGATGAAGTGGATATTCTCACACCTTTCAAAGCCTCTCCTTGCTTTGATATAGCAGTACTCTTGGGAAGGGGCAGAGACTGGCAAAGATAATCCCTAGGATAATCAATTTTATTTCAGGTGTCACATACGATGTTTATTATGTAAGCATATTACATTTGCTTGAAACAAAACCTACTGTCAAGAACCTGGACAACCCCCAGCTCCATGCATCTCACCTGGAAGGGCACACTTGGGGAGGTTACGGAAGGCAAAGTGCAACGTGCTGTTCCTAAGTCAGCTCACTGTTGAGGTATCCGTTCAATCCCGGGTTACAGCATGATCCACCGTGTACCAATTATGCCATTAGTATGCTTCATTTGCTATATACACACATCAGAACCAGAGTTTTTTCTCAAGGGCAAAACCCAAATCAGGCCGCCAAAGCCACAAATCACGTATGCCTTGCACTAAACACCCACAGAAAAGCGGGGTAGCATACACACATGTGCCTTTGGATATGTATTTATACTGCAAAAGCTAAAACCATGGTATGGATTGAAAATAGAAGGAGACCAAGGCAGCAAACAAGACCCTACATAGTCATCATCTGGGAAGCAAAATTGCACAGACACAATTAGAAACCAGACATGCAGTCTCACCCATTCACCTAGGAACAGTTAACAAACCTTGAAAGGAATTGGTATTATGTCCTCATAATGTTAGCTTTGAGTTGGAGGTCTTTTTCTGGACCGTTTTACTCTCTTCCTCTATCTCTCTCTCTATATATATGTATATATATTTTTTTTTAATTAATTTTTTTTTTGGCAGAGTCTCACTCTCACCCAGGCTGGAGTGCAGTGGCATGATTTTGGCTCACTGCAAACTTTGTCGCTCAGGTCCAAGCAGTTCTCCTCCCTGAGCCTCCCGAGTAGCTGGGATTACATGTGTGTGCCACCACACCCAGCTAATTTTTCTATATTTTCAGTAGAGACATGGTTTCACCCTGTTGGCGGGGCTGGTCTCGAACTCCTGACCTCAAGTCATCTGCCCGCCTCGGCCTTCCAAAGTGCTGGGATTACAGGTGTGATCCGCACCTGGCCTAACTCTCTTCTTTTTATCAGACAGCCAGTGCCTTAGAATACTCTATCTTACCATTTTACTAATAAGTCATCGAGTTCTTCAGTTGTGTTAGATTTTAAATGATTGAAATCATAAAGTTATGATGATATCATGAAGTTATATTCCTCACACAAATGAAAACCTGCAAGAAAAGGAAAGAGTTTGCTACAGTGGAGTTTCAAGCATCAGTTAGTAGGTGAGGCAAGATTTATTTGGTCATGGGGATCTCCAGCACCTAAAAGCAAATTCCTAAGTCAGTGCCTAACCCGTCAACTTCACACTCTGAGGGTAAAGGTGCTACATTTGAGGAAGCCGTTTGGAAGTTTTTCAAAGAGTTTCCCTTTTGTTAATTCAGATGCCCCTTGTTTTCTATTGAGTGAAGAAAGTGACAATGGGTGCAGAATACAGTTTTTTTTTTTTTTTTAAGACAATTGGCAGTGTCTCTAAGACAAATTTAGTTCTGTAAAAGGAAGGTGGATTGCAAGAGGACACTTGTAGGATATCGAATCTCTTTTATCCTTCCAATCTTTATTGCCCTACTTGATCATGCTTTTATGAGTGGGTACTCTGGATTCAAATAACATAATTGCCAAGATACAAAATATATTTTCTCAAAACATTTAAAAATGGCCCAAACAGATTGGCACTGGCATTACTGAAATGTCAGAAGCTCTACAATTTCCCAGTTCTAAGTCATTGACTGACACAATTCAAATTGACTAAGTGAAATTTGTGTGTTTGTGTGTGTGTGTTTTCCTACCAGCAACCACTCTGACTTGTGTCTCAAATCATTCTTTATGTGCATTACATATATATGTCTATAGTCAATAAATGACATCTAAATTATTAGAATAGTATCAGATATGACTAGATAGAATTATATGATATGCCTCTTTGTAACAAAGCTGTGATTTATTAGATTATAGAATATTGTAACACAAAATTGTGTGTCCTTCTTAATAGCTGGTATTTATTGAGTACTTACTATATGATAGGCATTGTTCTAAGTGTTTCATATGGATGGTCTCATTTCACCCTTAAAGCAACTACGTGCCAGACGTGCAAATATTATCTCCTATTTTATAAATAAGAAAACTAAGGCTTAGAGAGGACATTTCCTCAAAAGCAGTTTTAGTAAGTATAAGTATTCAATGAGAAACATCTGTATTTCTAATCGATGTCTGAGTAAAAAAATTAAAGATGCAATTTTAGTCTATATATAAAGTGGTAATATAAAAATTTAATTTATTTCAGCAAATTAGGACACTACATTCAAATTTAAAAGTTATAGTTACTAAATAGGGATTCATTTTTTTAACATTCTTTTTTGTAGGAAATGAGACAGAACACTCTTCTTATAAATAAAATGTCAGATTTTAAAATTACTATTCTAGTTGACCTAGAAATATAGAGGTCAACTTTTAATAATTGAGGAATGGAGCCCAATTTAATGTTTATCATGTCTAATTGGAAAATTGTGCAAACAGAAGAAGATGTACACATAGTAGGCACTTTATAAGTGTCAGGTTATAAGGCTAATCGGCTGAAAATTGGGTCCAAATTATTTGCGATTAAATTTCGAGCCACTTGGGTCTGGCTGTTACTTTGAACAGATTAACTTTCCAACAGTACATATGCCCCTGGTCTCTAGCTGAGAGTGTAAGAGGAAGAGGGTTATTGCACCCTCTAGGGGTAGCTTGTAGAAAAACCTACCGAAGTGCAACTACCCCAAACAAAAAAATAATGCTCATTCCTAGCCCAGCAGATAGGAAAGGAGGGAATGCATGAGCGTTGAGAGAAGCCACAGAGTCCTCCTGCCTCTGATGTGTGCCTCCACTGGCTCACACTTGGAACTGTTTCATCAGATGTCTTACAGGGACTCTAACTCTATCAAATCCAAAATTAATTTATTATTTAAAGGAAAAGTTTATAGCACACTATTAATTTTTAACTGCATGCTGTTTCTCTAGCCTTTCCATTCCAAAATAGCTGTTTATGGTGGCTGAATTTCTACCTTGGTTGGCAGGATTCATACAGTGACCTCCACTGATCTGCTTCTGTATACTACGCAATGTCTGTAGCAGCTCCTCAGGTTCATATCACATGCTTTCCTATAAAGAGCTTGACTGACTTACTGAGCATCAGGCTATCTTTTGAAGATAAACCAATTTTTAGGGAGAGAGAAAAGATAGGATAAACTGATGATTGCATCAACGTCAATCAACAAAGAGTTATGAGTTGCTGAAAGTGAAGCATAGATCCAAGTACTGAGAATAAAAACATGTATTTAGGCAAAAACCCTAATTACTTTTGCATCCACCTACTATAAGGGAGTTAATACTTACTGCACAGGGTACGTGTCGGGCTGTAGACTAAGGAAATTCTATTTAGTGCCTTATGTAGTTACTCACTATACCACCTAAGAGGTAGTTTTATTATTCCCATTTTTTAGAGAATATGAAAGCAATTCTGAAAAGACAGACATATTCAGAATCACACAGTCAGTAAATAGTAGAGAAAACATTAGATCATTGGTCTTTCTCTTTTTCTTATGCTGTTACTAACTACCATAACCTCTGTCTTCCAAGAAGGTATAATTTGTAATAGTTGGAGAGAACAAAATCGTATAAAAGAGAAGAGCATTAAGTATAAAATTGGTAGCACCACTTAATTAAAGTACAACAAATTTGTGACAGGATAAAATAGAGCAGGAAGTGGGAGCTCACAGCGTGCTGGGATGGGTGGGAGGGTCAGCGAAAAGAAAATTTGAATTAACATTTATGATGGCTGGAAAAATTAAATAGAATAGGAAATAAAACGATTTCAGAAAGATGAGGAAATGAAATAGCATGAGCTGTCTGGGCACAGTGACTCATGACTGTAATCCCAGCACTTTAGGAGGCCAAGGTGGGTGGATCACCTGAGGTCAAGAGTTCGAGACCAGCCCAGCCAATATTGCAAAACTCTGTCTCCACTAAAACTACAAAAATTAGCCAGGCATGGTGGTGAACACCTGTAATCCCAGCTACTCAGGAGGCTGAGACGCCAGAATCTCTTGAGCCCAGGAGGCAGAGGTTGCAGTGAGCTGAGATCATGCCACTGCACTCCAGTTCTGAGCTACAGAATGAGACTCTGTCTTAAAAAAGAAAAAAAAAAAAAGAGAAAGAAATAACATGATCCAACTCATGAATTATCATTTTAATGTAACATAATAGATTAATTAGTCAGATTGCTGTTCTACCTCTATGCTGTAAAGTAATTTGAAATCTGATTAGAGGGAGAGTCAGATGAGACAAAGAGGCAACAAGGAAAGAATTTTGCAGCTTAAGTAACATTGAAAGACAGCAGCCCAGACAAGGTGCTACAATTTAAAAATTCTGACTAGTTAAATAAAATCATGGGCATTCTGGAGAAATGGAAAAAATTAAGTGTTGGAAGAAGGAGTAACTGAAGCACAAAAATATTTTTGAGTGGGCTTCAGTCAAATTTGGCCCATTCCCTGGTTTTCCTTAGGAATGTGTTTTCTTGAATGTATAATTTAATATTCATCCTCACAATAAATTGTTGCCTCCCTGGAATGATAAAACACTTCTAAATTAGGAAAGAACATTTGACAAGGTGCTGGAGGCATGGTGTGTTATGGTGACACACAAAACAGGAGGAAGACCCCAGAGTAGTTATGCGAATTAATGGAAGATGTTACATTGGGCTGGCTTAGATCCTGTCAAGGCCAGCCCACACATGTGCATGGTTTAAAGGGAGCTATAGATGTAGATCAAAGTTGACCCCCTTCCAATGAGAAAAAATAGAAAAGGTCACTTGAACCTGCCTGCCAAATTGTAGCTGTCCATGCGTGCATGTAAAACTGATGTTGTCAGTTGCTGGAGGCAAACTGCACATGATAGGATGGAAAAAAAGTCTAAGAATGGTGCATCATGTACAGAAATATAATCTTTCAAATTTTTCATGCTTAGAAATAGGGGGCTGGGTGCAGTGGCACATGCCTGTAATTCCAGAACTTTGGGAGGCAGAGGCAGGCAGATCATGAGGTCAGGAGTTCGAGACCAGCCTGACCAACATGGTGAAACCCTGTCTCTACTAAAAATACAAAATTAGCCAGGCATCCACATGCCTGTAATCTCAGCTATTCGGGAGGCTGAGGCAGGAGAATTGGTTGAACCCGGGAGGTGGAGGTTGCAGTGAGCCGAGATCGCACCACTGCACTCCAGCCCGAGCAACAGAGCAAGACTTCGTCTCAAAAAAAAAAAAAAAGAAGAAATAGAGGGAAAATGGGCTTGGTTTAATATCTCTGTAAGTAGACAGGCAAACCCCCTCACTGTAGCTAAGCAATTTCTACTTTCCTTATAGGAAGAAGAAACCATGCTTTCCACCCATGTGACATTAAAGGACACATAAAGATGGGGCTAATTCTGCAGCATTGTCTAGGGTAGGGACACAATTCTCCAGAGAAGTTGCTTTGACCTTGGAATTTACGTATGTCTAGATATCTGAAAACTTCTATAATTAAATCGTCTCTCTTCATTCTTCTAAACTTAATTTTCCTCCATTCCTAGTCTTGGGGCCTTGAGTCCTTTGGATAAGTTGCTGAATTGTCTCCTTTGTATTGACCATATTGACATGGCCGCAGAGGAAAGTCAAATTTCGGGCTGAGTACATATGTAATAATTCACTTTCAACATCTTGATGTGAGCCAGAGGTCTGCCTTACAGTAACAAAGACAAATGCAGAAGGAAATTCAGGCTGACAAATACCAGTCCCACCTGTGTTGGTTAATAAGCAAGACGGCAGCCCAGCCAGCAATCCTCCAGTAACTGTCATTTCTCTGTATCCAATCAGTTGCCTGGGAATTATCCCAATAAAAAGAATACAGTGTGTCATTTATCAGGCAGCCAATTAAAGGGCCTCTACAGCACTAGGATAGCTAGAAGCTAATTCTCACACGGGAGGCAAAATGGGCCAAGCCAGTATGGGCCTTAAAGGAATTTAAGAAAGTGAGTTGTGGCTGATTCATAGGGGGACCAGAGCTGCAAAATATGAGAAGGAGTTTGTAATATGTCAATATGTCTCCTCTACAAGAATTTCTTGAGGACACCAGGGTGTGAAAAAGAAGTAAACTAATTTGGCTGATCTTACCAAAACGGGATAGTTAGCTTTTGTAGCTATGAGACAATTATTTCATAGAGCATTTCCACTGATTTCTAAAGCCTGATTAGCATTAGAAGCCTTGAAAATATAAAATAAACATAAGTAAATAAATCAAAATGATGTAAAGACAAAAATTCTGTAAGTTTATTGGGCAATTTGACCTGCTGTTTAACTGAGGTAGTCAGCAGAATGAGCAGAGCTGACAAGAACCTTCATAGCCTTACTTTTGGAAAATAAAAACAATTCTATGTTCTGAAAACACATGACACATATTTCCACCTTCATAATCAGCTTATTGATGAAAGTGGTATAGAATTTTTTTAATCCAAAGGCATTAAATATTTTCTAGTCCCATTGTAACCAGTTAGCTAATCCAAATATGAATTCAGTACCTACAAGTGTCAGAAAAAAAATAAATATATTTCATGGGTTCTAGAATGTACTTAATGTTTACATTTTAACATCTGTAAAAATGGAATAAGTCTAACACATCATGTGGTTATGAAACATTGTTCAATAAATTGTTGGCCTTTAAAAAAAGTTTTAGTCCTAAATTAATTAATGATATGTTTTAACAAATCAATGACATCTGAGATTGAATGAAGTTTAGAAATGGGTTTTAAGCAAATTGAGTGAAAAATCTTATCCACCCACCAAAAAAAAAAAAAACCCACAAAATCTACCTGTATAAAATGCATTCCCAAAGTAATAACTCAAAATGTGAATATAAATACGGTTCAAACTGAATAAACTGAGGCTGGATAACCTAACAGTGAAGAAGCATAGCCTTTGGTACAAGAAATCAGCAGAAACTTCTTGAAAGAGTTGCATTTTAAAATGGTTAAAAAAAAAATGAATCTGTGAAGCTCTGAATTGGTTTTCATGTGATAGTCCTTGAAAGCTGATATAGATAAGAATCAACTTAAAGTGAGTTTTTCATTTGCTGGTTATTTTACTCAAACTAGTCTTAGCACCTAGTTAAATGTAGTTAAAATCCTTGAGGCTCATCTGATCTGTCACATGGTATCCATTGCCTGAGAATTATTTCAAAATAGAAAACAGCCAAATGTTTTAGGAGGTACTTGGTTTAAATATTCAAAACAACTTTACCCCTTGAAAGAATTTTTTTATAAAACAAAATAGTCCAATCAACATTTTTAGTGGATACTATAAGATTTTGCCTTTCAAAATACGTCTTATTAGTGTTCATTTGAATCATCATATATTAGGTGAACACTTACTACATACACTGGAATTTATTGGATACAAGCTGGGATATTGATATTTGAGTTCAAGTTCCAAATACAGTGTTTACTAGCTGTGTGACCTCAGAAACTTGATTAACCTCTCTGAAATCTAGTTTCTGCTTCTTTAAAATGGAGATAATAACACTTACTGCATCAGGTTTAGTTTCAAGAAACTAAGATTCTATTGTGAAGTATTTAGAAAAGTACCTGCTACACAATACACTTTGAATAAATGGGAGTTATAATAATACTTTTTATTACATCGAACACTTTACTAGAAGATAGCACTAACAACTCTAACTCATTTAAAGAAGTGGTTCTTATTTCTTCTGCCCAAAACATATTAAACCCCAAGCATTCTTACTGTGTCCTGAGACAATGTCTAACGTGACTTGGCAAACCACAGATGGGTTCCAATTTTATTAGCTGTACAGGAAATTTCTGATTGATTTAACCTCCAAAAGACAATACCATGTAATCAACATGTAACAAATGTCAACTCTTGTTATTGCTGGAACAGGCAAGTCCTCCAGATCTCTATTCTACTCCTGGCTATACTATACATCAATGTGGATTTTTCCTTTCTTTCTTTCTTTCTTTTCACTTTCCCATAGCGCCTCGTTGCACCCAGTTCCCTTTGAGTGATGTTGGGAACAATTTCAGTTTCAGTTCTTCCTGAAAGTCAGTTATTTTGAAACATAAAGAGATAAACACTACCTACCTGCTCTATTTTTGGTGGCCCAGAGCCAGAAATGATGCAACTGGTATGACACTTCATCCACAGGTTTTTTTTTTTTTTATTTTTTAAGGATTTTTTCTATTTGCATATTATAGTAATTAAGGGATTGTTTTTTCCCCAAAAGCAATTTGTCTAAAGTTCTTAAAAGACAGTATGACAGAAAAAATGAAAACTCTTCACATTTAAAATTATTATATGGTGGAGAACAAGGCAATGTGGTATCAAAACAGGCTGTGTTTAGAGTTGGGAGTCTTGGTTGCTAGTCTTGGATTTATTTATGAAATCCTGAGCTAATCATCTTATCTCCCCAAGCTTCAAATTCATCTTCAAAAAATCCCCTCAGGTACGTTTTAGTTTTTATTTTATATGACTTCACATCACATTGAGAAATGCAGATAATGAATGGGAACATAACTTAAGAATCTTCTTCAGCAAGGTTATCAATGAGAAGTCAAGTGAACCAAGACATGTATTATTTCCCTATAAAGTTGCTGCTTCTGACTTTGGTAAATACGATATGTGTTTCAACCTTCTCCATGAGTAGAAATAGACCACCTGGTAAGTACCTGGCTGGAGTTATGGCTGGAAATCGTTTCCTCTCTCACAAGCAAAGTTGTTATTTTGAGCAACAAACAGAAAACTTGGCCACGTTAACACTGAATGCCAATTGATTGACCCAAACATTGAATGAAGAAGGCAAATATAATAAAAAGGAAGCAGAAAATGATTCCTTTTAAACTATGATTATACAATAATGATAATTAAACACACACACACACACACACACCCACGCAAAACCCTCACCTTTTTTTTGTTTTGTGTTTATAGATTAGCTTTCATTCTTTGGTTATGGCATAGATGTTTATAGAAGATTGGGGAATACTATCAGTAAGGAACTCGAAGAAATACTAATGGTTAAGACAAAGAGATCTGTTCTCAAAGGTTTTACACTCAAGTAGGGGAAACAGGTGTCATGCATAAATAACTAGGGTACCAGGAGGAGAAGAAATTGCAAAATGAGATGAAAAAGTTATGTTCATATTGGGATGGGAATTCAAGGAAGGGGACATTACTGAAGTGGTTTTGGAAAAAGCTCCACGGAGAAGGTGACATTTACAAAGGTTCTTGAAGAATGGGAGAATTTGGACATTAAAAAATGGGGTGGAGTAGGGCCGGGTGCAGTAGCTCACACCTGTAATCCCAGCACTTCGGGAGGCCGAGGTGGGCAGATCATGACGTCGAAGATTGAGACCATCCTGGCCAACATGGTGAAACCCTGTCTCTACTAAAATATAAAATATTAGCCGGGCATGGTGGTGTGTGCCTGTAGTCCCAGCTACTCGAGAAGCTGAGGCAGGAGAATGGCTTGAACTCTGGAGGTGGAGGTTGCAGTGAGCTGAGATTTTGCCCGTGCACTCCAGCCTGGCAGCAGAGCAACACTCTGTTTAAAAAAAAAAAAACGAGATGGAGTAAACAGTCCATTGAGCTTCTGTTAAGTTAGATCTCTATAAGCAAACCATAAGGCCATGAACAAAGAATCCTAGTTAGGATTGGAGCTGAGAAATTTTAAAGAAGCAGAGTGAGGGATAAGGTTGAAGGATATGTGATTGTTGGATCATTAAAAGGTGGAATGGCAGGACAGAGATTTAAATTGGGTTAGGCAATGGGAAATTAAACCTACGTCAAGCAGACACTTGGCAGGTTATTAGCTTGGGTGGCTTCATCTTGCTTGCACTTAGGTCTCAGGTCAAATGCTATCTCCTCAGCGAGACCGTCTCTGGCCATTTGATCTAAAACAGCCACTTAACACTCCTCAGTTAGTCTCGCTCCTGTATTACATTGCTCTGTTTCATTCTATTAATAAAATGTATTACTATCTGGGATTGTCTTGCCTATATGTTAATGTATTTATTTTCTGCAAACACCTTCTAGAATGTGAGTTCTAAGCGCAGATGGGCATCATCTACCTTGACCACTTCCGTTATCCAAGACTTGGTCCATAGTAGGTGGTCCACAGATCACTGTCAAATAGATGAATGAATGAACTTGAACATGTTTAATGAACATCCTCGTCTTACAGGTATCCTCAGCCTGAGATATAAGCTTTTGTGTGTGTGTGTGTGTTTTTTTGCAGTATCTGGTAAAGGGAAAAAGTATTTTTAATAAAACTCAGCTACTGCCAGCCTGAATAAGTGGCATCCCCCACTACTGAGAGGATCTCTATATTTACAGCAATGTTTCTTCCAAATGTTGGTGTGTGTTTTTTTTTTCTTTCCAAGTACAACGGAAACTTCTCATGTGTTCCAAAACCACATGGAAGTGGAACGTTAAATCTGGGGGTGGGCATTTCTGTGTAATTTCCTTCATTTCTATAAGGTTTTGGTGGCTTTATTCTCCCCTAGGCTACAGATTAGCTTAACAATTGCAAACCAGCTTCAGAGGTTTTCCCCTAAGAAAAAAACAATGATAGCGTGTTTGAACAGGTGGGACTTGGTGAAAGTATCTTTGTTTTACATCTTAAAATGTTCACCCAGCATCTATCTATCCACTTTCATTTGGAAATATAAAAATCATGCATAGAGATAGATAGATAGATTGATTGATTGACTGATAGATAGATAGATAGATAGATAGATAGATAGATAGATAGATAAAAACCTCTTTTTTCAAATTAACACAGAAGCCAGAGCCAGAGGACATGGTGCTCCTTTCTGTTCTAATCTCTACCTAGATTGGTGTACGTGTGTGTGTGTGTTGTATGTGTTTTAATACAGATTCCCAAAGGAGGGAGAAAAAAGAAGTGTAATATAAATAAGCAAACAACCAATTGACTTAGCAAATCCTTATTTGGCTGGCCTCTGATTTTATTTTTGAGAACCGCTTGTTTTGATTTGAAATGATGCCACCAAAACATATTACAGAAACACTGTGCTTTGCAAAACAGAACAAGCCAAATGAGCCTCCCCAAGTATAAACAGAACTCTTGTTTGGATGAACTGTTTTTTGAAAATCCAAATTAAACTAATGGTGGCCTTTTAAAGTACGTGCATGTTTCCCTTAAGTGCTAAAACTATATTACATTCCTGCAATTATTGTATTCCAAACGTCCCCGTTACGATGTGGTTTTTAAGTTGTCTCGAGTAGAAATGACTTTTATACATTCAGGGAACATGATTCTAGAGACGCTAGTGATAACAGAAGGTATTTAGGTATTACGTGTTTTAGCATCACCAGGGATCAAATTCAGGCAACACACAGCTTGGCAGAAATCAGTTGGGTGCCACTGTGTGAGTAAAGATGGACAAGTTCCTAGCATCTGTTTGCCAGTAATTAGTCAAGTCTATGTTTTTCCACCCTGAGTACACTTTACCTAAGTGCCTGTATCACGCCTTCCATCACGAATTGTGACGTTCTACTCTTTGCAAATATTATTAATGATGGCAACATATTTTGAGGTCAGATTCACTGGCCTGAACATCACTTTGTCATTAACCTCTGAGAAGGTAAAGCTATGAGTAACAAGGCCAGGCATGAACATTTTCAAAACACCCCAATTTGTCTATTCTGGATAGAGTCAAAAGGAAGATAGAGTGTGTTCTTTTCAGCATTTTATCAAATCAGGTTACGCGTAGAGTCAAAGCCATAGGGAGTTAGTCTGTTTTACAAAAGTTCACTGGTACGTCTCATCTCTGTTTGTTTACTTCAGACTTGGAAAAAACTTCATTTGCCATCTACATATGAGATTGACCTCTAAAATGAAGGGGTGAGCAGGAAACTATCACTTACCTTCCTTCATGAACAATGCCCCCCACCCTTGTACGCCATCTTCCTTGCCCATACAAGGGCAAAGGTCTTGTGTAGCTTCCTTAAGCAGAGCTTGATGTGTGGAGACCTACAGAGATGAACAGTGGAGGTTAGATATTTTTTCTCTGAGATAAACTTAGTTCCACGCCTCCTGTCTCTCATCCATTGGCAGCTAGTTTAATGTTGACCAGAGTGGTCAGAGCAGAGAGAAACATAATTTCTGGCTGTCTTGTAGATGACTACTAATGGTTGTGCTTAGTTCGTGAGTCCTTTTGTCTTTTAGGGAGAATAGGATATGAAAAGAAATATGAGATGGGACTAAAGGTAAATAAATCTTGTTATTTTAATAAGTATAAAAAGGTACACTCCCTCATGGGCGTTCTCACCTTCGACTTGGTCCCTTTCAAAGTTTATACAATTTTTCATAAGCACTTGGACCTACTTTTTTTCAGAATTGCACTTAGAGCCTGAAGCACATTCCTTAAATGTTTAAATATTTGAGGGCAGATTTGACTTTGGCGGCGGTCAATTACCTTTTACAGTTGGGGAATCCCATTTGGATCCCAAAACGAGTTGCAACTGTAAAGTAATGAGACTAATATTTTTACATGGGTGATACAATGCTTCTAAAAGCCCAACAGTTTTGAAGGTAGACATGAATGTCCATGGTTTATTCAACCAACATCACTGACATAACACTGAGCTTCCTGACTCTGAGAGCCAAATACGCGTCAGAAAGGGACATGCCAGCTATGTTTGGCTGTGCAAAGCCTTAGTTATGTTTAAGGGTGGGAGTCAGCACCCGTTGTGGTGTAGTATCCTTCTGCTATTTCTAAAATGTGTCTGTATAGTCCATTTTCACGCTGCAGATAAAGACATACCTGAGACTGGGTTATTTATAAAGAAAAAGAGGCTTAATGGACTCACAGTTCCACGTGGCTGGGGAGGCCTCACAATGAAAGGCATATCTTACATGGTAGCACACAAGAGAGAATGAGAGCCAAGTGTAAGGAAACCTCTTGTAAAATCATCGGTTCTCGTGAGACGTACTCACTACCACGAGAACAGTATTGGGGAAACTGCCCCCATGATTCAATGATCTCCCACCAGGTCCCTTTCATAACATATGGGAATTATGGGAGCTACAATTCAAGATGAGATTAGGATGGGGACACAGCCAAATCCTATCAGTGTCTATGGGGATAATGACAGGCATGTGGAAAGGAAAATAGAAATAAAGATGAGAACAAAAAGAAATAGAAAAATAAGACAGAGGATTTTGTTAATTTGGCAATGGAGAGTGGTGGATAAGAGGATCAGAAACAATCTTTTGAGCTTCCCTCAGTAGCACTGCTCCCAAGAAATCCTTCTGAGATTTGGGGACTGGTTTCTGTGATGGTTAATTTTATGTGTCAGCTTGACTGGTCTATGAGGAGCCCAGGTAACTGATCAAACATTATTCTGAGTCTTTCTGTGTAGGTGTTTTTGGACAAGTTTAACAATTAAATTGATAGACTGAGAAAGGCCGATTGTCCTCCCTAAGGTGGGCGGGGGTCTCATCCAATCAGTGGAAGACCCGAATAGAAGAAAAAAGTGGACCTTTCCCTAAAGAAGAGAGAATTCCTCCTACCTGACTGCCTTCAAGCTGGGTCATTAGTTTTTTCCTGCCTTGGGATTCCAGTTGAAATAATGGCTCTTCCTCAGTCTCGAGCCTGCTGGCCTTTGATCTGGAACTACACCATCAGTTCTCCCGAGTCTCCAGTCTGCTGCCTGCAGATCTTAGGACTTGTCAGCCTCTGTAATCACATGAGCAAATTCCTTATAATGAATCTTTCTGTATACATATATATATATGTGTGTGTGTGTGTGTGTATATATATATATATATATATATATATCTGTGTGTGTGTATATATATATGTATATATCTGTATAAATACATATATATAATACGTACACACACACAAACTTCCTTCTGGCTCTGTTTCTCTGGAGAACCCTGACTAATACAGTTTGGGTACTCACAGTGATCTTGTAGTCTGCAGTTTTGCTGACCTTGCCCTTCATAAGTCTTCATCACCATGTTAATGAATCTTGACAGATGAGAAACTCTAAGCCAGAAGCGGGGGGTGAGGGGGAAGCCAAACACCAGGACTGGCAATAGCTTATTGTGGCTCCATGTCTGTGCCCAAGGCTCCCGGGATTAGCACAATCAGCAGGTGGCTGGGGACGGATATCTGAACCGGAAGAATCCTCTCCTTCCTCACTCTCACCCCCTGCACCTCTATTCTGTTGGGGATCATTACAGATTTTTAAACTCTAACTGTGGAAACGAATGCAGCTGCTCTTTGTAATTGTTTGTGAAACTGAGTTAAAGGGAGGTTGTTGTGGCACTGCAGGTGCAATCATTAGATGCATCTATGCTGTGTAATTAACCTCATTTCCATGTGAATGTCCGTGGTTTATGCGCTGCTTACAGAACTCACGCCATGATCATTACACTTACAGTCAATCCAATTAGACAAAGGTTCCCACACTTAGAGAAAGATCAGGACAAACCACAAGGGTAGGCCTCTCTCAAGAAGGTCTCTAGTTAAATGTCTCAAAATAAACAACTGTGGCCTAATTAATTGTATGACAGGCCAAAGGAACACACCAAGGAGCTACTTATGTGTCTGGAGCCCAATCCTAGGGAGCTGCTTTAATAGAATTTCCTTTTGTTCACACTTGCAATGGCTGAGAGATGTGCACAAATGGGGGAAGGTCTGGTGGCTATACTTCATCCTCTCTCTCTGGTTGCCCAATGAGATATCCAATGGCTTTATTTTGATGATCTTTTTAAAATCCTTTTTTTATGTTCTCAGAACAATTAGAGGGGAAAAAATCTGTCCAAGCTTCTCAAAGAAAGTTAGTTGGTCAAGCTAGCAGAGTTTTCCGTAATCTTTTAGCAGAGCTACAGCCAGAGGGCGCCATCGAAGAATGTTCTTTTTCCTGGATGTCTCAGATTTATTCGTTTCCTCTTCTGAAGATCTTTAATGCAGCTGGTTGAACCCCTCATTTTAAACATTTTGTCATAACCTATATGCTATGCATCTCTGTCCTTTCTCTTTAAGTTCATAGTTAGTTCCTTGAAGGTAGAGCTCATACCTTAGAATTCTGTTGTGTCCCCAACAATGCCTTGCACCACACCAGTAACTCCCCTGGAGCTCAATAAATGCTTGGAGGATCCACTGATTAAATGATAAGAACCAGTGTTTGTCAGCTAATCAAAGGAATTGACATAAGTTTTTAATATCACAGAACACATCAGTGACTGTTTGAACCTCAAAAAAGTCAGGCTAAAAATAAAGGAAGTCAGGAAAAAGAGCAAAAAGATACAGAGTAAACCACAGTCCTTGAAAGAATGAAAGCTTATGAGGTTTTTGTGTGTGCTAAACTTCAGCAGGTGACTGCTGAATGCCTGATCCCAGCAACATCAACATTACCTGGAGTTTGTTAAAAATCTAGAATCTCCATGTCCCAGGGACACAGATGGTGCTGGAGGCCATTTTTCTTGGCAAACTATTGCAGGAACAGAAAACAAAATACCGCATGTTCTCACTTATAAGTGGGAGCTAAATGATGAGGACACATGGACACACAGAGGGGAACAACACACACTGAGGCCTACTGGAGGGTGGAGGAGGGTGGAAGGAGGGAGAGGATCAAGAAAAATAACTAATGGGTACTAGGCTTAATACCTGCGTGATGAAATAATCTGCACAACAAACCCCATGACACAAACTAACCTATGTAGCAAAAACTATGTAACAAAACTGCACATGTACGTGTGAACTTAAAACTTAAATCAATTAAAAAAAAGTTTAGGATCTCAGGCCCCACCCCAAATTTAATGCGTGAAAAACCAATGCTTTACCAAGGCTCCAGCTCTTTCTTACGCACCTTTCAGTTTGAGAAGCATTGCGTTGGAGTACATTCAGCTCAGCTCCCCGCCACTCAGAGGGAGAAACGCCCAGGGGGTTCCTCACCCTCATGCTAATCATCCCTTTCTTTTCTGCATCTTCTGCCACTACCGTCTTTTTGTTTTGTTTTGCTTTTTGTTTATCTGAGATTATTACATTTTAGAGCAGTAGGTTTGGTATATCCTCCTCTCCCTTAATTCCTGTGTCTGTACTCTCTCTTAATTGTACTTCCAAACCAAACTCAGAGTCACTTTCTTTGGGTGGCCCCGTAACTAAAAAATAGTGAATTCGGAGCCTAGCTCTTTCGGACTTTACTTTCCTTCAGGGCAAAGGCTGCACTTAATACATCTTCTCTTGTAGTCAACATTTGGATATGTGAATAAATGAAGGAAAGTGTCACATCCAATCAAAACATCTAAGAACACTGACTTGGGACCGGGCGTGGTGGCTCACGCCTATAATCCCAGCACTTTGGGAGGCCGAGGCGGGCAGATCACAAGGTCAGGAGATCGAGACTATCCTGGCTAATATGGTGCAACCCTGTCTCTACTAAAAAAAAAACTACAAAAGATAGCTGGACGTGGTGGCACATGCCTGTAGTCCCAGCTACTCAGAAGGCTGAGGCAGGAGAATCACTTGAACCTGGGAGGCAGAGGTTGCAGTAAGCCGAGATCGTGCCACTGCACTCCAGCCCAGGTGATAAAGTGAGATTCCGTCTCAAAAAAACAAAAAAAAAACAACAAAAAAAAAACACTGACTTGTCTATGGCATGTGCAGCCTCTCAGGCTGAAAATCCAAATGCTTTCTTCTCTCACCCATTCCATGATCGTTTATATGCCAAGTGCTGTGCTAATCATTGTAAATGTGTTCAAAGTCTAATGAGGAAGGCAGACATGTAAAAAAGTAAATAGGTATTTATAGTATCTGGTAAATGCTATAATTGCAATGGAAACAAAATTGGCACAAAAGCAGCCTGGAAGACTTGTATACTCTGTGTGTGTGTGTGTGTGTGTGTGTGTGTGTGTGTGTGTGTGTGTGTGTGTATTCTGTATATGTATATAGAATCTCTATAGAAAAATGTGTATTTATATATATATATATATATATATATATATATGCACAACCTAAATAAACACAATTGCCTAGAAATGAGGGTCTACTCTATTGAGAGGAGATGATTCTAAGAAGAATTCTGGTGCTCCATAGCATTTAAAAATATTAAAAAATGTTTTTGAGATATCTGAAACAAATATGGCAGAGAGGTTAATGTTTATAAAATCTTGGTAGTGAGTAAAATATGATTATTGCATTATTTTCTAGATGATTAAAATATTACCGTAAGTAGAAATAAATAAACAAACAAAACAGAGAAAAAGCAACCAAAGAAGATTTGCGTCAGTATAGTATTATTTAAAAAAAAAAAAACACTAAAATCAGATCAGCCACGTTTACCCATCTAATATGACAACTGTCAGTTTCCGGCTGACTAAAAGTCTGTAACCTGCCGTTGAACCCTCCCAGTCATTCTGTCTGTGGGAATATTTTTCTGTAAAACAAGCCAGGGCAAGTCTACAGTGATCCCTGTAGAAGAGTTTAGGACTGACTGTAACTCAGGAAAGTTTGAACACTCAATCCAGTTCATAGTAGATAAGAGCATCATGGCGTATGGTGGCTATTCTGTTTTTCTTTCCCTTTTAACTGGTCATTCTTCTATTCCCTACTTCATATCCTAGAAGACAGCCCTTAAAAAATTTCAACCACTGGGCTCCCTTGTCCTCCGGAAAAATATTTTAGGTCAGAAGCTCAAGTATTCAATTGAATTTGATAATTCTTGTCAGGGGAATATGTCACCATTAAGGCTCTGAGCTATTCTGCAGCAATACCCATAACTTGTGACTTCAGCCATCTATAGAGAGTGTGAGGTCCAATTACTGAAAGTACTAATTACCTTCATAAAATAAGTGAGGGCTGAGGGATGGGGGTGGCTAAGGGTAGATATAATTTAGTTTCTTTCCATTGGCCCACATAAGACCTAACCTGGGAAAACATCACCTAGGCATCAGGTCTCAGTTGGTCCTAATAGTTCTTTCCTGATCCATAATTGCTAAATCACTTAAGTAAAAAAAAAAATTGGTCTCACAGGTGCCAACCTAAGTAAGTCATTGCTTTAGTTGGAGTGGCTGAAAAAATACAATTACATTACATTCAGGAACATTCCACTTTCTTGAAAGAATGCAATTAACATTTGGAAAATGATTTGCTGCTGGATAATCTGAGTCTGTTCTACGAAAAAACAAAAAAAGGATAATAAGTCATGTAAGTTTTTTAAAAGCACAGAACTGTATCACATAGAGACCAGGTCTTGATGCCAAAAGTAACATCAATGTTAATAATAACTTTTGCTTGTTGTCACGAAAATATTCTAATGTTTCTTATTGGGATAGGCTGTGAGTACATTGTGTCTATTTGTCCACTTGATCCAAAGAAACATCCACTCTTCCAGGGAACAGACTGTCTCAAACAACTTACTGGTGCTCCCTTTGGTGTTCTTATGGTAGAAGGTATTGTGTATCCTTTAGCAAATATTGGTAAAGGTCTGTGTTTTATAACTTTCATCCATTCATAAAATAATTTGGTTTGGAGTAAGATTTAGCAATAACACATAGTTTCTGGATAATAAAGCCATTTTGGAATTGGCATTCATTGAGAAGAAGCCAATATTTTAAAATAATGTTTAAACAAGTTTGCTGGCTTTATTTTTAGACTAATATATTTATGTATGTATTAAAACTCTGTATCTCCCATTATTAAATAAATTGGGTGTGAATTATGCACACTCAAATCTTTAAAGGCATTTAACTAGAGAAAAAGGGAGACTTCATTTGAGAAATGGTCATGTGGACATATAACCACAGGTATGTTGTTTCATTGCTGGTTAATCCATGTATAAGTTTGTCTAGTCTATGCCTAGACTACCTATTTGTATTTATAAGTAAGAAGTATATACTATTTAAAAACAAGCAAAATTAAAATCAACTTTATAAGTAGTAGGAGGAAAAGTGATAAATTTCTAATTTCTTGTAATTACTTTACTATGTGCAGCCAGACAGTGAAAGCCAGCCTTCCAAAGCAAATTCAAGGTGTGGTTCAGGTAGGAATAATTGACTCTTCCGAAGAGCATTTCCTCCTTGCCAAATCTGACACAAATGTTCAAAGCACATGGATTAATTTCTTCATAAAATATACTTATAGCATTATTTACACAGGGATTATGTAGTGGAGGAACAGGGACAAGAAAACAAAGGTAGAAACCTCCATCACCTTTTTTCTGCATTGCAGAAGAGACTCTTACATCTTCTTATATGTGTTTATATATGTGTGCCATTATTGGTTAAGGTGTGAATACTCATACAGGGTCATTGGACTAAAAGTTGATATCAATAATAACTGAAAAGATAACACATTATCAAACAGTGTCCAATGCACAGACTCATCTAAATATTTACTGCCATGAAGACAGGCCTAAGGAGTCTTGCCCAGATGGTCCTTGACTTAAAACGGAGTTACAACCCAATAAACTCATCGTAAGTTGAAAATATAAGCCGAAAATGCATCTAATACACCTAACCTGCCAAACACCATAGCTCAGCCTAGCCTACCTTAAACCTTCTCAGAATTAGCCTGCAGTTGGGCAAAATAACAAACATAAAGTCTATTTTATAGTCAAGTGTCGAATATCTCATGTAATCTATTGAATACGATACTGAAAGTGAAAAATAGAACTATTAAGAAGTTGAAAAATCAAAAGTTGAACTATCATAAATTGGGCACCATCTTCTGTATTTATTTTGAAATTTCTAAGAAAGACTTCAGCAAAATAATGTGAAAGTGTTTTGAATAAAAAGGGTGTTTCGATTATATTTCAAATTTATTTTTGCTGAAGCATGTTGAAGCTAATTCCAGTCAACTTGTGATTTCATTTGCAAGTACTTTAGTATCATGAACATCTTGTTCTGGGAGTTTAGTAGCATGGCAAGATGCTTGGTATATAACTCTAATGTACTATTCTTACAGAGAATGGTTTTGAATGCTTATGAAACATTTGACATTCCAACATGGAAGTTGGAAGAAACTGCTATTTAGCTGCCATCAGAAGAGTCAGGTTTATTTTAAGAGGAAGACTAAACTTTGTAAAGTAAAAAAAAAAAAAAAAAAAAAAAAAAAAAAAGGAAAACATACCTGCATGGGTCATAAATGACACCTATTACATAGACTTGTGAAGATGAGAAACACAAATCTAGTATTTTCCTATACTAGGAAACTCTGTGTGAACTCCTACTGCTAATTTTGACTGTACCTTTTTCATTCCTGAGAAGCGTAGTGGAGACTAGCCCAGAATTTTTAAATGAAATATCACAATAGCCAATTGCCTTGTGTTAAAATATGTCCAACAAATTATTAATAATTCAGTTGAAATTTCTGAGCACTTTTGAGGCAGAAAAGTATACTAAAATCTAAAGAACAAAAATAAGCTAAATGCTGTTCCTAATGCAAGGAATTCATAATATAGTGGTTGTCAGAAGCATATATGGAAATTATTTTTACAATGTAGGCTTAGCTTAGTTGTATTACTCATACAAAAACAAGGTGGTAACACACAAAATAGGATTATTGACTCTTCCTGGGAAGGGGAGTCCAGGAAAATCTTCCCAGAGAGATGTCACAGTTGATTTCAAATACACAATGCAGAACCTTTCGTGTAGTATGGTAATGGAGACTAAGTGTTTATTGAATTTTTTTTTCTGGAGTCATATGAAATATATGTTACATGTTATAACCAAGTCTATATGCAAGATGTGTCTGGTTCA
The DNA here is from genome assembly GCF_006542625.1 of Nomascus leucogenys. Taxonomy (NCBI): domain Eukaryota; kingdom Metazoa; phylum Chordata; class Mammalia; order Primates; family Hylobatidae; genus Nomascus; species Nomascus leucogenys. The sequence goes on from NC_044394.1 coordinate 52,650,388, forward strand.
AAATTTTTTTAAAAAATTTAAATTATCTTTTAGAATTTTAATGGGCATATACTAGGTGTATATATTTATGGGGTACATGAGATATTTTGATACAGGCATGCAATGTGAAATAAGCATATTTTAGGATCAATATCTTTGCAAATGTTTCAGTGGAGTTTTCTCAGCATACGTGATTTCAAATAAGGACACAATCAGATGTTATTGTTAAAATTGTATAGACTTTGGGGTAACCAGTCTGGTAGACTAAAATAAATTTTAGACAGTGTTTTCTAAGTACAACCAGAGAAAGTATGACTATTTTGTCAATGAAATATTATCTGTTGATTAATTTGAAAACTCTTGGCCCGGGGGATTATGTATTCTCATTTTGATATCCAAGAGGCATCCTGATAAGCCTATTTTTCTGTGCATCATGTGTGCAGCAACACTCTTAGTTATTATATCTCCACAAGAAAGAGCCACAGCTGAACTTCATCATAGCCTGTGTTTTGTGTGTCGATTCTTGCATTAGCAACATGACGTTTATTTTTTTTGGTGAGGTTTTACCTGCCATGTTAACAAGGTCAATGCTTGTCAAAAGCAGTTATTTTCATTTAAGATTTATTTCCTTATGGATAGTCTTAAGATGTTCAGGTTACTAATGAGGGCATTGAAGTTAAAGCTTAACTACATTATAAGGAAAAACGTAACTACCGGGAGGATAGCCATGATACATATTTTAGTCACATCAACTCTTGTAGGAAGGCAGGAGACAGAAGTGTATGGGTGTATGTGTGTGTGAGAAGATACACACAAATGCATACGTATTAGTGAACACAAAAGCAACGATTGATACTTCACTTTAATCTGTTTGTCTTTGTTCAAGGTAGAGAGTTGTTGGTTTTATCTTCTAACCCTAACTTTATTTTGTATAGAGTTATAGTTTTACTCTATTTTATTCTGCCTGCTAAGGTTTAATGGTTTAAATCAAACCTTAGCAGACAGATTAAAACAGACAAAACTTACCTGTTTATCTCACTAGACCATACAATCTCCAGGGGACAAAAACATCATTTCGTGATATTTATATCTCTTAATATACCCCTTCCTAACTTCATTCCGTGTCCTTTGCAGTCTCTTGACATGAATATTATAAACACTCAAGCCATAAACATTGTGAGTAGTGCTTCTCAAACTTTCCGTGCACATAAATTACCAGGGATCTTAGTAATATGCGGATTTGGATTCCATAGTTCTGCAGTGGGGCCTGTTTCTAACAAGCTCGCATGTCACATTGATGTGGCTTATTCTGTGCATCAACTTTTGAGTAGCGAACAGTCGGCCAAACCCTGGGCTCCCCACTTTCAGCCCATTTCTAGCACTAAACTGAAATCATTTCTGAAAAAAAGGTGTAATTGTTCGGGATAAGGTATGGATTTATTAAGCTTGAGTGTCAGTATGACTTAAAATTGATTACACCAGGATTTACATGTTAGTATTGTTCCCTTCAAAACAATTACCGACTATTTATTCCAGTGTGAAAAACTCTACTTTCAGAATTGTCTGCAAAGGCTCAAAGATCAGTACTCACTGATTCATTTGCTTATATTATGATTCAACAAATATTTACTCTGTGTCTAAAAAGTCTTAAGTACTATACTAGATATTCAGAGACACACTGATGAATAAGGAAAAGTTGCCTGTAAGTACTCAAGGAGCTCAAAGAAGGAACAAACAGTAAACAAATAATTACGTTTCAACATAATAAATAAAGATGTGTGTGCCTCAAGGCTGTGTTTTCTTAAACCAAATAAAGGCCATTTGAGTTTAAAATTGGTGTTGAGTCTGGTAATTCCAATTGAAAATAATTGTGGCTATCAAGCAATGAAACTTTTTTTGAAAGTCTTATAACTTGGTTCACAAGTCTAACTCTAGCACACTTAGAGTTGTGCTAGAAATGGCATTTTTGGAGTATGTGTATAGTCTCGCAAAATAACTTCTTAGAAGAAATTATCTGTGAATAGCAGCAGGATTGTGGCAGAATAAACTTCATTACTTCTTATTTAAGCATATTTATTTCACAAGCTATGGATTTGAGACCTATGTGTGTCTGTATACACACGTGCACACACACACACACACACACATGAATGAATACCCTATACCAAATTTAATAATATTTAATAGTTCACTCAGTACATTATTGGTTTATAAAAATAAAAGACGAAACTTCATGAATTCTTAACCTATACCTCATACGTTGCTTAAAGGTGGGTAACCATATATTTTATTATCCAAACTAAGACCCTTGGAGTGTAAAAGGCAGTACTATTAACAGTTACACCAGGCACAAATGGGGACTATTCCGGGGAAACCAGAACGTAAGATCCTCTGAAAGAAAGGCCCCAAAATACTAAATAAACACATTCTCTTGTTTGGGTTTGGAGCGCCTGCGTTTAATAATTTGTTCTTTAATTTGGCAATAATTTTTCAGAATATGGATACTGCTACCATCTAACTTAAAGGAGATACTTTTAAGGAAAGTCCTAAACAGTTTTGAGAAGCTGGAATATGCTTCTTAAGGATATATCTAGATATATTTGGTGATTTAAACAACATATCTGGGAGGCTTATTTGATCAGTGGATTTTTGTAATAGTAATTTGCAAACCGTTTTATGAATGCCGGGCATTATTTTATAATTTACTGCTGCATGTGGCCAGACGTTCTTGAAAAGGGCTGGGTACAGCTCTTTCATTAAATCTTGAAAAAATTATATTGAAATACATTGAAAAAAAGGAAAAAGGAATAACTCACTTGGGCTTAATAGATTATTTCTATGGGTATAGAAAATAAAAAAAATGTCGAGGCCATCTTCCTGAGATACTGAATACACAAGAGAAAGAATCCTGTATTTTCCATTGAAGTGGATATTTACTTTTTTAATTGACAAGTTGTTTTTCTTTTGGCTCTAACTGCCCTTACCTTTCACAACCTTATATATGATACTCATTTTTCATAAAATTGAATTTCTCTACATGTTTGAATTGCCTGTTTGTCTTTTTCTGCTATAAAGGGACTATAACACTTTGACAGGTTATTCTTCATTTTTGAAAAAGTAGCACCCTTATATAGTTACTCTGTTTGAAATAAATTACATTAAATAAATGGTTAACTAAAGATAACAACATATCATTAACATCAAAAAGACTATTGATTGATTTCATCTTCTAGTTGAAATTTTTCAGTTCAATCTTTTCTGATATTATAATTTTTTAAATACTTCAGATTTGGGGGTTTTGTCTTAGCCTTTTTTATCTTTCGTCTGTTCTTTGGAAATACAGTTTTCTTTAACAAATCCAGATGGTCAATTCCTATTGTCTTATTTAGCTAAAATAGTGCTTTTCTTCCAATTGTTCTCATCTTCAAAACTCTTCACATTTGATTTTTTAACAGCAGAATTGTATGCAGTATTTAACACATTTGTATTTGAAACACAATATACAATCATCCAAACTCTCTCCATAGTACGTAATTATAGTATAGATTGTTCAGAACCTGTATTTCATAGAATGTAGTTGTAAAATCAGTTGAACATTAAAAAAAAAATCTTGAAATGTATGATTAAATTCATATTTTTTTTTAAATTGAGAAAACAGAAAAAGTAACATCCTGGTGTAGCCTATATCTGTGACCCTAAGTTTTGTAGGATTTGAATACGAAGGTATTTGTAATCAGTAGACTACATTATTTTTTTCATGTAACTATGAGCATTATAAATCCTCTCAAGTATTAACTTTGCTTTGTCTGACCCTTTGGTTTTATTTTCCATATCAGATTTTGATTTAAATTGTTAAAAGTTAATGTATATATTTATATTAATTAATGTATATATTATATATAATATAAATATAATTTATATTATATATTAAATTAAGTTAATTTAATATATTATATATTATATATTAAATAAGTTAATTTAATATATTATATATTAAATAAGTTAATATATTATATATTAAATAAGTTAATTTAATATATATTATATATTAAATAAGTTAATTTAATATATATTATATATTAAATAAGTTAATTTAATATATATTATATATTAAATAAGTTAATTTAATATATATTATATATTAAATAAGTTAATTTAATATATATTATATATTAAATAAGTTAATTTAATATATATTATATATTAAATAAGTTAATTTAATATATATTATATATTAAATAAGTTAATTTAATATATATTATATATTAAATAAGTTAATTTAATATATTATATTATATATTAAATAAGTTTTAATATATTATATATTAAATAAGTTAATTTAATATATTATATATAATATATTAAATAAGTTAATTTAATATATTATATATAATATATTAAATAAGTTTTAATATATTATATATTATATATTAAATAAGTTTTAATATATTATATATTATATATTAAATAAGTTAATTAATATATAATATATAATATATTAAAACTAAAATTAAAATAAGTTAATTAATATATTATATATAATATATTAAATAAGTTAATTTATTATATATTATATATTAAATAAGTTAATTTAATACATAAATATATATTATATTTATATTATATATAATAACATATACACATACACACACTTATACATACGAACACCTATATATAATTTTCTCTTTATATATTATACAAATATGCAAAATGAGACTGCTTCTAATTTTATTCTTTTATTTTACCTTTGTTTTTCTACTTTACTCATATCTTATTCTTTTGTTCCTCATTCTCTGTTTCTTTCCTCTTTGGCCTGTGGCTTACAGTTGCCGACTGCCTGAAGTGGCAACCATAAGTCTTGCTGAGCTTATTATGGATATTTACGGCTAGCAGATTCACCAGATTCACTCTGCATTAGCTACATCTCATTCTCATTCTAGGTATTTTCTTCAATGCATAAAATAATAGGGTGCAAGTGTAGTGTATTCACAAATCTTCATTCTAGCTGAGTCTTCCCTGAGACTTAGCTGATTTAACAGTGACTCTGATTTAAGTACACACATACACACACATGCACTCGCACACGCACGCACACACCCTGGTCAGGAAACTGGTCTGAATCTTAAGAAACTTGAATTCCCTTTGGGGCCTCTCCATTTGCCCGTGGAAAGGGGAATAAAAGAAGAGGTGGGAGGATATCAATAGGGTGGAACACTTTTTAGACACTGTTTAAACACTAATAGTCTTTTATATCCACTACTGATCATCAAATAGAGTACAGCTGAGCTAGTCCAACTCAGTTTTGATTTTGGAGACAGAAAATGCCCCAGAAGACTGAAAGGGAGAAATGGTGCCAGAAATTCTTCTTGCCTCAGATGGTACCCTGGATGATTTAAGTCATTCTTAATTTTTAATGGGCATGTCAGTCACCTGAGGACTTACTAAAATGCGGATTTGGCTACAGTAGGTCTGGAGTGGTACCTGAGAATCTGCATTTCTAACAAGCTCCCAGGAGGTGTGGACAGTGTGGAGCACCTGAACTAACCCCATTTCCCCACAAATTTATTTTAAGTCTCCCTACCCCACCACATGTGTCTTTAGTTTACCCTGCAGCCAATAGAAATGTGCTAGTGTTTGGAGATCCAAGGATGACAGCACATCATCATGGCCATCAGGTGCTTAAACCATGAAGCTTTGCGTGTATACCAAAGTAATTCCAGCTAAATTCTATCTGTCGATCTGGAATGATGGCCTTTTGTTGTTTTGTATTTTGTTGTTGTTGTTGTTGTTTTTCCTGCATGTCTCCTCAAATGGAGAAAGAATCACACAGGGAAAAACAAACAAAAAAACATCAATTCAGTGGCATTGTAGCCTGAATATTTAGCATATGCTTGTTCCATAATGATGATCTATTCTCTCCACTTTTAAAGAGTGCTTTCTGGGTTCTGTTGCTCTCCTTCCTGGCCCAGTTAGATGCCAACATTCTCTCTAAACAAGGATATGTGACTTGAAAATTATTCACAATTAACCTAACAAGAATATTTAAAGGAAAAAAAAAGTTGTCATGGTGATCACATGCATCAACAGATATTATTAATTAACAGCCTTCTGCAAGGAAACAGAGACTTGGCTTTGGGGTTATGGATACAGTACACCAGTAGCTGTATCTGAGCAAATGATAAAGTGCCTGTGATTGTTAATTTTCTGTGTCAATTTGGCTAGACTGTGGTGCCTAGTTGTTTACTCAGACATTAGTTCAGATGTTTCTGTGAAGGTGTTATGTAGATGTGATTAACATTTGCAATCAGTTGACTCAGTAAAGAAAATGACCCTTGATAATGTGGCTGGGTCTCATCTAATCATTTGAAGGTTTCAGAACAAAACTGAGAAATCCTGGAGAAAGAGTTTTGCTTCCAGACTATACCAGAAATCTTGCCTGACTTTCCATCCTGCTGAGCTGCCCTGTGGATTTCAGACTCAAGGCTGCAACATCAAAGCTTATCTTAGTTTCTAGCCTGCCAACCTATGCTACAGATTTTTGACTTTTCAGCCCCTGCAATGGTGTGAGCCATTTCTTTAGAAATAAATCTCTTTATATATACAGATACACATACACAGAGACACACATGCAAATATATACTGTATACGTATTAGTTCTGTTTCTCTAGAGAAGCCTGATTGACACATTGCTCATCCCTCTTTAACCTCTTAGACTTTTTCTCTCTCCATTCTAATGTGTGAATTGCTTTCCTTAAAATAAGTTGATTGATATAATAACACTGTTTGCTAAGAAATATATGTTGGCATTGTTCTGCAAGTATGATATATTCTGCATGGTTGATTACTGATAGCAAAAAACCCACAGAAGTCTAAGTCCTTAGGGTATATTCAGTAATTTTGAGGAAAAGATGCATGCATAAGAAAAGGTAAAATAATGCAAGGAATTAGATAATCAAGTGTTAAAGTGTATAACCAAGTGTATAGTATTGACTATAAGTGCTGTACCTGTTTAATTAGGGAAAGAGAAATTTAGTGGTATAATAGGTAGAAAGATTGACTTGAGCCATAAAAGGAATGGAGATTGTAGGGATTAGGGCATTTAAAGCTCAGGCAATGGCGTGAGTCAACAAATAGAAGCAAAAAGGAGATGATACTGATATAAAGAAAATCCACACTTATCAGATAAACACGCCCTTTCTTTCTTCAGGCAATATACACCCAGATCTCAAGTGTCTGTTACCTGTACAGAGATACTCCTCCATGACTTTGCAGAAAAGAATATTTCATGACAGTTGGATCTTCCAAGAGAGAGTGTGATTTTAACATTTCACATGAAGGTCAAGATTCAGCAGTTTTTTACATGGTAACCCAGCACAGAGTGATGTGATGGAAATTAACACCTTAAAATATATGCGTGTGTGTGTATGTGTGTGTGTGTGTGTGTATGTGTATATATATATATATATATATATATATATATATATATATATATAAAACACAGCCCCAATTGGACTTTTTAAAACCTCTGCTTCCTGCGTCTTATGACTAAGAGTGGGTAATTAAGCCAAGATCACTTTTTCCACTCCACCCATACTTCGTAAAAACCTGTTGTAATTTTTCCTTGATTTATTTGCTCTTTTGTATTTTTCTTTTGCAATTTGCTAAAACTAATGATTTCAAATGAAAGACTTTCATATCAGTAGGTGACCCAATGATTTACTGATCCTTTTAACACTGTGAAAAGAGAGTTCCATTACATGCTGGGGGGTGAAAAAGAGAGGGAAGGGGAACTCCTAACAGTGGTGTTCTATATTTATAGCTTTGGGCTTTGGCTCCATAAGAGGCTATAGAGGTGTCAGGGGGATGAGGGGAAGGGGGTAAATGATACTCATTTGTAAGTATCAGCAATATTAACCAAGAAAAACAAAAAAATTGATTTGTGGAATCCATTAAGATATAATTATGAATAATAACCTGAGAGTTGGCAGGGTGGGACTTTAAAAGGTATATGAGTTTTAAAATGCATTATATTTTGCGATTTCAAAAGCAATGTGTTCCAAATGGTAAACGTATGCCCAGATCTGGTCCATGAAATAAAACATTCAAACTAGAAACCTTATTTACTTTGGCTTAGTCTTGGTCTTTCCCTTTTATCTAGAAATGAGTCAATCAATTAGCATTTTCAGGGAGTCTACTATGGGCCCAAGAGGGTGATGAAGAATATGGAAGAAGCAAGGATTATATACATGTTAAAACAAACAAAAAACTTTGGGACTTAGTCCAATTGACTGAGTCCCAATTCAGTCAATGCTTCTCTTTCCAATTGCTTCCCCAAATATCTCCTAACTCAAAAATGACTTCTTACGTAGAGTTGCCAGATTCAGCAAATACAAATACAGGACACCTGTATTTATCTGGCAACTAAACCATCCGTGTATTTTTTTGTGATCAACACTTTCCATAGCCTTCTGCTTTAGAAAAGACTGTTATAAAATGTAAGAAAATACCCTGATACCTTTTAAGAATAAAGATAATGTCTGCTTATTATTATAAACATGACACAGACTCGGAGCTAAAGCAGGAGCTTATTCAATACTTTTAATGGTACAGGTCAAAAGCATGGAGAACACTTACTCTCTTACCCTCCATTTTATTCTTCCCTTTGGCCTTGTTTCTTTATATTAACAGAGATCTTTGCTTTAATACTAATGAGAATAAAGAGAGATTGTAGGCACAGTCCTGGCATAGCCTTTTGGGGAGCAGTGAAGCTTCTCCAAACCAAATCCATTCCCTGGCACATACCACCATGTTGCCTACACAGAAGTCAGCATTTTGGAAGATTAATTGTTATCCAATAGTAAAGAAAGTGCCAGGGTCTTTTCCCCTGTGTCTAATTTTTCATGGCAAATAACCCTCAGCTCAACTCACTGGCACTCAGACCCATGTATGGTTACAATCCCAGACTGTGGCAAATGCAACTGCTATTTTTTTTTTTTTTTTTTTTTACAGAAAATCCCAGAGCACTTATAATATTGGTATTTTAGAGCAATGAGTTAGTGTTCATCCAAATTTTCAGATTTTTGTACTTCTGTAAATGAAAATCATATTTTTAGGAATCAAAATACAATTTCTATTATCTCACAACTTTCATCTCTTTCTCTCCTGCACCTTTGTGTGTGTGTGTGTGTCCATGTGTGTCCATCCGTGTGTCTTCCATTTCTACTTCTGAAAGTACTGGCCAGCTAGGACCTGCTTAGAGAATGAAAATATTCACTTGGGTATCACTACCACAGCTGTGGGAAACCCCTGCTGCCAACCCAATATCAAAGCCAGGGCAGTCTAGAGTTTCACTGAGGTTTGCAAAGCTTTCAGTGCATGCAGACCAAGCTATGATTTCAGATGGAAATCGTGTAATGTGTGGTCATTTGTACCCCCAAACCATGTAAAGCCTGGCAACATGGTTGATGTTTTGCTTTCCGCTGGATTTGGAGAGGTTCATAGAGAATGAACTGCAAGTGCGGTGGTAATGGGGAACCTCAGGTAAGTTGCAATCCCCAGTTGGGGCTTGCCAAGCCTTTCTAGTCAAAATAATTTTTGTTATCTGCTTTCTAATAGCATGGCCATCTGTCTTTTAGATTTTTCCCCAGAGGAGAGATCATCATCTCCTGGAATTTTTCACTTTTTGTCTCTTGAATAGCACAGAATTGGTTTTGAGGAATGGCAACTTCCAAGAGACTCTCATGCTGACTTAGCAATACCAAAGTTTTTTTTTTCGCATGATGTTTCTAGCTACATTGAAAATGTGGAGGAAAAAGAATTGGCCAAAGCTATGCTGGAGAAAACAAAACAAAACAAGAAACAGAAACAAACAAAAAAGCCAGTGTTCCTCTTCTGAGAATTAGATAGACCACCTCTATCATCACTCAATAATCAGAATTGATTTAACATTCTTGAACAGTGAGAATAAGGCAATTGTCTTAAGTACTAATGAGCATTTGAATCTAAAGACCTCACCTAGAAATGAGTTTAGGAAATTTTCTCAGTTGCTTAATGGCCACTCAATTCTATGCAGCACCCATTAAGTGATGTCAAGGCTCCAAAGAAAAGACTTAATATCAAGCTCATAAATGCCTTTTGGGTTTCTAGGTCAGATGAATAGTTGAAAGCACGTGCACCAATCAGGACCACTCATTTCTTCATGACTTCTGAGTGTGAAGATTGTGAACAGTCCGCTGTAAATTTTTGTACCATTTCTTTTTCTTAGTTAGAAATTTCTTTCCATGAAGACTGGGCTGACATCCTTTTATACTCTACTCAAAAAGAAAACGAAATTTCCTAAATATGTAGTTTATTGCTCTGACAAACAACATTTAAGTATTTTCCAAATTACCCGGGATGTAATGTCATGGAGGTAGGGGATCTTGATTCCCAATGTCCCAAATCACAGGGTTAAAAATCTTTATTATAGACTACTTAGGTTAATTTGGGGCATTGTCCCAGATTATTTTCTATGTCAGAGGTTTGAGAAATACAAAGACTAAGGGGACTGTTATTCTAAGAGGAGGTGGTTTGTGATGGGATCCCAGGCCTGGGTGTGGTTTTTCAAGTAGTACCTCCAGACAGCAGCAAGGTGCCAGGCTGGAACTAACAGGAGGACTGGCAAGGTAGTATAAACAAAGTAGAATACTTCACTGTTTATGTTTTCAATGCCTCTTGGCTGCTTTCCTTCTCGCCGTCCCTTCCTTCATAATACACCAGATTCCTGATTGACTCACCAGGAAGACCCTTTAACTTTTCCTGATAGGGACAAAAACCTTATTAGTGAACAGGAAAATAAATACATTCCTAGAGAAAGAGCAAATGCCTCCTGTGTGGCTGCTATGTTATGGCCTCTCCCCTAGGTAATTTACATATATAAGTTCATGCAGCTTTCCAAAAACTTGAGAGGCAGGCATTCAGAAAAGTTAATTAACTGGCTCAAATCAAGGTCACATTGTGGCTGGTGGCATTGGGTTTCAAATTCGATGGTGTTTACTAAAATAATTTACCCCTTTACAAAATAATACCAAACTGTATGAAAATGGTGTTTCACAAATTCTCACTTAAGGAGATTTAACACAAATTTTTCGTGACTCCTAATTCATTGCCTCATTATCCTACCTTTTTCTAAAAGAAATAATTTTGAAGTTGCCACAGAGGCAAGAAGCAAAGGACTTTCATGAAGTTTTTAAGTCCTGAAAATAAACTCCTGTTGGGTGTTGAGGGAGGAGGGATAGGAATAGATAAAAGTTCTAAAGCTCATATTAGTGATAAGCCCTAACTGAGGATGAAGATGAAGGTGATAAAGACCAATTTTGGAATGATCGCTATCTGTCAGGCATCATCCTATGTTCTCTACATACCTTGACTCATTTAATTTTCACAACAACCCCATGAGGTGTCTACTGTTAATTAATCAGTTAAGAGAAGTCAATTCATTTGTCCATGGAAACATGTGCCTATGTGTCTATCTGAAACCACATTTTCACCCTTCGCCACTAAGTGCTGAATTGTGCTCTTTACATGTGAGTAATAATATAGTGTTGCTTAATTTAGCAATGGCTTGTGATTTCAGAGACATCTCTATGAACACTTGATCATTTCTGGGTAGTGTGACACTACCATCAAAATCAGCAGAGACTATCATGTACCTTGGCCTTAATGGATGCCAGGCCTTAACTCAGAAAATAGTTGTGAAAGGAAAATCCGTGGTTGGACTTAGAATGAAATTAATCATTCTGGCTTAAACTTTGGCCTGTCCTTTTATTAAATAACATATAGTAAATATAATAATAAATATATAGGTAGTGAGTGCAGGCTGGGCATATGTTTAATTTGTTTTGCTTTGTAATTTTTTTTTTTTTTTAGACAGAGTTGCGCTCTTGTCACCTAGGCTGGAGTGCAATGTATGATCTTGGCTCACTGCAACCTCTGCCTCCAAGGTTCAAGCGATTCTCCTGCCTCAGCCTCCCGAGTAGCCAGGATTACAGGTGCCCGCCACAACACCCGGCTAATTTTTGTATTTTCAGTAGAGACAGGGTTTCACCATGTTTGCCACGCTGGTCTTGAACTCCTGACCTCAGGTGATCTCCCGCCTTGGCCTCCCAAAGTGCTGAGATTACAGGCGTGAGCCACCGTGCCTGGCCTGCTTTTTAATTTTTGTATGCTGATGTCTCCATTTATTTGTGAGACAGAGAGGAAGACACTGGAGAAAAAGTGGTCACATACAACTGGGGACACAGGAATGAGTCAATAAAATGGTGGGCAAAATGCTTATGACAGAATTTTTGTACTTCTTTTTATGGAGGAATTAAGAGAACAAAAAACAATAATTTCAAAGTATAGAATTTCTAACTAAGAAATGGAAGGCAGAAAAGAATGGAATTTAAGCATCTTCTATGTTATGTCTACTTTAAATATATGCTTTGTCATCTTGTTAATACCTTTACCAGGCTGATATTGCTAACTCATTTTATAGTCACAGACATCGAGGATCAAGTTTATGTAAGTTGTCTAATGTTGCATTGCTAGTAAGCAAGACATATTTCAGATTCAAAAGCTTGGTCTTCCTGGTTGTAAAACCTGTGATCAGTTTAGCACTCCAGTTATGTTTCAGCAAACATTTTAAAGCATATCTTACATGTAAAACATTACATGCAAAGCATATCTTTACATGTGTGTAAAGTGCTGCTTTTTGGAGGAAATTGCCTATCACCAGAAAAAAAAATTTTAAGTGAGATTGTCATTCTGTTTGGAAGATTTGAGTACTCATTTGTTGAGTTTGGGGGGTGTAAAAAATGGCTTCTGGAGAGAACTTTTAGATCTCCATGGTTTTGATTCTGATTAGGAATCTAGTGCTGAGACTTGACATCATAGTGGCTTAAACAACAGAAGCTTCTTTTTGCCTCTAAAAAAAAAGCAGCCTAGCAGTAGGTAGACTAGAGGTCACATTGTATGAGAGAAGCATCAGAAGCGTGGCTTCTCCCATTTGATCTTTCTGCTCTTTCATCTTTATAGAGTGAGGCTTCCATCCTTATGCTCATTTCACACCTCACACTCCAAGGGGATTGTGGGAGTTCTAGCCATTGGGTCATCCCTCTAGGCAGGAAATAGAAGAAAGTTTGCGAAGGTGACTATCTTTCCCTCCTTTAGGAGTCTTTCTCAAAAATCCCACATACAAATTTCAAATTACATCTTACCAGCCACTCTTAGCAGTAAGAAAGTTTGCAAATAAAGTCTTCTGGCTGGGCACATTGCCACGTGGATTAAATTTGGGGTTCTATTACTTAGAAAGAATGGGATAATGGATATTGGATAAGCTACTTGAAGTATTAACCACAATTAGCTAATCAGGTACTCACTCCCAGTGGCAGGACTTCCAATATAAATTCATTAAAATAACATCCTCATTGCTGTGTGTGGTCTGGGATCATTAACAAATAATTGGATCAGCTGCCCACTCAAGGGAGAAGCCATGGAAGGTAAGGAGAGTGTGTGTTTGAGAGCTGTGCAGTCTGAGGACTGTCGCCATGGATGGGGAAAAGAAGGAATGACTCGCAAGTCTTAACAGAGCTTAGTCACTGCCCTTGTGGATCTGTATAAACCATGTACAAGCCAACCAGGAGAGAGACAGCTACGTGAAGCTACATTCTTTACTGGCTTCAAATCCGAGACAGGAGTCCCCACCCAGGCATCATTCTAGTGCTTGTATAAATTAATGGGATTTAAAAATATGTATTTTCTTATGAGCAAACACCTACGTGATCCTAGGACTAGAAGAAACCCAGGGCAATTTTCTAGTGGAAGCAAAAGCTACATCTATCAGCTCCCAGGTAGCTTTTCAAAGTAGGTTCGGTCAATCACCCTCCGGTGTTTGGACTTATTAAACAATTTAAGAGTTATATCCACCTACCCTTGAGTTAGTTTTAACAACCCCAGAGATTTTTCTGTCTTTCTCTTCCCCGACTCCTATTTCCTTCCAGGGTTTGTGACAGTCTAGCTAGAGGCAGAGGCGTGGCTTGGATTTTCATCCCGCTGCCTCCCTTCCAATCAGCCATGTCATGGTGGAATTTTTATTGGTCATAAATTTTTTTACTGGCTAGATTAATGTGATTGAAAGCATCACACCCAGTAAATAGCGTCTGCTATTTGCTTTAGCAATACCTATGGAAAAGGGCAACTTGGGACCCCGGCACCGTGGAGCTGGTGAAACCATTGGCTGTGCACAGCACGTTGGGGGCCCCTTTGACTGATGACCAGAAGTTGCTCTTAGAGGGAGGTCCGCCCAGCAAGAGACTCCATTGGTGCATGCCACTGCCATGTGTAGCCATGATTCACTTCGCTGACTATCAAAGCTTTCTACAACTTTGCTTGCTGACTTTTGACCAGAGGTTCCCTTTCAACACGAAGAAAATCTGCCTAGAGAGAGAGAGAGAGAAAGAAAGAACATTACGGGGAAATAAATGGCAGCCCTGTTTCTGGCGGTCTCGGTTTTATGGCCCGAGGAGCCTCGCTTGGAGGCTGCCCTGGGGTGCTGCCCAGTGAATGTGTATTGTGGCATTTTATGAAGCATGGTTTATATCAGCATGGATTATTATAACAACAAGGGGGATATTTAATAAAACCTTGTTTGATGGCAAAGGCTCCCATACAAAACACTTCTCCTAGGCCAGAGAAACGAGTGGAGTGTTTATAGAAGCACTACCCTCAGAAATCTACATTCACAGAAAACCGTTTTCTGAGACAGGTTTTGAAAGAAGGTGTAGAATCTGCAAGCCTGTGGTCTCCATCTGTTTTCTCCCCTCTGACCCTTGGTTGTTTGACTACATGGTCGTGACCCTACGTTGAGTGGGGTAGATGGTCTGTGAAGATGTTCGTGCAGCTTCATCTTCATGCCTCCCAGCAGTGCCTAAAGCCCTCCTGCTCCTTCCTTCCTGGAAGAAATGCCAGAATTTCACTTCTTAAAAAAAAAACAAAAAAAAAAAACCTTAGAGAAACACAAACAGAGAATGAGCCAGATTGCTGAGGGGGATCAAGGAATGAAATACAGACTCAAAAGTTGCATGGACTCAGAAACCCCAAAACTTTCCCAAAACCCAACCTGGAGTATTTATCTTCCTGACTTTCTTTAGTCTCAGGCCAGTTTTTAACCATTAGATGACTTACAATTATAATGTTGGCAATGCTTAGGTTAGAAGTGGCTGCAGGGAATTCTCCTTTTAAATTCAGTTGCTTGGGTAGATGGTGTTGGCAAGACTGTCTTGTCTTTTGGTGCCAACTCCGAAGTACCAGAATGCCATTCCTGAGCTGGAGTTCTACGAATCACGGTCTGGAGATGCAAACTGGGAAGACAAAGGGAGCCTGAAGAGGGGATGATGTGGAAAGACTAAAAGAGTGGTGAAGAGAGGAGAGAAAAGAGAGGAGTCATGAAAGATATAAGAACAAGGAACAGAAAGTTGTTTGCAAAATAGAATGAGGGGCAGAAGGAAATGACAGGAAAATAAGGAGCAAGTCTCTGGAAAATACATCTAAAAACAAAACACATCTTTTATTTGAAATTATGAAGTTGATTTCATAAAGCTTTCCAATAGTTTTGAAATATCTGGCTTGTGTTTACTCCCAGTTCCCTCTTCTTCCATTGTCATGAACCAAATCCTACCTAGCCCAGAGACTTCGTGAGCTCTCAGGTTGTGTTTGTGAACAGCAAGCGCTATACAACAGCAATGTGCATTCCTGGTGTATTGATAGAGGGGAAAAGGCCTTGGTGAATCACAGAAATAGCCTTTTACATGAAACACCATCCAGATCACTACCAGCCAGTGGCTCTAATCTCAGCTGAATGTGCAGTGTTTATTTTTCCAAGAATGGGGCCTTCTATGACTCATGGTACTCAGATGCTACTTACTAATGGGCCCTTGTACAAGTCAAGAATGTGACACATGGCGAGACACGCAGCTTAACAATCACAAACAACAGCACAGTTAATGGGGGGTGAAGCTTCAGCGACATGTGTCACACCAAAGAGCCGACTCGTCATGTTCCCTGAGGCCACAGAGGAAGGGTCTCTGGATTGTGTAATAATGATAAAATATTGCCATCTGTTGGCATCCTGTGTAAGCAGGCTCTGACATACATAACATTGATGTTTTTCCAGACTGCCTCTCACATTTCTCCAGGGAGAGGATGTGTGAAAAGCATGGGGGAAAAGAGCAGAACATGCAGCCTGACCTTATAGGAAGAGAAAAATAACAACATTCTGAAAGTTCAAACTGGGAAGAGAACAGACTACATCGTGTTGGTCCAACTCTTTACCTGTAGTCATGGGAGTAGCTAAACCAACCAATCTGACGCTCAACTAATCAGATTATAAGAGTTTGCTTCGGGTATGCTGTCAAATGATCTTGAGGGTATGTATGCCTCCTCACGATGGGTTCAGAGAGGTTTTGATCCAGGAGGACCATTATTTATTGTCTGAGTTAAAGGCAGGGATGTTGGGCTATAAAAATCACACATGGTATGCACAAAGCGGCAAACTGCAATAATCTAAAATATCCCTTACTGTACTTATTCACTCTATCTAATAAATATCCAGCATTCCAGATAAATGTGAGAAAATTGCTTTTAGTTTTTTCCTTTGGCTAAACTTGTAAAATAGAGATTAAAAGGATACTGAAAACCAGTGTGATAATCATGTGATGCTTCAGAAGCCTGAGGAGGCAATTATCAGACCTGACAACACAGAACTTGGGTTACGATACCTATTCAGGGACTGCATAATGCAGTGGATTAAAATGAAAATCCCTACATAATACTGGGACCCTTGGAGGGCAGCGACCTCAGAAGAAGGTGGTGGTAGGGGAACAATTTACAACACAAAGAATCTTGTATATATTTGCCAGACCTCTGGCTGAAAAAAAAAAAAATCTTCTGATGAAATCACCATCAGAAATTTAAAGGATTTTACAGAGTCAAAGTTAACATTAATACTATTTTCATATTTCAAGAACTCCAAATCCAGAAAATTTACAGTAAAACTATCAGGGCCAGTGGCCACTGGGATGGTATCACTGTGGTGTGTCCCAGAAGTGAGCCCCAAATTGTTCTAGAACAATTTTCCTACAAAGCAACCCTGCACGGAAGTCTCAGTATAAAGAGAAAGAAAAAAAGACAGGAAGAAAAAAAAGGTTTTGATTTGCATGACAAGTTAATGGGTGCAGCAAACCAACATGGCACATGTATACATATGTAACAAGCCTGCATGTTGTGCACATGTACCCTAGAACTTAAAGTATAATAAAAAAAAAAGAGGGAGGGAAAAATCTAAGTCCCACCAAAGAGCTCTAATATATGATGAAACACATTAGGAAAAAAAGTCCTCCATAAGCCATGTTAAAAAAAAAAAAAAGCCTCAGAATTTTCCAGAATCGGATGTGTTCCTCAGATTCAAAAACCACAACTTCAAAAATGTAACTGAAAATTAATATACATTCAGACACATTGTAGTGAATACAAAACATAAAAGACAAATATAAGTTTTCAAAGCAAAGGGAATGAAAGAAAACTATGTAGGCATCAACTATCAAAAGCCACACAACCCAAGGGCAGATGTCAAAAGTACAGATTCATTTAATCTCTCCAGATTTCAGCTGCCTCTTATAGAAACACATTACATTGCTTTCCAGTTGTTCACAAGAAATGTAAAACTTTAATAATATATACATATATATAATACATAAAATCTTAATAATAACTTGACTCCCTAAATTCCATTTTTTTCTTCATGTTTAGTCACTGTGCTATATAGTTCTCACCATTTTAAATCTCATTCCCTACAAAAAGATAACTAGGAATATGTAAATCCCCACTTGAGTAACAAACAGTTTATACCAAAAGTGAGTGCCAACAATGTATAAATAATGATTCATGGCCATAAAATATGATTTTTGTAATAAGACATAAAAGTAGAAATAATTTTCTTTGTTTTCCCTGGAAATCCTATTATTAGGCAGATTATATTAACCTAGCAATTCACTTCCTAGAAAAACCAGCTTATTTCACGCTATGCTTCCTTTCTTTCCCCTGTTGATCTATGGAGGATCTGAAAACCAGAAAGGTAAAGGTGAATCATCAATAACCAATGGAAATAATTTTTTAAATGTCCTTTTAGAATTAGCACATATTGATGTCATTGCACAAGGCCAAAACTTAAATGCACTAGGTGACTTATCCTTCAATATGTGGTTCATTATCCTGTAGAAAACTTTTTCTCCTAAAGATGAACATACATTCATCTGGGGCCTGTAGATGAAAAGATATATTTTATCCACAACTGTATTTTTTCTCTCATAAAACTGTACCACTATGCTTGGCTTCCCTTCCACGTTGAAGAACTATCTCAATCGTTCTCTCTTCTTTTACACTCAATGCATTTATACAGCCTACATTGGGGATGTCATTGTAAATGCATTAGATTCTGGTGAAAAGACAGCCTCAGAGAAGCTACAGTATTCCTAATCTAGCCAGATAATTTGGTGGTTGAGCTCTGATCCAGGTTCTAACTTGATTTTTTTTTCCCTTAGAGCTTTCCCTTTCCATCAAATAATCATCCCCGTCTTCCTTTTTCTCTTCTGAAATAACAGAGTAAAATGTGGGCTTTACAAACTTAGCGTAGCCAAGATTATTTAATTTGAATGGTTTGAGCGTGTCACTAATAAAATATAATTTTAAGTTTGATTCCTGCATGGGTTGGTTCAATGTGCTCTGCCTCACGGCTAAAGATTGTATCCCCAAAACATCCAGTTAAAAAATCATGATAACATCAAAGAAAATGGGGCAGTTGGATTAGGTATCGAATCTGAGATGTCTTTACATAGCTGACTCTTCTCAACTGTCTACTCTGGACCGTTTAATATTATGAAAGCAT
This sequence comes from Nomascus leucogenys, assembly GCF_006542625.1. Taxonomy (NCBI): domain Eukaryota; kingdom Metazoa; phylum Chordata; class Mammalia; order Primates; family Hylobatidae; genus Nomascus; species Nomascus leucogenys. Next base: position 52,669,328 of record NC_044394.1, read on the forward strand.
ATCTCATTATTTCTGGCCACAGTTCTCTATCTGCATGAAACAAACAAACAAAAAGTTTAGATGGCACAGTTGTGCTGAATTAAAACTAAAATTTCTCACGTGAGCTTTCCTACACAGCAACTGCTTTGTAATGGCTGAACACACATCTTTCATTAAAATCAGGAACATACTGGAAATTACAAGCTGTAAATATCATTTGGCAATTTTTCCCTGTGTTGCAATCAAGAGTTGTTCGGCTGCGTGGTTTTAATTCTGAAATGTATTTAGATTTTAGTTTAATGAATGGTTGTGTTTTCAGAATAGCATCTCCACAACCCATTGTGCCTCAAATGTATATCAATTCATCACTGGCACACCTAGGATCTTTAACATTTAGTGGATTAAAGAAAATGGCAAGTGTTACAGTGTGCCAATATGTTATAATCAGGGTCCATGCCCCTAAATGGAGGCAGCACTCAAAATGTTTTTTCTGCTACAATTAATCATATGCTTTTCAAATGTCAACATAATTTTCATGGTCTGGTAAAAAGTAGTGTTCATAATAGAGAAAAATAATAGAGTTACCATTAAAAATTGATCTGTCACTGTTCATTTTAAAATCATTGGTTCTGCCTGAACAAACTGTATGGAATTTTAAAAGTTTCCATCCAATGTATCCCCACATGCCTGCTTGGAAAGATTACCTGGCTTTCTGCATTCAGACCAAGTGTTGCTATTATGCAGTGCTATAATTGAATGAAAACATGATGAAGGAAATATAATAATTTGATTCTTTCTGAAAGTCATCTCAATGAGTATCTTACACATAGTAGACTCTCTAACAAGATCTGCCATTTGTTGATATTTAAAGTGTCAGCAACTCTCGATGAAAAGTGACAGAAAGTTCCTAAACTTTCCAGAAATAAGAATCCTGATACAGGGACAATTGCTCTTCTATTCCAGAATACTTTATAAGAGTGGGATGGGAACTCACCACATGTTCAGGTGCCCTTATTGTAAGCTTTGAGCCAGTTATTTGTTTTATTAAAATAAATACTTAGAAAATTTCTCAAAAAAAAAAGAACCCCTTCTTTCTTGGTTAAAATGTAAATAATCCAAAGGCTAATCTAGTATTTTTCATAGTAACTTTAAATCATAAATATTGCATGGACTTTGAGATTCATTTAATGAGAAACCAGTAATTTATGATTATTATGATCACATTTCTTTTATGACTTTTGCAGGTCTATATTGTTAACTAATTAAAGTTAGTATCTACATGAACCCAAAAAGATAGGTCTATACAATCTATGTTACTTTTTACTAAAGACATTATTACACTATTCAATAGTAGGAAAAATATTTTTTCCAAAATATGAAAATTATAAAATCAAAGTTAATAATTTCAAAAGCTAACTTATCTAAATCCATCACTTATAATAACATTGCAGAAAGCTGTTCATTTTATTTTGTTTCGTACTATATAGACTGTTATCTGAAAAGTCTGAATGCCTAAGACTTAAGCAAATCTTCAAACCACTCTGAGCAAAATCACCTGGAAGAGTTAGAAACACAGATTCCTGGGCCCCACTCCACACCCAAAGATTTAGCTCCTCCAGGGAAGAGCCAGAAATCTGTGTTTTAAAATCCCTCCGAAACGATTCTGATGATTAGCCCTGTGTAAGTTATATCATATGGATCAGATCAAATTTTTTTTTGCCAAAATCCTTAAACACAGAAGGTTTGGGGATATGAATTATACTTGTATCCCAAATACTTAAAACTGTCTATCCAATGGGGCTGATCAGTATTATTTATTTAAGTTAAAAATCCGTGTGCTTCTCTGACCCAGCAATAATACTACTTATGAGAATTCATCTTATACATTTACCCAAATATGTGCATATTTTAATTACAAATAAACAGAACTCACCCAAAGATACATCTGTTGGGAACAGGCTGAATAAAAGATTGTACCACACATTCTCTGGGGCTATAAGAAGGAATAAAGAAACAGGATGTACATTCTGTTGTATATATCCAGGATATATTGTTAGATGAGAAACAGAAGCATGCAGTGTAGAATATATGTTATCATGTGTATAAGAGAGCCAGGAAATAAAAACATATCTTTCTATTACCTCCTCCTTGTCTAAAAAGAAGTATAAGGATACACTAGAAACTAATGAATATGGCTTCCTATAGGGTGAGAATGTTGAAGATTTTAGAAAGGTGGCTAGGGCATGAGTGAGATATCTTATGTATATATTATTATATTTAAGTCACAAAATGTGTCTACATCATAATTTTTTAAATATATAAAAATGCAAAAGTCATTTTCATGTTTTATCTTATTCTTGTAAATTACATGTTTTCTAATCTTGAGGTAATGAGAATGTATAAGCGTAATTTGTTCTTGACAATGCATCCATACAATAAAATAAAATAATGCTAATAAGAGATCCTTCAAGAAGGACATAAAATAAGCCCAATAAGTTAGGAGAAGATGTCAAGCCAGGCGGTGTAACAGCTTGCCATCAGTCTTGGTATAAAAGCTAAGTGCTTTCTAAATGTCCTGGAATGACTTATTTTATTCACCAGGGTATATTCTTTGATGCTTCCTTGCCAAAAGCCTCTTCATCTCAAATCCAATAGTCTGAGGGAGAATATGGCAGCCTCAGAACAACTAAGGCATCTTTCTAATGCAAATCTGTCTGAAACTCCAGATTCTGGGGGAATTCTGGAGGTGGGTGGATAACAGTTACCAGCTTTGACACACAGCCAGAACACCTGGGAAGGCACACCCAGATCATCTTTCATTGGTTTCTTTTTATTTGAGGCATATCTTAAGGGTACGTGTGTATGCATACATACACTTGTGTGTGTGTGTAGGTAATAGTGCTATGAAAATATGGTTAATATCTGGGGTTAGAGTTATTCTTCCCTGGAGTTTTGATACAAGTGAGATAGTCTAGACTCTCATACTAAGATATTTCTTAAATATGACTTCACTCTTACCTAACAAGCCAAAAGAATATTTCTGAGTGTTAGGCATATGGGGATTTCCAGTTACCCACTGGACCTTCATGAACAACACCATGCTGAAGCTTGTAGAAGGGGAAAGCAAGTATCCTAAGGCTTCCACCTATGCTAATTTCCCCCAAAATACCACCTGCACCTCCAGTAATCATGGCTCTCTTGCCGTAGGGTTTGGATTCTTTTCCCAAAATAAAAGACACCCAACCTTTCATAGAATTTTTAGTCATTTCATTTCTAAAGAGATGATTCATCAGTATAAAATTAGGCAAACATACAGAAAAAAAATACTGTTGCAAATATACAAATGCTGATATATGTCATTTTGAGAACCATACTGTTCATGAACCACTTTTGAATGGCACTGTTACATGCCCTTGTTGTCTGCAGAGCTTGTAGCAGCTGCCAACTTTATAATTCTGGGTTCCTGGAGGAATAGCTGAAATCTAGAAGTAGGGTTATGGGTGAATGTGTGGTACTCTCACCTGGTACTGGAACCGAATTTCAATTGATGTGATAAAGGTCATGAATTTGCACAGCAGTCATCTCAACTGAAAATCCAATGCAATGATTTGTCCTGACTGGCCTCTGGAAGATCTGACATAGAGTCTCATTAAAGTTCTGTTTACTCAGCTTTAAAGTCCTTTCTTACCTAAGTCCATGGGGTTTCGATATTCATATCATGGCAACACACAGGAAAGCAATTTATATCTAATCATTTTATCCATGCATAATATATATTATGCCATACGATATTAATCATTTCAACAACAATAACAACAGTAACAAAAACAATCAACCTCAAAGGATGTCATCCTGGAAAAAGCCTTTAGTGCATTTAGTCCAAATTTATTTTTTCTTAGAAGAGGAAATTGCCATCCAAGAGATGGTGAAACTTGCTGGATTCACTCATCTGGTTAATGACCGAGAAGTGGTGTCTAGATCACAGGCCCCCTAATTCTAAGTGTAGAGGTATTTCTTCCATCTCATGTCAACTTTTCGTCACCATTGAGAAGCATTCTAATTCCAGGGATTTTTAAAAGTATATGTGTATTCGCACGGAAACTTTAAAAAATTTCATTTAATCTCTCAGTGATCTTGTTTTATTTTTATAAATTGTATGTTTCTTGAGTTTTCTTATAATAGGCACTCATTTATTAGCACTTACAAAAATACTTTTGAAAATATGTTGGCATTACCCCACTCTGTAGCTGTCTGGAAATTTCTTGAAAACAGAAAATACAAATTAGGAAGGAAAATGTGAAAGTATAATTGTTCTGGACTCCTAAGCCAAGATTAAGGGCTGTTTTGTTTTGTTCTTGTTTTATGCTATCCCTACTGGTGCCTTCTGTTTCTTCTAACTACTGGCTCTTGATACTATAGAAACTAAGTCACACATTCTCCTGGGTAATGTTCCTAGGGAGAAATAAGAGCTATAGAGAAATCTTGTCCCATTGCTTATTCAGTCCAACTCATTTCTAGTTTGATTCTAACTGGGCATATGGTAGGCATTAAAAACTTGTTGAAATGTTCTTCTTTTGTTAGCATGCTCTAAATCAGAGGGAGTCCAACCACTAACCTTCTCAGACGTGTCCCTTATTATGGATTATACACAGAAGACAGGTCTGACAATTATTTTCAGCATGTCTCATTTTAGAGATTTTAAAAGACATGAATAGCAAGTTTATTTGCTCTTATTTTTATTTTTGAAAAGAGGGCTTTTCGTTTCTTCAAATTTTATGTGAGTTCCAAACATATCCAGGCAGGTTTTAAGGAGCTGGATTCCCTTGGTGAATCAGAATGTGTTAGATTTTTTGAGTCCTCTCATAATCTGCTTAGATGGATAACCATTCCTTGTCAAACATAGTCACAGATCTTCTTTTTCTAAAATCAAAGATATAGAATATTGTATGAAGGTAAAAGAATGCAGCCTCTAAGTTTAATAAATGCCCAGCAACTTTTCATGCTATGAAACTATTTTTTTGTTTTTTTGAGATGAGTTTTGCTCTTTTACCCAAGCTGGAGTGCAGTGGCACGATCTCAGCTCACTGCAACCTCCACTTACAGGGTTCAAGCAGTTCTGCTGCCTCAGCCTCCCAAGTAGCTGGGACTGCGGGGATCTGCCAGCACACCCAGCTAATTTTTGTATTTTCTGCAGAGACAGGGTTTCACCATGTTGGCCAGGCTGGTCTAAAACTCTCGACCTCAACTGATCCGCTTGCCTTGGCTTCCCAAAGTGCTTAGATTACAAACATGAGCCACCACTCCCGGCCCATGCCACCAAACGATTGAAAACTTTATGTTTTTCCTATGTCTGTGTCTTCTCGTGACTGTACAGTGTAGTAGTGGGGGAGTGGAGAGGGGTGCAGAGCTCTGAGTGAGTCAACATGTCTAGGTTCCAATATTTACTCTGTTGTCAATTAACCGGACAATTTTCTGAGCCATGTATCTCTCAGCATGAGTTGATTGAATGAATAAGAATTTCCTTGAACTTCAGCTCCTTTATCTATAAAAGAACAGAAGATACAAGTGAGTGAAATTCAGCCGTTCTGCACAGGGAATGGAGATATCGTAGATGTACCTAGGATGAATACAAGCAGATTGTTTTTTGATGCATTCATGAGTGGGATGCTTTGCTGGCTGACTTTTACTGAGATGAGAGCAACTCCACTCATACTGGGTGTAAATATTGGATTTCTAAATAGGATTCCTTTGACTTAAGGTTTGTCTGACAAAGTAAAGAATTTGGAAATCACTGTGCTTTATGAATTTTAGAGTTTCTCTCGGCTCTTAAGATCCTGTGGCTTTGCTAATTATGATGGCAGTTGAAATTAACAATCATTATATGCATAAGTGATTTTATTTAAATATGTGATTCAAAATAACTTCTGTAGGCTACTGTGATGATATTTAACTTCTTCAAAGAGGAATTATACTCATCTCCTTGTTTTAATTTTTAACATTTCTACTTCATAGATGAGTCAGACACAAAAAAGGGAATATATGGTCTTGGTTATTCAAGACCATATAGTGAGTCACATGAATCCCAACATTGGGATCAAATGTTCTGATTTCTGATCAAGTTTTGATTCCACTATCTTACCTGGAAATTGAAGAATATGCATGAGTTCAATCTGTTGTTGTGTAAGGGTTGAAGTATTTTTATAACACTTGTAGAATTCTGAGATGGGAAAAGTTGCTATGGGTCGTCTAGTTTAGCTCTGTAACCCATGCAAGAAGTCCCACTACATGTTATTACATGTAGTAATAGTAACATGTTATTAACAGTTCTTCTACATGCATGCCACTTTACTCCAAAACAATCATGAATATTTCTGGCTCAACAATATAAGAATAGCAAACTAATCCACGATAAGATTTTATTCATCAATACGTGTCTTAGAAGGATAAAAATTCAGTAAAACCTGGCCACACATGGAAATATAACAGCTACATTTTGTCAAATCTCTCAAGGATTTATCAATGAAGTTAAAATACTTGGCACATTTGTAGTCAGCTGATTGGCTCAACTCTTCATGTTTCAACAAGTCTTTCACAGACACGTCAAGAGACATTCTCTGACCATTACATATTAAATCTATTTTCAAAGATCACATCAATGGAAAAGGATGGAAAATTAGGGCAAGTTGAATAGTAACAAAGAAGTACTTACCTAGCTCTGTTTGTCTTAACTATTCCTCCTAATGCTTTTAGGAAATACCCAGGGAGTATCTCAGGTGAACTAACCACAAGTTTTCCCCACTACTTGTCATGATGTTTCTTCTATTGCACTTATTTCTCTCTCTGACTCCATCAATGATGTGTTTGTTACTCTGTACCCTAATTTCCAGTAATGCTACCACCCAACACTACCCAAAAGATATATCTTCTTATGATTTTCTACTTCAAACATTATTTCTCCTTTAGCTGCCATGAATATTTTGTGATCTAATACAGGGCACATTCACTTAACCTTCAGTTAATCTTCATTCTGTATTAAAGCTACAATACAATGAGGCTTTGGTTTTTTGATGTCTTATAGGTATTTTATCAAACTAGTATTTTCATTTTTTACTACCACTTTATTGAAAATTACTCTTATCCTGTATAAATCCATAGAGTCAAGACCATATGTAAAATTGATCTTTCCCTTTGACTCTGAAATTGACCTTGAAACAAATTTAATGGCCCTCAGCTTTCTTTTCCTGGGATGTTTTTTCACAAGATTCTTCAGTATCTCTTTGGATTAAGTCTACTCCACATCCCCTACAGAGGTGGCCAAAGTGCAAAGTAAATGTCCCATTTAGTTTCTCAAGCCAAGACTCCCAACTACATAAAAAGATTGCATATTTTTTATAAGATTTCCACTGTAAATTTCCACATAAACCCATTAAATATTTTGTCCCCATCCGTAATAACTCCAAGCTGTTTATAGAGGCACAATAATATGCAGAGTTACCCATATTTAGAACTATTGAAAGAATGGCTGTAGAAGTAGCACATGGCTGTTGTTCCCCAAGGAAAGAACTTAAGATACAACTCTTGCCCAGTTTAATCTTGGTGCCAAGGTACCCAGAGATGGTATCTTTGAAATATCCCTACCCTGGTAGTTAAAATAAATTGAGAGATCTGCCTATTCCAGGAATGGTCCCTAAAATGGCCATTTTTTTTTTCTTCATGTCCAGTGATTATTTTTTCACAAAGTTGCTTTTAAAAACTACCTTTTTGCTAACGAAATGCATAATTATCCAAAAACAAGGCTGTGGCTTAGCAGGTTGTTTTACTCAACTTTCCAACTGAAAGTAAACAGGATGCTGTGCTTAATTTTCCTTCATTTACAGTCATGCCATACTGTCTCCTCCCTCATAGCCCAAGGCTAATTTAGATGGAGCCACATCGATGTGGTAACACCAAGAAAAACTATTCCTCCTCCTTATGTTTAACTCAGAATCCAAAAGAGGAAAGAGTTAAAGAGACATACTTTCATGTACTGGTTATTTACCTACCGGATAATACATAGATGACACCGAGAATGGATTTCAGGAAAGTACTTAAGCAGAGAAGAATGTAGGTTATAGAAAAGTTCCAATGTGAAAAAGCCAGAGTAACTATAAGGAACATGTAAAACACAGATTAAGTCTGAATACTATTTGATTATTTGCAGTTCAGATTCACAAGAATGAACAACTAGCACAGTCATGAGCTAAATTTCTGTTTGCAGATTTATTACAAAAATTAAGGAATTTCTGACTTGATTGTGATTACTGCTGTAGGAACATCTTTGCTGTATCTGATTCTTGGATACTGTTTATGTTGGCAGAAACGCATATTGATAGGATACCAATGCTTTGCTAAAACAAAATCATTGTTTATTTTTAAGGTCTTACAAGTAAGTGTCTCAGCAAAAGTATAACTCAATATCCTTTCTTAGTTATATCTCTTAATAAAGCATGATTTTTATTTGTTTTCAAGATTTCACGTGCATATCAAATTCACTGTTGGAGAAAAATTTTAAGTACTACTTCTTAAATGATTCTGTGGGAGAGTGAGCCATTATTGTATTGGTATTTCTATACCCTGAGTATATTCTATAACTATCATTTGATATCTCATCTTCCTAATATTTAATACAAAACATTAAAAAATCAAGATAACAATATCAATGGAAGGCATGAATTAAACTGTCCAGTGAGGTGTCATAGAGTTGCACATCCTGTTGCTGACCACTTTGGGATATGACAACATGAATGCTATCAACCTCGACTTTAAACCCATCTACTTATTTTACCTTCAAGGAGTATCTATAAACTTGTCTATCGTGTCTTAAAATTTTTTGTAAGGATTTTTGAATGGAGTTTCCCACAAAAACAAAGAGGATTCAAAATTTTAAAATCCCTGTCTTAAGAGAAGCCTCTTTGTGTGCTAAGACCAAATATTCTATGAAAAAATAAGATTGTCTGCGTAGACAGTTGGGCTGTGCACAAGTCCAGCCACATCCAAATGCATTTCTGAAGACCAGAACTTACATGAAGCCTCATTTCACATGTCATTAAGAACATCTGTCAGCAGAAAGAATCATTTCACTTTAAAAGTTTTATGTCCTGAGGGTTACCCAGTGCATTAAGCCCTGGGTGAAAATTGAGTAAGCCGATGATTTGAACCCATTCAAATGGAAAAGAAAAAAAATAAAAAAGCAAAGCACCTTGATTTTTTCAATGAGGGATCAAGCTCTGAGCTTTGAGATTGAGTCCCTATCCTAACCTTTTGCACAATACTCCCATGTGGTTGACTAAATCCAAAAAAGCATCCGGTTTCTTAATGCTTCACGTATCCAAGCTTGGGTAGATTAACTTTCCATTCATGAAATGTTTCATTCAGGTGTTCAGGTATATTGAAGGAAAAATAAATGAAAATTTAATATGTATTTGCATCGAGTCCTTTTACCATCAATAATCTGGACTTGCTGGAAAATTAGAAAGATAAACTGTAAAATTGTTTGTATGCATTGCAAAAATGTGTTCTCCATATTTAGCAGCCCTGTTCATGTAGTAAAACAAGTGTATACCTTTCTGTTTCTTTCACCATAAACAGTACTGAAACCTACCCATCAAGTTTAGATACACAACAGTTAGTTTAACTTAAATATTACCCCCATTTCAGTCGCATCTTTTTAACCTGTGAATACAAACAGAAATATGTCCTCTGTGTGTGTGTGTGTGTTTAATTGCTACCTGCAAGGACCTGTTTTCTCTTACAGCTTTTCACGTTATTTCCTAGTCAGGTTGGTTTTTTGTGCAGTATGTTTTTTGGCTGAACTTTCAACTAGAAGAGAGGATTCATTCTTATTTTTATCCATCTTTAACATTTATTACTGTTGCTATTATTATTCTTTCTCATCAGGGCAAAAACAAAACTTTGAGTTTTGAGGAAAAGGGAGAACGTTGAAGTCCATTTACAAGTATTTATTGACCCCTTACTATATGTAGAAATCTGAATGAAAACTTCTACATGGATATGAGAAAAATGGAGAATGCAAGGATTTTCTTAGAGAACACCTGAACATGAGCCCATTAGAAAATCTAATGAGATTAGAATAAATGTAATATAAAATGGTTCTGATCATCCCTTGTTGCATCATTCCAATTGCTTCAACTTAGTTGATTTCAGCAGTGCTTGGTTGGGTTGTTGGAAAGCTTTGCTTCAGTGTGCCAGTGTACCATGTTATTACATATTTGTCCATGAAAGTGCCCAGGAAATGAGTTTGCAGTCATGACATTTTGGTGTTGCACAGAATTGCCATCGTAAAAGCCCTGGTACCCACTGTGACGGCAGCAGCCTACCCTTGAACCCAAGGCTAACACTTGACTGACTAGAATAAGATGTTAAATCGATGTGAGCAGAGACTTTGGTTCACCAATGCATACTTGGCTCTTAAAGTTTAGCACAGAATATGTCTCCAAAACATTCATAGGCCCTTAAGTTTTAAAGATGAAAACAAGAATTCAATGATTAGGGACCATTAAATCAAAAGAAAAATAGAGCATTTATATAGAAGACAACAGTTTATTTAAAATGTAAGGTATTTTGTATCCACCTAAAAGAACAAGGAAGCACTATACAACTTCACCCTTTTGCATTTAAGGATGACTGTAACCAGAAGTTCATTCATGTCACCCTCTTACATCAGATGGAAACCAATCTTTAGCTAAATTAGTACTCATTTCTCCATAATTCTCTAATTTTGTTTTCCAAAAGACTATTGAGCATTATACTAATGAACAGACTTCCAAAAGTGCTCAGTCCAAATGAGATATAAACATTATTGTGATCTCTCAAATTGAATTCAATGAAATTGAAATATTGACAATCACTTTATCTGAGAGTCAGATATGAAATTATCCCGAGTCACTAATCTCTTGGTTCCAACCTTCTGGCCTTAGGCTTTTTCTGTCTCAGTCAGAATGTAAAAGAGAAATCGTTACTGCATTTGATTCACTAGATTAATCTAGGAATAGCAGCTGACCTCCCTCAAATCCATCATAAAGCACTGGCAAACAATAGTGTATTTCTCAGGTAGGGATTGATGCCAACTCCCTGCCCTTTATTTCTCTTAAGAGTAGTGAAAGCTTTTAGGTTTTAGGTTTTGTATTGCCCATGAAAAGGGCATTGGAAATGTAAACACAAACGGTTTTCGCAGAAGCCCAGTTGGTCCAGGAAGCCTTTAATTTGCTGACACTAGCCTATTGGTGGCTGAACCTGCAGAAAGTAGATATTATCCTTTAAAATGTCATAGTGCAGACTGGCTGACAGTTTTTTGTCAGTCAATCCAATCACCTAAATCACTTCTTTGTATCTGATCCTGGGAAAAAAAAAAATAGTAGCAAGGGAATTACAGAGGATGTGGTTATTGTGAGATAATCAACCCCCTGGGGAGATCAGACACACCTGTGTTACTCTATCTTATGCCTGGGAGAGTGATTAAGGCAGAAAAATTGCACCCTATTTCCTTTACCCCATCACACCTTAATACAGCATTAACCACCAGCCTATAAATACATCTCCTGATAAAATCAGCACACATTGCAGACATGACTGTCATCCGTCCACAAGGAGAAGTGGCAAATCACACAGGAAGCTGTAGACTCTTATTATTTCTCCAGCAAGGAATCACAGATAAAAAGTGATTGCAAAAGCAGTGTCTGCTGAGAATGAAGGCCATAGCTGGGTCCTCTCGGATTTATCCTGCAAGTCGCACCTGCCCCAGCTGGGACAGGCCACCTTAGGGACGGAATCTTCCTCTTCTCAGTCATTGGGTTAGTGCGTATAAAATCACTCTGCATAACAGGAAAGACAAGAGTTCTCTTTATTTCCTTTGGGTCCAAACCTGTTTTGCCTAGGAGCCTTCGGTCATGAACAACTTTTCTGCCAGGTGAAATGGAGTGTTTACAGACATGGGAAAAAAATTTAAAACAAGATATTTTTATATTCCTTTTCTACACTACATGCATTTCATTGCCCCAGACTTCTCAGGCTATATGCCAGAAATCTCACATATGAAGGAAAACTAGTTAAAACAAAACCAATCCCGCCCATCTTGATTTCAATGTGGAAAAAAATCTTTCCACGTGGGTTAGTTATAAAATAGAAGTTAAAGAGCTGCACCAAGTGAACCTTATGTGTGCAGAGGATTTGGGGGATTCCTGCTCATTCCCTTATTCCTATGGAGAAGGCAGCATTTTACATATCTGCTTTCGTTGCCAGCCAAAGTGAGTTTGCCACTGAGGTGGTCTGTGCTTTACGTGCAATAACTGATACTTGGAGGTATGCTTAAATCTGAAATAGATTTCCACAAAATTGCAAAACAGTTAATGCAATAGAACGTAAGGAAATGTGTATCCTTTCATGGATTATGAAATTTCATGATGATTTTTAAATCATTTTGATGTCCATCCTGGCTGAAGACAGAGGTTAAAATGCACATAAGTTGCAGGTGGACTTTAAAATGCAAATATAGTCTGGGAGATGAGTGAGAACATCTTAGAAGATGATTCCTGAGGAGTTAAGTCAAAAGACATTTGAGAGAGGATTCCTGGTGGGATAAGAGCAAATTGTTCTTTTAGTTAATGCACTAATTTTCCCCTCGAAATGGTGCATGAGTGCTGTGATTTCCCTCATATCATCTCCAGTAGTAAGTATTACTAGACGTTTTATTTTATTTTTTAGTCTAAGAAGTGTGAAGTGATATCTTGTGCTATTTTGTGTCTTTGCAATTATTAGAGTGTGTGAGCATTTTCTCTGCTTTTTTTTGTTTGTTTTGAGATGGAGTCTTGCTCTGTCGCCCAGGCTGGAGTGTGGTAGCGCTCTCGGCTCACTGCAAGCTCCGCCTCCTGGTTTCACTCCATTTGCCTGCCTCAGCCTCCCCAGTAGCTGGGACTACAGGTGACTGCTACCACACCCAGCTAATTTTTTGTATTTTCAGTAGAGACAGGGTTTCACCGTGTTAGCCAAGGTGGTCTCGATCTCCTGACCCCGTGATCCGCCTGCCTCAGCCTCCCAAAGTGCTGGGATTACAGGTGTGAGCCACTGCGCCCAGCCTTCTCTTATACTTATTGGCCATTCAGCTTTCTTCTTTTGTGAATTACTTATAATATTTTGCCTATTCTTTATTGAGTTGCTTGACTTTACTGAGTTTTTTTTCAATATTGATAGGCAAATTGTCCCAGTAACCTTCATTCAATAACTCATCCTTACTAATTTGTAATCACTAATTTGTAAGGCCACTTTTTCTATATGTTTCATTATATTAATGGATCTGTCCTGGACTCCCAAAACTGTCCCTTTGATGAATTTGTTCATGTGTGTGTAAACTTTTTTGTGAGAGAGTGTGTGTGTATATCTTCACAGAAGAGGCAATTGTTGTTGTGAACACTTATCACAGGAAGCCTTGCCAATACCTGCAGGTGAAGATACCCTCCCCACATGTGTGTTTGTGTGTGGCTTTTGTTGTTGTTGTTGTTGTTTCTTTTCTTTTAATATTTTTGTTGCTACTCACACACAAATGTCACTTTTTAAAGAACAACTATGTACTATGTATTATTATTGTTATTATTGAATACTTTATCCGTAAGTTCTATTTGTTCACATTAAGGAACTTCTCTTTGGTTCACACCATGGTGTTGCCACCAATTTCATATTTTTGAAAAGGTACTACACTTGTATTCCTAGTATAAACCCTATTAAGTGTTTATAGTTTAATGTGCATAAAGTTTGGTAATTTTTTTAGATCTTCACATTATTTCTAAAAGATAATAATTTATACTTTTAGTTTATTTTATTATCCTCATTTAGTTTTGATATGGAGCTGTACAGGATCATAATGAATCAATAACTTTTATCTCTTTTGTTCTCTGAAACTGATTGTGAGAGACAGTTGTGACATGATATTTTGTGTATTAATATTTAGATCATCTCCAAAGTCATATGAGCTGTGGAGGATGTTTTGCTGAGGGAGGGAGGAGACATTTTTGATAACTGATTAATTTTTTTTTTATATTTGTAGGTGTTCCATTTCTTCTCAATTTCGGGAAGTCAGATTTTTTTTTTCTTAGAAAGGATATGTTTAATCTTAGATTCAAAATTTCCAGCAAATGCTATTGGCATACTTTCTAATTTTTTTCTAAATTCTCCAGCGGTACTTTTGTTCTTTTTTTATACTTATTTTGTTTGTATTTTTGCCTTCCATTTCTTCTAATCAATCTTTCCAGTAATTTATTTATCTAGTCAAATACTCAGCTTTTTGTTTTCTTGATCCTCATTGTTAGGGACTGTAAATTCAAACTGAGTTAAAACATTGAAGTCATTTAGAATAATGCCTTGCATAGATTAAGTATGTAATGATTAGAGCTACTATTACTGTTATTATCATTTCTATTTATATTATCAAAATCTTGAATGACACTTTTGGGATTTCTTTCTTTTAATTTTATTTAGATATATATTTTATTCTTATTTTTTGCTTCTTGAGCTTGATGCTTTGTTATTCTTATTCTTCACTTAGTATTAATGTAAGCATTTACGTATGTGAATTCTTCTCTTAAATAACTGAATCTTGCAAAATTTCTAATAGCTATTGTTTAAATTTCATTAGTATTTATTTCATTATTTCTTAGACTTTTCTATGATCTTGAATTTAATTTTTACCTTCAGTTAACAAATTTTAGATTTTAAATGTTTTCTCATTTTGTTTTTTTCCCTTAATTCTGTTACCACGTCATTTTTTACTTTGACAAGAAAACGTTTTCTGTTGTACTGTCCTATTGCTGTCTTCTTGAAGCTTATTAAAGGTTTTATTATGGCTTCATATATGTCAATTGAGAATGTCATATGGACCCTTGTAAAGTCTTACTCTCTTTTTTCTGAATTGAGGCTAAAATACACACACACACACACATACACACACACACTTAGGTCTCCCTTATTTATTTCTTTTAATGTTTTTAATTTTCAAAGTTATTTTTGTTTGTCTTATTTGTTAGGGATGTGAAAGATTAATTCTACTACTATTGGGCTTTTGTCTACTTCTTAACTTCTTAAATTTCCTATTGTTTTTGCCTTAAGAAATGTGTCATTCTTATTGGTGCACAGATAATTGTATCTATTAGATGTTCATTGTTATAATTTGCATGTTACCTATATTGCCCTTTTTTTTTTTTTTTTTTTGAGATGGCGTCTTGCTCTGTCTCACAGGCTAGAGTGCAGTGGCGCGATCTCGGCTCACTGCAGTCTCTGCCAGGTTCAAGTGATTCTCCAGCCTCAGCCTCTCGAGTAGCTGGGATTACAGGAGCCTACAACTGTGCCTGGCTAATTTTTGTATTTTTAGTAGAGATGAGGTTTCACCATCTTGGCCAGGCTGGTCTCAAACTCCTGGCCTCGTCATATACCTGCCTCGGCCTCCCAGAGTGCTGGGATTATAGGTGTGAGCCACCGTGCCTGGCCTATATTGCCTTTTTAAATACTCTCCTTCTGAATTCAACTGTTTATGTTAAAGTTAAAATTCTTGTTTCCTTTAATTATTCATTTGTTTACTGTTCCTTTTTCTACATTTTTATTTTCAGCTACCACCTGCCTACTCTCCCCATCCTGCCTGTCCTCCACCTCTGTCAAATCACTGTTTTGCTGTCACTGTTACATGGTATAGGAGTAGAGTCTGTATACAGTTCTATAGTACGGAGTTTAGGAGGTACTTTTTTTGCTTTTTTTGCTACATTTTTATATATTATATATACACATTTTATACATTATCTATAAATATATATTTACCATTACTGATAATTTCTAAGAGTATAAGCCATAATTTATGTTATGCTTTATATTTTTCATGCTGCTGCTTCTTTTGTTTCTTCCTTTTACAGTATGATCTCTTTTTTCCTAGCTCTGTTGTGTGCTTTGTACACTCTGTGCAAAAGTTTTACTTGCTATTTTTCATTTTATTAGGTTGATGTAACAGTAATGGTAGAAAGCACAATTTCTGTTTTCCTAGCTCTGTTATGTGCTCTGTACAACCTGATTGTGCAAAAATTTTACTTGTTATTTTTCATTTTATTAGGTTGGTGTAAAAGTAATGGTAAAAACCACAATTACATTTGTACCAACCTATAGTAGTTTATTTACAACCAATATTACTTTGCAATATTACTTTCAATCTCATCTTCTAGAGAGTATCTATTGACTGAGCAACTAAGAAATTGTCATTACCTTTCTACTTTATTTTTCCATCCTCTGCTTTATTACCAGAACTTGATTAAATTGTTTTGATAGTTTCATTAGAGTTTGCATTTATACTTATAATTATAATTTTACATCTTTATCATTTTATGTAGTTTAAAACTATTTTCCTGACTTTTGTAGATTATTATTTTATAAATTATTTTTCCTTAACTACTTTTTTCAAAGTTATGCTTTTAAGAAATTCTTAAGGATTGCCCTTACATTTTCATCTGCATATACAATATTATATTTTCCCCATAAAGACAAGTTATTTAATCTATATCCTGTCACTGAAAAGGATTTTAGCTACCTCCTTTAGACTCTAGGCTGTATGCAGGGACTCCTTAATATGCAGGAGGGGAGCTACAGTCTCAATCATACTTTTCTCAGTATTAGAATTTTAGTTCTTGAATGTATCAACTTTGATGTGTTGTATTGTTTTAAATTTATCTTCTTTTCTGGAACCAGAAGATTTATCTTTCTAACAATGATTTACCATTGTTCTGTTTTGTTTTGTTTTGTTACTGTATTTTACAAGGCTTTTATGCATGCTCAATGTGTGTGTGTGTGGAGTGCTTTCTTCATCTTCTCTTCTTGTTCTCTTGTCCCTTCTGTTGTGTGTGTGCTTACAAATGAACTCTGGGGGTAAAAAAAAAAGCCCTGATTTCTAGCATTTGCTCATTTCCATAGTGTAAATACTCCCACTGTGATCAGTTTCAAGCTATGGACATGACATCAACACACTCTCAAAATTCCTGAAAATGTAACAGTCAGCTCTTGCAAGTGCAAGTCACAGTGAACTAGCTTCACCACACCACAGTTAAATTACTGTATATTTAAAGTTTCAGAAACTGATATTGTAATTCAGTGGAAATCTAGTAAGATTCGGGAATGTGCAGTTTTATATGCATTCTCGTCATTCCAATTCAGGAGGCTGTGAACCACCATATTCTTTGTTAAGTGGTATTTGCAAGAAGGTGGGTTGAAAGAGACATTAGTTACCACTAATGAGAAGCAGTATTTTCACTTGTTATGGACTGGCACTTTAATTCCTATTTAAACATCTTCCATAAAACCACCAGTTTTATTATCTTAATAACACCACCATCTCTGAGTAGTGTTACTAAAAATGTTGTTTCATCCTTGATTCCTCTGCAACTCCTATTATTACTAATTCTATAAAACTTATGTCCAATTAATCTGCTTCTCTCCATTTCCATTGCAATTGCTCTAATCAAACCATCATTAATGTTTGCCTATATCTGTACTGTCCAGTATTAAAGCTAGCTATGTGTAGCTGCTGAGCACTTGAAAAATGGCTAGTTTGTATTGTGTTATAGGGGCAAATACATACTACATGTCAAAAATTTGGTACCCAAGAAAGAATGTAACACGTATCCTTAGTACTTTCACATATTGATTGCATGTTGAAGTGATAATATTTTGGGTGTTTTGAGCTAAATAAAATATATTAATAAAATTAATTTCATTCTCCTTGTTTTTTACTTTTTAAATTTTGCTATTAAAATTTGAAATTTGCATATATGGATTGCATGATATACTGACCTAAGAAAATCGGAATTAAACCTTTGTAGTAGCTTTCTAAATGGTCTCTTTGGCATCCACTTTTGTCTCTTCCCTCACCACCAGCACTTACCATCTAGTCCCTAAATTAGATAAAATATTTTTAAATTGTGAATCATATCATGCCACTTCCCTGCTCCAATATATGTCCATTTTGTTTAAAATAAAACATCATCTTCTCATCATGGCATACCAATTTCTTTAAGATCTAGCCTCTGACTAGTCTTCTGCCTGCATTGCATGATACATTGCCTGCTTCTTTGGAGTCTTCCTTCACTGCAGTCTTCTTTCAGTTCTCATCAATATCACCCCTGCCTCATGTCTTTGCATTTGTGGATTCCTCTATTGAAATACATTCCCTCAGAGCTTATAGGATTCGCTCTTCCTTATGTTACTCAAACATTACTACTTCACTTTTTTAGAGTGGACATCACTGAGTTACTTTAACTTGTCTTACCATCTTCATGGGAGGTTTAACTAGGATAAAAACCTTACCGCTTGGACATATATGTCCTCAACAATGATTTGTTGTGTAAAAGATCCAATGGAGATAGACAGTGTTGCATTCACATGTGAGTTCCAGCACTTATTACTTGCATAATGTTGAGGAATATTCTTTTTTTTTTTCCCTTGGCCAACAAAATTTATTTATTTATTTATTTATTTATTTTTATTAATTTTTTTTTGCACACGAAACAATAAACATTTTCTAAAAATACAAACAAAAAGATGCATATCAAACATATTAGGAAGGTTGCACATGGGAAGACGGGGAATAGAAATGGGGGGTGGGAATTAAAGAAAATAAATGAGAGAGGGACTTTGTATGGGATTAATGATAATAACTCAATCCTCTATTTGACAAAGAAGAAGGAGAAGGAAGAGGAAGAAAAAGAAAGTGGGATAAAGGATCAGAAACGGAGGAAAATAGAAAAAATTAGAGTATGACTCCAGGGTAGACCTGTTTTGTTGTCACTGGGTTGGTTGGTTGGTTTGTCTGTTGTATTTTTCATATGTTTCGCCATGTTGGCCAGGCTGGTGTTGAACTCCTAGCCTCAAGTGATCAACCCGCCTCGGCCTCCCAGAGTGCTGGGACCACAGGTGTGAGCCACCACGTCCAGCCCCCACATTGCGTCTGGCCTCTGTGGTAGACCTCCCAGACGGGGCGGCTGGGCAGAGACGCTCCTCACTTCCCAGACGGGGCGGCTGGGCAGAGGCGCCCCCCACTTCCCAGACGGGGTGGCCGGGCAGAGGCGCCCCCCACTTCCCAGACGGGGCAGCCGACAGAGGCGCTCCTCACTTCTTCCAAGACGTGAGGAGCATCTCTGCCCGGCCGACCAGTCTGGGAAGTGAGGAGCGCCTCTGCCCGGCCGCCCCGTCTGAGAAGAAGTGAGGAGCGCCTCTGCCCGCCCACCCTGTCTGGGAAGAAGTGAGGAGCGCCTCTGCCCGGCCACCCCGTCTGGGAAGAAGTGAGGAGCGCCTCTGCCCGGCCACCCCGTCTTGGAGGAATATTCTTAACTTAGCTTTGGTATATTTCTCATTAAAATGAGATAAATGTAAAGCATAGTGCTAAATCCATAATTTATGCTGCATAAATTGCAGGTATCATTGGAACTATTATTATTACTATTATTAATGTATAATAATTAAAATGAGGAAAACTTGTAGCAAAGACAAATGCATAAAATTGATACATTATTCTGGAAAAGTTGCTCAGGAGCTACTTCAGGAGAAGCAGTTTAGATTTTCTTCTTTAGCAATTTAATTTGCTGAATCCATTGAAATTTTGTCACTGTTATTTTGGGATTGCAGACAAAGACTTACAATATTCTTGGGCTACCATTTACATTAGATTTCTATTAAAAACAAAAATTCCCAATATATCATTCATACTCTCTCTTTCTGTCACACACACACAGAGACACACACATACACTCACATACACACACACAAACACACACACACTCGTTTCAAAATTTAAATTAGGAAAACTATAAACAAGGTTGAACTAATGTGGCCATTCAAAGGCACAAAGCATATTATATATTCTCAAAAATCCAGCAATAAAGAAAGCTCTAGACCATATTTAATCCAAAACCATCTAAAAGTATTTGATTCTTTGATTCTTTTCTGTTCCTTTTACCTATTCTCTTCCCTTGCGAGTTGTTTAGAAAATGAAGATTTTAAGTAATTCCCAAGAGTCTGTGAATGACTGATAAAAAACACTGAAAAAGAACTAGGCTGAACTTCATAGTAGCTCAGCTTGGACTTGGCTGATCATAACCCATATTCAGTGCAAGTTAAAATGAAAACCAAAACCAAAATAGGACAACAACTACAACAAACTTGACTTTATGGAATGCACCAATGTGTTATCTTTACCAGATTCAGAGACCTTATTACAATGTTGACAGCCTTTCAATCCTAGAGCAGGAGATCAAGACTTGAAAAGAGACTCTTAGGCTAAGGTAAGGGAATATCTTCCTTTTCATGACCAGGAGTGAGTTTTGCCTAGACTGTGAGATGTATAGATGCCTGAAGCACTCCCCATTAAAAGGGGCAGCTAGTTCTGGTCATGAATTGGGGGTGACTTGGGTCCCAAACCAAGAAGATCAGATCTCCTGAGCTCCAAACATGACAGCAAGACCAAATATGAGATCAGAACCAAGGTAAGATACCAGAACTACATAGAAATGGAGTTCAAAGCCAAAGAAGTAGCTCAGGGCATTTGTTTCACATAAGGCAAGTATGTCAGAGACTTTTGTTTGCTGGTAACAGGATAAGTTAGCCTGAATTTAAGGCATCAGATCTATGCAAACACATCATTCTGGCTGACATTTCTTCCTAATATCCAAATGAAATCTATCTCAATCAAATTCTTTATTTTCTTGTTCAAATCTTTCTACATTTTAAAAAGGTAAATTTCAAATACTATGCTTTTATGATGCCTGGGATAGTGTCATCTCTTAGGCCAAGAGAAAGAAAACTCCTTTAAAATTTATTCTGAAGAAGCCATGTACTTGGATGGTTTAAACTACCACCTAGGAAACACGTTCTTGTATATTTGAAAAGAAACCAAGCTTGAAAATTTGACAATCAATATTTCCCAGCTGTTCATCTCTAATTTGTGACAGTAACAATAATCTTTCAACTTGTCTGGATATTTTGAAATATTGATATTTTCATTTTTGTAATAACTGAAAACATTCTATTCTTTCTAAATTTTCTTTACCTTATGCCACTTACCCAGACTAGGAAAACATGACAAACACTGCAAGAAAATTCCTTTTTTGAAGTCATTCAATTTCTGACTTTATTTCCAGAGAAATTTTGGGTTTGATCACTTGAAATTCAACACCCAGGGGAAACCTCCCAGCTGCAATATGTTGAGTATCTCACTTCAACAATTTACAATTGAATATAAGTTTACCTGAGCTATTTCCACTGTCGAGATTGCCTGCTACTTCTACTGTTTTGCAAGTAGACTCTAATGTTATAATTTTTTATTGATTGCTTTTACCAGTATACCATCCACAATTTCTAAATTCTTTAGGCCTGAAGGTTTCTCAGCATTCCTGGAGAACTGATTAGTTTGGAAGAAAGGAAAGAAAAATGGATCACTGGAAATGTTAAGAGGCTGACCAAGAATATGCTTTTGTCTCCCATGGGGTGAGAAATTAGTCGTATACCGTGTAACTAAATATTCCTTAGACCCCATATTCAGCTTTTTGTATAAAGTCTGTTAAGTTCTTGAAACATATGGAAAGGAAAGATAGTCTAGAATGACCTGGGATATTGTTTTTTTCAAGTGAGCCTCAAGAATGCCTCCTCTAAGACGAAACAAAATCAAATTCAAATTATCATTTTGATGACTAATACAGTTTGAGTATATGTCCCCAGCCAAATCTCATGTTGAAATGTAATCCACAGTGTAGGAGGTGGGGTCTGGTGGGAGGTGCCTGAGTCATGGGTGCGGATCCTTCATGGCTTGGTGCTGTCTTTGGGATAGTGAGTGAGTTCTTGCAAGATATGGTTGTTTGAAAGTGTGTGACTAATCCCCCCACTCTGTCTCTCTCTCTCTCTCTCTCTCTCTCTCCCCTGCTTTTACCATGTGACATGCAAGCTCCCGCTTTACCTTCTGTCATGAATAAAACCTCCCTGAGGCCTCCCCAGAAGGCAAGCAGATGCAGGTGCCATGCTTCCTGTACAGCCTGCAGAACCATGAACTAATTAAACCTCTTTTCTTTATAAATTACCCAGTCTCAGGTATTTCTTTACAGCAATACAAGAAGAGCCTAATACAATGACATATATCAATTGACCATTACAAGAAACTGTTAATACTACTGCCCTACTTCATTCCAAAAGACAAACACATTGCTCTTGCTTACAGCCTCAAGTCCAAAGGAAATTAGGCTGTAATTAAGAAGAAATCACTGCCAATGTGGTGACTCATGCCTGTAATTCCAGCACTTTGGGAGGCTGAAGCAGGCAGATATCTCGATCCTAGAAGTTCGAGACCAACCTGAGCAACATAACGAAACCCTCGTATCTACAAAAATTAGTTGGGTGTGGTGGTGCATGCCTGTAGTCCCAGCTACTCAGGAGGCTGAGGTGGGAGGATCATCTAAGTGTGGGAGGTTGAGGTTGCAGTGAGCTGTGATGATGCACCACTGGACTCCAGCCTGGGTGACAGAGTGAAACTCTCTCTTAAAAAACAACAACAACAACAACAAATCAGACAGTTGTGTCAGAGAGAAAAGCAGGAAGTAAGCTCTGTATCATCTTTCTCACTGTTGCAAACCTGCAACATAAGTATTATCCTAGATTAAATTTGCTAACTAGACACCAGGAGCTAAACTTGACCCACATATACAACATGTGCAGCCCATTTTTGTGAAACATGTGACTTGCAGGAATGTATATAAAACATATATGTACAGTTGAATGATAAAAAGCAAAATAAACACTTGCCATCCGTCGTGCAGCTTATCTTAAACCCAAAACCCCCTAAGTGACTCTCCCAGATTGCATCCCCTTCTGTGACAGAATAGTGACGCCTCAATGATGTCTGTATCCTAATCCCCAGAACCTGTGAATAGATTACCTCGGGTGTCAACAGAGATTTTGCAGCTGTGGTTAAAGTAAGAACTTTGAGATGGGGAGATTATGTTGTGTTAACCAAGTGGGCTTAGAGTAATCATAAAGATCCTCATATGAGGGTGTGGGAGGAATCAGAGTCAGAAAAGAAAGATATGATGAGGAAACAAAAGGTTGGCATGATGAGCCATAAACCAAAAGAATGCAGAAGGCCTCTGGAAGCTAGAAGAAAAAAGGAAACAGGTTCTCTCATAATGCCTCCAGAAGACAGCCAGCCCTGCCAATATCTTGATTTTACCCTTTGAATTCTAGAAGTGTAAGAGAATACACTGATGTTGGAAGTCACTAAGTTTGTGGTAATTTATTTAATAGTGATCATAGGAATCTAATACTCCCTCCTTCCTCTGGAAATAACCACTATCCTGACTTTTCGGATAATCATTCACTTGCTTGCTTATTTGATTTTAAATTTGTACACCTGTGCATGTATCTAAAAAATTTACTGTTCCGTTTGTATATCCGAGTGGCAAGCACAATCCTGGCTGTGTAAGGACAGGGTAATGTTGCTACGAGTTATATGAGATGTCCACAGAGAAAATAAACTGAGCAGTAGCTCTGGTTTCAGTTCCCTGAGAGTTTACAAAATCTCCTTCTGGGTAAATCAGCGGGCAAGCTCATGAGTAAGGCTTGAGTAACCCAAGACTCATCAAGCTGGTATGCCTGGTGCAGCTACAGTATGAGCCTCGTACACAATATCTGGCAGAAGTCTTTTCACTGGGTTAATATGTTCCAGTGTCTACACTTACAAAGGCTTATAGGTCCCACTTATAAGTCGCACTTTGAAGATTTGTTTTTTTCTGTATAGTTTCTCTTCCACCTCTCTTTGTTCATTTTGACCACTATGTTCTAAGTTAGAGTCTTTTAAAAAAAAAAAAGTATCTGTTGATTTGGGGCTTTCTACTCTATGAAGACTTATCCACCAATTAGAGTCATGCTTTTGGAATTGCTCTTAGGTTTACTCTAGAATAATTTGGGGAACCATTGGTTTGGGATCCCTTGATGTCAGGATCCTAAGAGAACACTAGTCAGATTTTCAGGAAAACATTTTCCCAATTTCCTGTCTGAAGATTAACGGTGGGGTCATCCGTCTATTTGGAGCCAAATGGGAAAGAAGGCTGGGATGCAGGGTGATTCCTTTTAAGAATCAGGATGCATGTGGCTGCTTAATCCCCTGTTTTCATTCTTTACAGTATCAGTGTTCTCATCCTTGTCTGCCATCCTGCAATCCACAGACCCTTGATTTTATACTAGCCACAAGACCAATCTATAGTATCAAACGTGTAGGGAAGAACAGTTGCTCAGAATGCGTTACAGTGGACAGGTGAGGATCTCTCAATATGTCTCCATCAGCTTCTCAGCCCTTCTGATGTTAGCCATCCTGCCTTCTCCCCGAGTTGCAGAGGTATGAGATGCCACCGACTGAGGTTTTTTGAAAATTCTGACAGAATTTAGCTTTCCTTGTTCCAAGCTTGAGATTTTGCTTCCTTGGGTCAGCTAAATCCATTACCACTGGGCCATCCCCTTACCAGCTTCCAAAACATTTCCACTATTGTCCTTCACCAATTTTCTACATCCTCAAGGCTCACGTATTTAAAAAAAATGCATTATGGTAATTTTAGTGTAATTTTTGAAAAAAAAAAAGGTAAAGAAATGTGTCTGTTTAATCTACCTTACAAGTGTATAGGTATGTGTGTGTAATGGAGTCAGCTTTGTTGATATGTAAAATAGATAAGGATATAATGAGAATTTTGTATATCAAAATCCAGATTTGTGGCTTCTCGTAACAGATCGGAAGACTTGCCAGCATGAAGCCCATGACAATAGTTAGTTCTATCCAGTTGCCAACTGCGTCCTTTAATATGAGCGTGAACTTTTTTTTGATAGGTATTTTATTTATTTATTTATTTATTTTACTTTACTTTAAGTTTTGGGATACATATGCAGAACATGCAGGTTTTTTACAGAGGTATAAATGTGCCATGGTGGTTTGCTGGGCTCACCAACCTGTCATCTAGGTTTTAAGCCCCGCCTGCATTAGGTATTTGTCCTAATGCTCTCCCTCCCCTTTCCCCCAACCTGACAGGCCCCAGTGTGTGAAGTCCCCCACCCTGTGTCCGTGTGTTCTCATTGTTCAACTCTCACTTATGAGTGAGACCAGAACATGAGCTTTTTTTTTTTTTTTGAGATGGAGTTTCCCTCTTGTTGCCCAGGCTGAAGTGCAGTGATGCAATCTTGGCTCCCTACAACCTTTTCCTCTCGGGTTCAAGCGATTCTTCTGCCTCAGCCTCCCGAGTAACTGGGATTACAGGTGCCTGCCACCATGCCTGGCTAATTTTTCGCGTTTTTAGTGGAGACATGGTTTCACTATGTTGGCCAGCCTGATCTCGAACTCCTGACCTCAGGCGATCTGCCTGCCTTGGTCTCCCAAAGTGCTGGGATTACAGGCATGAGCCACCGTGCCCGGCTGAGCATAAACTTTTTAAACAGTCTCCACCACTCCTTGTTGTCTTACAGTGAGAGCATTTCATTATTTTCTGGTACTTTCTTGACCTTTGCAGTGTGAGCAATAACCTTTCATAAATCATACAAATGAACACTACTTCTTAAATTTTATGTCATGAAAAGGATATCCAAATGTGGATATTTTTGTTCATGTCTCACTTTGTAATCTTATTTCCACTTCTTATATGACACTTACTACATGTTGCATTGTTTTAAAAACAAGACTGTGTCATATTTCTCCTAGTAGGCTAAAAGATCAATAATGGCAGAGCTTATATTTTGTTAATATGTTCACAGAACATAGAACTTAGTAGGTACTAAAACATGAACACTGAATGATGAGTGAATATATACATAAAATTATTTTAATGAGTGTGTTTAATACTCTAGACAAGAGTTCCCTAAAAGATGTTCTTTGGAAGATAAGTTGTATATAATGTTAATAGTTTTATGTGAAAAAATGGTTCCGTGACCGTTACAAATTGGGAAATGTTTAAATAAGCAAAGCTAAGTGTTTTCTTTACTGCAGAATTGTTTAAGTGTTCATTAATTTATCGGTAATAATTTTACATGCCTTCTATTTGCTGGTCATTATGCTAATTGCATCAATGATAATAATGTTTACACTGATTCTGCTATTGTGGACCCTGAAATCTGGCAACATGCCAACAAAAGAGAGCATCAATGGACTGTTTTCCTTCAAATTTATTTGAACAATAAACTTCTTTTTGGGGAGCATCTTATGGCACTAGTATTTCGTGGTACACCCTTTGGAAAACCTGGCTTTAGCCATAAAAATAACTATTTTGATTCAGAAACTAGTTGGGAATTTTTATGTGCAATTAGTTCCAGACCCTGTAGTAAATGGGGACTAATAGATTATAAATAGTACCAGATAGGGTACTCCAAACCCAACTCCATTTAAGAAAAAGTGGTGGAAAAACTATCTCCCAACGGAGATATAAATCAACTCCAAGGGCAACTAATGACTTTGCTTACCATTCAACTTTCCAAGCCAGCCTCAGAAGGTAAAACATATTATAATCAATACAGAATATTGCTCAATGTGAGGACCCAGACACTTAATAGTGTCATGCCGAAAGTGGCACATATTTGAAGCTCATCGTGATGACGAAGATGGTGCCATGCCTTCCCAGTGAGTCGCATATTATAGCAAGACTCATCATGACAGATGTTTTTCACATACCAACCAACCTAAATTACCCAATCCCAAATACCTCAAACTCACAGAGTATATTTTGGAAGAAGGCCAGATTCTATTAATTAACTTTTATCTCTCTCTTACTCTTTTTTTTTTTACCCTCTCACATACACTTGCTTTTTTTTAATGCAATAAAATTTTCAGTAGACCTCAGGAATCTAATGTTTATTTTAATTAGCAATAAGCTTTTGAACAGGGATACACATGGAGGTATATTATAGTAGCATATTAGACTCTGTCCCTAAAAGATAAATGCTAAAAACTGTCATCCATGACGTTTAATTAATTTTTATTGTCTTTATACTTTATCCTTATTTTTTATAAATTACGGTCTCCACTTGAGGTTAAAACTAGATGCAAGATACTCTGAAAGTTATAGATCCTATTGGTAATTCAACTTAAATATTTTTAATTAAATTGAGTAATATTCTCCCCTAAATGTTTGATTATGACCCAAAAGCATGTCAGTGAACATTCTGAGACCTCTAATAAGACTAATAATTTCTAGTACAGTGAGGAAGTGAAAGAATACACAAAGTGGTAAGTCCCTAAAGGGACTTACCTTTTAACTTAAGTGAGACAGAGCACAGACACAGCTAAATAATTAACCATAGCAAGTCATAGTCATAAGTTGACATAGTAGGGAAAAGAGCAATACAGAAGTAGGTTGCTTTGCTTTGCTTTAAGTGTTTACTTTGGCATATGCAATTTAGAAAATAGAATCATTTTTAAAATGGGAACCATAGAGCTGAGAATAAAAAGAACCCAACAGTTATTGGAGGGATTATAGAAAAATAATAGTGATGACATTAATAATTAATGGACATTTACTGAGTGCCTACTATGTGTCAAATAGCTCACCTTCACATTCTGCTAATCTTGGCAATGGTCCAAAAGTAGTTGTTTTTCTTACCGTTTTATTAATGGGCAAAGCTAGACTCCCAAGCTATTATTTAGATATGTTGCTCAATCCCTACTTGAATGGAGAACTTGGATTAAAAAGCTCAGCTCACTCTAACCCCAAAGTCATAGGTTTTCCTACCATGCCAATTCCCTCCTAAGAAATAGCCATATTCAAACCTTTGCCTGTCAAGTTTAAGTGGCACTTTGTTGAAACCCCCAAACCGAGCGGCAAGATGTTTTCTGCTGAGAGAGCAAGACCACTTCTTAGTTGATACCTCTAAGTTAGAAAATATATCTGAAAATCATTAGTAAGGTGATAACATTGGCATGAGAACAAAATCTTCTTCGGGACAAAGAAGCAGCTTTAAAAAATATCTAAACATTTGATCATAGTTAGAACATCTTGGTCTCTAAGGAGGATGACTGCCAACCTCTACCCCAGAACTAGGGTCGAGTTGCCAAGAAGCCGGCATCTTATTATCACAATGTTATTTTCCTTCATAGCTGCGCGGGCCTGACAGAATCATCCCATCACCACGTGACAACTTACCCGCAGAGACTTGTCTGGGAATCATTTGCTGGGGGCTGCCAACTGGCCTGGACAGGCTGAGCCAGAGAGGCAGATATAGAAGCAATTAAGGCACACATACACTCACGCACATGGGCTCTAGCGCGTGCGAACACACACACACACACACACACACACACACACCACTGCTACTACCAACCCACTCAAACACCTGTAGCTTCATTTGCAATTAATAAATTAATTAAAATGTTCTCATGGGAAAATGCCTTAGTGAAACCATAGGTTTATTGTAATGAAACTCAGCTTCCCGAGCTGCACTATAATAATACCAGTCATAGCAGGAAGTGAAGTTATTGGTTGTTTTACATGTGCAGAGAAGGGTGATAGATTTTGTGAATGCTTTTCCCCTCCCTCTTTGCACTCTTGGTTTTTTGTTTGTTTGTTTTGAAACTATGGTCTTGCTCTGCTGTCCAGCTGGAGTGCATTATTGCAATCATAGTTCACTGTGGCCTCAAACTCCTAGGCTCAAGAGATTCTCCCACATCAGCCTTCCAAGCAGCTGGGACTACAGGTGCATGCCACCACACCCAGCCAGTTTTGTATTTTTTGTAAAGAGAGAGTCTCACTATGTTTCCCAAGCTGGTCTCAAACTCCTGGGCTCAAGCGATCCTCCTGCCTTGGCCTCCCAAAATGCTGGGATTATAGGCTTGAACAACCCCACCTGCACCAGCCCCAGTTTGGTTGACTAATGTCTGTTGAGAATATGGCCCAAACTTAAAGGAGAGGGAAAGTGAGAGAGAGTATAATAGCAAAAGTCATATTATTGACAGCAGTCCCTGTATTATAGCTAGTTTGCTCTTGAAATCAAAGCTAAAGCCAAAGTACACACTGTAAGGCATGAGTTTCAAGGAATTAAAAAAATAGCAATACAATAATAAGTATTGGAAACTTTTAATGATGTACATAATTATAATTTTTCACATAAATATTATCTGCACAAGCCACCATGATGGAGTCAGAGAGTGGAAAATGGATACAAATATATTAATCTTTAACACCCTCTGGATTAACTGATGTTATTACAAGCATATAATCATACATATTAATTGTGATGTATACAATCTTTTAATAAAGACACGATTCAAGGCCCCCTTTCCATGTCTCATTGGTGCTACCAGATGTAGTTACTTAATAACCTGAATGTTAGTTCACGTCTCATTATATCATTCATTTATTCATTCACTTATCTACTCATTAATGTATTCATAAATATCCAGTTTCTTTCAATTGCCCATAGTCCTACTTAAGGAGTTTATAGTCTCCAACAGTGTTTTCAACCTCTACACCATGGACAATTTAAACGGGATTATTCTTTCTTGAGGTCTAGGGCGAGGGTCCTGTCCTATGCATTGTAGGATGTTTATCAGCATCCCTGGCTATTACTCACTAGATGCCAGTATCATAACCCTGCCCCTCCCTGGTAGTGACACTGAAAAAATATGTCTCTAGACATTTTCAAATCACCTTCAGTTGAGAATTATCAGCACTGAAGGCTTTACATGTCTTTCTAAATTCTTGAAGTTTCATGACTCTGTTCTTTCTCTACTATTCTCAAAACCCTCACTCGATCTGTAGAAAAACAAGCCTTCTATGGCCGGGTGTGGTGGCTCACGCCTTTAATCCCAGCACTTTGGGAGGCCCAGGCAGGCGGATCAGGAGGTCAGGAGTTTGAGACCAGCCTGAACAATATGGTGAAACCCCGTCTCTACCAAAAATACAAAAAGTAGCTGGGTGTGGTGAGGCGCACCTGTAATCCCAGGCACTCAGGAGCCTGAGGCAGGAGAATCGTTGGAACCCAGGAGGCAGAGGTTGCAGTGAGCCGAGATTGCACCACTGCACTCCAATCTGGGCGACACAGCAAGACTCCATCTCAAAAAAAAAAAAAAAAAAAGAAAAAAAAACAAGCCTTCTAAGTCTGTGCTCTTCTCATCGCAAGTGGAATTAGTCCCCAGCTGAGACAATTGACCATTGTTCCTTACAGTGGCTGAGGCACAAGTTTCAAACCCATCATATAATAGCATCAGGCTATGAATTTAGGAAATCTTTTTTATTTATTAATTTTTTTTTGAGACAAAGTTTTGCTCTGCCGCCCAGTCTGGAGCGCAGTGGCAGGGTCTCGGCTCACTGCAAGCTCTGCCTCCCAGGTTCACGCCATTCTCCTGCCTCAGCCTCCTGAGTAGCTGGGACTACGGGCGCCCGCCAACACCCCCGGTTAATTTTTGTATTTTTAGTAGAGATGGGTTTTCACCGTGTTAGCCAGGATGGTCTCGATCTCCTGACCTCGTGATCTGCCTGCCTCGGCCTCCCAAAGTGCTGGGATTATAGGCGTGAGCCACCGCGCCGGCCCGAATTTAGGAAATCTGAAGTCTCACATGCCAAGAAGATAGTTTGAAGAAAGGAAAGAAGTTAGAGTTTAAAGGTATGATGGGAGAGTAGAAAAATCATAAGACTTAAGCTTAAATGATATCCTGTCCACTTAGCTAATTGTATGTTATTTAAGCTTTCTAAGTTTTAGTTTCCTACTCTACAAAATAAGGAGAATATTGTCTATTATGCAGGATTTTCTCACACAATGGCAGAAAAGGAGTGCCCACTTAATGTTTTGTCCCCTTCATCTTCATTAATATAAGTTCAGACTAAGGCCCCGAATTTTGTTTTTGAAAATTATGGAGGTATTTCTGAGTTTTCTTACCTACATATTTTTACCATTTGTGAAATGTGGGATGTACTTCCTAGTATAGGTCTTCACAAGAGACTCGGGTTTATCTCAGGAAAAGGTGAATGATAGTATCTTGTCAATCGGGCGATGAATCAGCGCTGACTTGCCCTGCATTTCTCAATGCAGCAGGTGCCTGGTGGAGCCGCTGCGTCAGGATGCGGTTTGCTGTGTGTTCTCTGGAGTCAGGCCTCCCATCTATTACATTTGACTCAAATGGAGCCTGGATGGGACTCAGGGCCTTAATATTTGAGTCTCTTTACTGTACTGGAAAAATAGCTTCCAAAAATAGGGATGTGAACTCTTTCACTGGGCAACCCTTTCTTTTTCTTAGGGAGTCCAAAATGCCTCAAATCAAAGTGGAGGTATTATCAGCCTCCTCCATGTGCCTCTAATACACAGACTTTTTGGAATCATAAGTGGTTTTTGTGCAAGTGTGACTTTATTTGAGTAAACAACTGAAAAGTTGGAACCGCACAGCATGAAAGGATATTTATTTATTACGAAGAACAACAGCAACAAAAACCCAAAACCTGTGATCTGAGCTCAGAATAGCATTTTGCCCCTGGCGGTAGCAACAATGAATGCTTTCTTGGAAAATAGGGCATTTGTCTCTCTTGATATGACCCTCAATTTATTAGATGCCCTCTGAATATATCTAACATTTTGTGTTGTACTATTTTTAGGCTTAGAAATTTGTGCACTTAATTTTTCTTATACATTTTCCATTGGTTCTACTCACAACTTTTACCTTTTCTTATTTGCTTCACTGTAACTTATTTGTATTGTCCTACATATTATGAAATAAAGACTAGAGTGTAAGGAGGGGAAAGTGGAGAAGTAAAGGAGTAGAGGAATTAACATTATTGCTCCCCAGCTCATGGGAGAAGAGTTAAATGCTTTAGAAACATTATCTCATTTAAATTCAATAATAATTTGGGAAGGGAAATATTATATCAATTTTTTAAGAAAAAGAGGAAACTGAGGTCCAAGGAAATTAACTAATTTAGCAAAAAAAAATATAGAAGTGTTGAGTGATGGAGCTAAGTTTCAAAGTTAACTGATAAAACTCTAATGCTTTGTACCCTGCCATGTTACCTACTAGAAGTTTCTCTGACACATTCTCTTCAGTCTGCTTTGCAAATACATCCCATCAAACCAGAGATTGAGGGATTCATGTGGGATTTCCAGCTCACCTGGCAGTCTCAGTGAGTCTCTTTCTTTTTTTTTTCTTTCTTTTTCTTTTCTCTTTTCTTTCTTTCGCTTTCTTCTTTCTCTCTTTTCTCTCTCCCTCTCTTTCTTTTTCTCTTCAGTCTTCTTTGCAAGCACATCCCATCAAACCAGAGACTGAGGTATTCATGTGGGATTTCCAGCTCGCCTGGCAGAGTCTCAGTGAGTCTCTTTTCTTTTCTTCCTTCCTTCCTTCCTTCTTTTCTTTTCCTTCCTTCCTTCCTTTTCTTTTCTCTTTTCTTTATCTTTTCTTCTTTCTCTTTCTTTCTCTTTCTTTCTTTCTTTTTCTCTCTCTCTTTTTCTTAGATGGGTGCTTGCTCTGTTACTCAAGCTATGGGATGGCAATGGCCATAGCTCACTGCAGCCTCCACCACCCTGGCTCAAGCAATACTCCTGCATCAGCCTCCCAAGTAGCTGGGACCCCAAGTGCAGGCCACCACATTCAGCTAATTTTTGTATTTTTTTGTAGAGATGGGGTCTCACTATGTTGCTCAGGCTGGTCTCAAACTCTTGGGCTCAAGTGATCCTCCTGCCTTGACCTCTCAAGCCATTGTGATTACAGGTGGGAACCACTGCCCTTGGCCCTCTTTCTGATTTTTGAGATGAGTCAAGACCATTTTCCATGCCAGCTTCGTCTTGTTCTTGATGTAGACAGGACTTGGGAATGATCTGACCACATTTCCCTTTACTCTTTCAGCCCGCTGAGCAATAGCTACACCAGAAGTCGCAGCAAATGAGAGCTTAGATTTTTCAAGGCTTATTAAACAGCAGGCCTGTGCAAGTGCTATGCCTGCATTTTCCAAACTCACAGTAACCCTATGAGCTCAGTGATCCTCATTATGCAAATTAGGAAGCTGAGGACTAGACAGGAGACTAGCGGGTTTAAGTTACTTGCCTGAGACTGCACAGCAGAGCTACGAGTCAAATCCAGCTGATCCCTGACAGCTACACTACCTAGAGAATTGACTCAACATGCTGACGGGGTTGAGCTGCACATGTATTCTTACCTTCAACCTGCCTCAGCACTGGATTTAATTTTCAGAAAATCCGAGCACCTGGGCCAGGAAAACAGCCTGCGCTCACCACCGCTGTTGTTTACTCAAGTCTCATTAAGTGCTGGGGGCAATAATGTGCTGGGGGCAGATCTCTTCAGTTCAGATAAGAGAATGGTTAGAGGGAGAAAGAAGCTGCCAATTCTCCAGGAGAGCCCCATCTTTGGCAGTTGCATCCCTTGGTGTTTATGTGAATTTAGGGGGCCAGGTTTTAATTTGACACTATCCTCAGGAGATCTAATTAGCAAGTCATGGAGTTTCCGTCTGCTGATCGTCCCAGATAGTAAATGTGTATACCATAAACACAAGTAAGAAGACAGCAGTAAAGAAACCTTGGGAGGGTACATAAAGGTCCCGGGGCAAGAGTGCTGACTCAACCCAGATGAGTCAGGTGTGCCATCAGAGGACACAGAGACCTGAACTTCCTTCTTCTGCATATGGTCTGGAGACCCAAGACGCAGATCCAGAAAAGAAAACAAGTAATGTTTGGATACAGTTGGTATCATTGGTCCCAGTGGTCAATTATACTAGAGATCTTGAGGGGGCTGAAATAAAGTATTTTTCTTCAACAGTGACTACTGATACAAATTTTATTACTCTGCAATTGTCCCATGATGGTTTCGAATATGGCATCTGTATTAAAAAGTATGTCAATTTAGGACAATATAGCACATTTCGAGTCAGGTGCGCCTACGTTGGAAACTTAGCTGACCACCTTCTAGACATGTATATGACTTAAGTCCTGTGAATCTCAATTTCCTCCTCAAAAAATGCGGGATTGAAAGGTGTATTTCTCATTGAAGAGTTACCATTGTTAAATAACATGTAAGCAAAGCATTTAGTACATAGCAAATATTCATTGACTGCCATATATTATTCATTAAATAAACATTGACTAAGCAACTGCTAATTGTAAAAGTAGCAGCTATTATTTGCTGTGTATGCATTCCATATCAGACAATATATACACATTATTTTTATTCTTCATGTATCTCTTGCAAGATATGGTTGAAGACATGGCTATATTTGAGTCTTGTTTTTGTTTTTTTTTTTAAACAGCAGAATCTCAGAGCATTTTAATGTCTAACATTCTAAGGAGAATATAGGATCTAAAAGGAAATTCATATAAATATATCTAAATGTAAGACTATTTTATTGACAAAATCATCATTGTCAATCACCATTGACAAAGAACAACAAGAACAACAACAACAAAAATGGAGCTGAATGTAGTGGCACATGCCTGTATTCTCAGCTACTTAGGAGGCTGAGGTGGGAGGACTGCTTGAGCCCAGGAAGTCAAGGCTGCAGTGAGCCATGATCACGCTGCTGCACCCCAGCTTGGGTGACAGATGAGACCCTGCCTGAAACAAAACAAAAACAAAACGAACAAAAACATAACTCTCCTTAAATTTCAATCTTTTCAAGGCTTCTCCTATTATAGGTTACTCTATTAATTATTTATTTTGAAATGCAATTAGTAGTTTGAAAAGGTACATTAGCTTTAAGTAAAGCAATCAACACTAGCTTTTTATAGAGAGATAAAAATTATCTGAGCAAATAAGGGTTTTTTTTTGTGTGTGTGAAAATGATATCCTTGTAAACCAAGGCCTTTAGGGATCCCTTTGAAAAGTAAGCTTGGTTTGACTATCACAAATGGACAGCTACCAGAAAACTGAACCAAAACAACCATCTTTGTGGAATCCAAATGGGCATACGTGGCCTGTGATATAACTTCCAACAACAACATCCTTCATCAATGCATAAAGACCAGAGACAGAAATAATTAAAAGAGGTGAAGATCGGCCGAGCGCAGTGGCTCACCCCTGTAATTCAGCACTTTGGGAGGCCGAGGTGGGCTGAGCACCTGAGGTCAGGAGTTCCAGACCAACCTGTCCAACCTGGAAAAACCCTGTCTCTACCAAAAATGCAAAAATTAGCTGGGCTTGGTGGCGGGTGTCTGTAGTCCCAGCTACTCGGGAGGCTGAGGCAGGAGAATTGCTTGAACCCAGAAGGTGGAGGTTGCAGTGAGCCAAGATTGCGCCACTGTACTCCAGCCAGGGCGACAGAGTGAGCCTCTGTCTCAACAACAAAAAAAAAGAGATGAAGATTCGTACAATGCCAAAAAAGGTGATAAATGACTCAAAAGGTTTTTCCCTTTAAAAACTCCTCTCATTGAAGGTTTTGAAAGAAAATGGTTTTCTGAGATATCGGTGGACAGTGAATTATTTCGAACGTAATCTTAATATAATGTAGGATTAGAAATATGTTACTAAAATATGTTAAAAGAAGTTGTCGTTGTCTTTTAAAGCTTATTTTTTACATGTAGGCCAACAATAGCTTTTTAGAAAGAGTAATATGTTTTAGAAAATTCATGGTATTATATATTGCTGAAAGCAAGATCCTATGCTAGTTGTCATTGTGAAATGAACATTCATCAGCTATCAGTGCTCACTTAGAGGAACTTCCCACATGGCAGGGAAAATATGACATAGTTTTACAAATCTATTACATATAATAGGAAGTTACAAAACCATAAGAATTTGTTTTGCCTTGCTTTCGTCTCTTTGTTTGGTGGTTTGAGATTTGAGGTATAGTGAGGTGAGTAAGTAGGGGTGACTTGAAACATTCGGGAGATATTGACTCTGTCACAGATGTCCATTGAATTAGATGCAGGTTCAAATGCATAGTGTAGCCTTCCTAGATCCCCCAAATCAAGGTACAGTAACCTATTCTCATTCCAGGGGATTCAAATTCTCCATATGTGCCTTAACTATTCTTGGATAATGTAAAAAATATTTATACATCAAAGAAATGGGGATATCAAACTCCAAGCTAGGGAATAAAGTTGAAAGGCAGTTTTAAAGAGGATACAATACTTAGGCCAATGACAAAATCATTCTACATAATTGTGTGTTAGATAACTGATTCATATAATCTCTGTATATCTATTTGGTATTTTAGTATCCTAAAAATTGGTGGACAAGTAATACATTACAGTCTATGCTGCTGTAAATAATCCCATGCTCTATATCTGTGGAAAAGGCTACCTAGTCAGTCTGAACACTCTCAGTGACTTAGAAAATTTTGATTAATAAAGCTTCTACTTGCTTTGGTCCACCATGGTGATAAACTTTTGTTATCCTTAAACTGAATTAAGTCGTATTTCTTTATGAATCCTGCTTGTTTATTTAAATACTTCCTTCTGAAGCATCGCAGAATAAATGTGCATTTGCATAGTCATCATTTAAGTATATTATCTAAGAAACCATTAGAAAAACAGGGAAATTGGGTTAGATTTTTTATGTTATTTCAACTCTAAAGTTTTATAAAAGGTCATGAAAACTATCACTTGTGGCTCTAGGTAAGAGAATTGGCACTAAAATAATTAAATCTACTTGGAAAACAACAAAGAGGCAATTAGCACTGTTAAGTAAGTTCTTTATAATATTTATTGCAGTAATGATGGCCTTGCACACACACACACACCCACTCCAACAAACACATGAACTAGTACACAATTCTAAGCCCAAGACTACACAGTGAGCAAAAAAGTTAGTTGTAGGCATTGCTTGATGCCTAGCTTGAATTTTTTTCACTAACCAGCTAACTATTTGGAGTATCAGCACTGTCTAGAGTACTAACGGCTATATCAAGCTTCTTTGTTCTTCACCTATAGCTAACCTCAGCTAGAGTTTCATTTCTCTCTCTTGGCTGTGAACTCTCTAATGAATGAAAGCTAGAATGGATTTGCAATTTTCTTTTTTTTTTTAAGCATTATTATTTTCACTGGATGCAAAGAGATGAATTTTCAAATAGATGACATCTGGCCATTTTCTCCCTGTGGAAAAAGAGTTCTGCCACAGCTGAGCCACAATCCCACAGTTGTTAAACAGCAGGGATTATCAGGCAGGACAGTATTAAGTGGTATTTAACAGCGAGACCAAATTTCTCTGTCAAATGCCTGACTTAGGACTCCTTGATTGTTAGCATCCCGGCTCTGAGACCTTTTGCACGGAACCATTTTTCATTCTGACAACAAACTACTGTGGCTATCCAGGGTTGCTTTGCTGGAGCTGACAGCCAAGTATTTCTGTGGCAGAAATATTGCCACAGAGTAGAGAGATCAGGGGTGGAAGGGAGACATTTTTATCCCCTTTCACTCCAAGTGCAATGACATTCCAAGCAGTAGGTGTCCCAAGTCAATGACTTGTTAATCTATTCAGTATGATCCCCTGTCTAGTCAAAACAATAGGGGGATGGGGGCAGGGGAGTATGGATTATCGGCTTCACGATGCAATTGTCTAAAGTGCGTATTACTTTCTCCATCACTTCTAGGCACATTCTCATTGACATAGGCAGGGGAGGGTGACCACTGAAACTGTCAATTTAAGTACCATTCTCTAAAAGGTTTTTTATTGGGGGATAAGGGGGAGAGAGAAAGGTGTTTGACAGGTTCCTAAAGTTCAAGGGCAACCGTTTTATGGCCCTAGTAAGACATCATTTATGGAACTTATGATATGATGGGTGCAAAGGCAGGAAATACAAGAAAGAACCTAATGAAAGTTTAATCTTCTGGGGAGTTTGTTCCCCTCAGAGGCATAAATTGAGTGACCTAAAACTAAATTTCCCTGTCACAGGCTGGCATCGAGTTCATGCACATTTCACAGCTATCCTAGAAAGGAATATGTTTTTAAAAATAACTATTTCTATTCTTAAGTGATTGCCTGCAATTGCTGATGGAGCCTCAGGAGTGCTCATGGTAGATTTATTGGAGAGGTTATTGCTCCTCTGTACAGCATACATAACAGAGGAGTTATATAAGTGCAGTTCCCCGCACAGTTGTCTGGTCCTGATTGTAGCTGTACATATCTATATCTGATTGGCTGAGAAGCTTAAAAAAAATCTTTGGGAACTGTCACATCAGGCTGCCCTATCTGGGATCTGGAATGCTAAATCCATATCTAACACTGGATGGTGGATGAGACATGATTCACAGTCTCTATTACACATGAGGCATAATTCAGATGGGAGGTCATGTGACCAAGCTGGACTTAGTTTTCCAGGTCTCCAGGAATGAAAAGGAGGGGGAAGCAGAGAATATGACTAAGGCATGAAGAAGAACCATGTTGGGTAAGAATACACTATGGCCACCATCTAATGTTCCCAACAAAGGCTGCACGTGATGGATGAAGCCTATGTTCATGTGAGGAAGTCCTGGTTTGTTCAGTCTTTTTTTTTTTTTTTTTTTCTGAGACAGAGTATCACTCTGTCACCCAGGCTGGAGTACAGTGGCGCGATCTTGGCTCACTGCAACCTCCACCTCCCGGGTTCAAGCAATTCTCCTGCCTCAGCCTTCCGAGTAGCTGGGATTACAGGCGCCCACCACCACACCTGGCTGATTTTTGTATTTTTAGTAGAGACGGGGTTTCACCATGTTGGCCAGGCTGGTCTCGAACTCTTGACCTTGTGATCTGCCCACTTCGGCCTCCCAAAGTGCTGGAATGACAGGCATGAGCCACCACGCCTGGCCTGTTCAGTCTTTATATAGCATTCTCCATTAAGCCCAGCACATCTGGTCCTTAAAGATAACTTTGGGAAACCTCACACGTCATGAGCAGACCTTTTCACATTCATGAGATCACCTCGGTAATAATTTATGAGCAGAATGTCTTATACATATGCTTTGTGTTGGCTGACACAATAAGCATTCTATCTGGGATATACAACACATCTGTAGGATGAACATTATGTAATAGAAGCAAACACTCATCTCCAATGTATGTAATGGAAATTAAAATAACATGCACATTTAATTGCCGAAAGACTAAGAGCTGCTTTCAAGGTCGCACTAGTCGTGCTCAGATCAAGAATCAAATGGAAAGGGTGTTTTCTATTTAGGCTTTTTTTTTTTCATGTGTTAGGGATTAGTTACATTGCATTGAAGGAAACACTAAAAAAAAAATCTACCAGAATATTGCGAGTGCTTCTTAAAAAGTAGGCTTTATTCTTTAGAGCAGTTTTAGGTTCATAACAAAATTAAGCAGAAGGCACAGAGATTTCCTACCTACCCCCACCCCCAACACATGCACAGCCTCCCCCATTATCAAAATCCTCCACCAGATAGTACATCTGTTACAACTGATAAACCTACATTGACACATCATTATCACTTGGTCCATAGTTTACATTAGGGTTCATTCTTGATGATGTAGGTTCTATGGGTTTTGATAAACTTAAAAAGACATATATCCACATTATAGTACCATACAGAGTAGTTTCACCACCACAAAAATCTCTCGTGCTCCACCTATTCATCCCTCCCTTTTAAAAGCTCAATTTAGGAGCTAGGATGATGGTAACAAAACACAAGAGAAAAAGTATTTGTGATATTAGCTTAATGATTGATGACTATAAAAAGGTCTGATTTAGGTTTTAATGTCATCTCGTGGACAATTTATCACTAGAAGGAAGAGTGCAGACCCTGGATTTGAATCCTTGATTTCCTACTTATGAGCAACTTTACCCATTTATTCTGTTATATAAAATAAGAATAATTACAGCTCATTCATTGTAAAGCATTTCAAGGATTAAATGTGATTATGCCTTTCAGGGGTACTGGCATACAGTAACTGTTAAATACATGTAAGCTTTTATTACCTTAGTGATAGCAAAATTAGCAACAGTTCAATGTTAAAATCAAGGGAATTACATTAACACGGGAAAATGACAGAACATCTACAATTTTATTTCTACAATACATGCTAAATATTTACTTGAATTGCAAAACTTCTAGCTCATTGTGGAATTGAGCAAGTGTTTTCACTTATTTTTCTTTGCTAATTAAATTAAACGTTGTCTCGTCTTCTTGGCATTTGAGGTCTTCTGAGTTACAGCTTCTAAACTGGATTATCAGCTTCTCTCACACTTCACTATGTACGTAGAGATGTACTAAACATTCATTTTGGTCAAGTGCTCACGGTCTAGACCTACAACCAGTATTTGGCCAAATCCAAAATAGAAGCTGCTGTCAAAGAGCCCTGCCACAGAAATGACTTTTGGGAAATGAAGACATACATAAAAATGTACCAAAAAATCTCATTAATATCTTATTTTATCATTAAAAATCATAGTTGTCAAATGTATGTGGTCTACATCACATTGTAGGAAAAATCATTTCTCATATCTGCCCCTAGATTTTTTTTAAAAATTTTATATATTAAAAATAGTTTATATTTTATATATTAAAATGTTATATATTAAAATATGTGTTTTATATATTACACACACATACACACACACACACACATATATATATAAAAGCTGGAGTGCAGTGGCTGTATCACAGTCTACTGTAGCGTCGACCTCCTGGACTCAAGCAATCCTTCCACCTCGGCCTCCTGAGTAGCTGGGATTACAGGCATGAGCCACTATGTCCAACCTGTTTTTTTGTTTGTTTGTTTAACCTACATGTGGGTAATTATGAACATATTTTCATGTTCAAATGGTACATTTAAAATCTTGGTAATTTCTTGATAACAGAGAGTGAAATACAAGTCTCTGTTATCAAAAAAATTATCAACATTTTAAATGTTTCTTGAAAGAACTTTGTTCTTCAGGTTTATTACTTACGTAACCATCAAAACCCCTTTATCTTCAATTACTGGCAATCTATAAGCGATCATTTCTGTTTTAAAATGTAATTTAATTTAATTTAAACTTTTGGGGTACATGTGCAGGATTTTCAGGTTTGTTACATAGGTAAACGTGTGCCATGGTGGTTTGCTGCACCTATCAACCCATCACCTTCATATTAAGCCCCACATGCGTTAGCTATTTATGCTGATGCTCTCCCTTCCCCAACTCCCCACGATAGACCCCAGTGTGTGTTGTTCCCTTCCCTGTGTCTATGTGTTCTCATTGTTCAGCTCCAACTTGTAAGTGAGAACATGTGGTGTTTGGTTTTCTGTTCCTGCATTAGTTTGCTGAGGATAATGGCTTCCAGCTCCATGCATGTCCCTTCAAAGGACATGATCTCATTCCTTTTTATGGCTGCATGGTATTCCATGGTGTATATGTACCACATTTTCTTTATCCAATCTGATTGATGTGCATTTGGGTTGATTCCATGTCTTTGCTATTGTGAATAGTGCTGCAGTGAACATACACATGCGTGTATCTTTATAACAGAATGATTTACATTCCTTTGAATATATACCAAGTAATGGGATTGCTGGGTCAAATGGTAAGCAACCATTTCAACATTTTTTTCACTTAAAAATTGAATCTCTGGCCGGGAGCGGTGGCTCACGCCTGTAATTGCAGCACTTTGGGAGGCAGAGGTTGGTGGATCACGAGGTCAGGAGTTTGAGACCAGCCTGGCCAATATGGTGAAACCCCGTCTCTACTAAAAATACAAAAATTAGCCGAGTGTGGTGGTGCATGCCTGTATTCCCAGCTACTCAGGAGGCTGAGGCAGAAGAATTGTTTGAACCTGGGAGGCAGAGGTTGCAGTGAGATGAGATTGTGCCACTGCACTCCACACTCCAGCCTGGGCAACAGAGTGAGACTCCATCTAAAAAAAAATACTAATAATCTCTAAAAACTTAAAGCTGTTTTGAATTGTCTTCTTAAATTATTATTGTAAATCTGTGCCTTTGAGGTTTGAGTAAGTAGTTGAAGCAAAATATGTCTAGATGTCTAGGTATATAATTTTTCTCTAACACTTTCTTTTTTTAACATTCTTTAAATTCTCAACTATTAATATATTTAGATGAAAGATGATTATCAATATTATTGTAATTTAGTTTTTGTTTTGGGGATTTTGTTTTTCTTTTTCTCTCTTTTTCATATTTCATTTTGAAGTTTAGCTTTTCCTTGCATTAAATTTTTAGTGACAAATTGGTGTCTCCTTTTAGTTCTTTCTCATAAGATTTCAAATAATTTTAAATATAACTCAACTTTTTTTTGGTTCTTTACATGTTTATGGCCTAAATTTAGTTAATTCACTATAAATTCATTGCACATTAAAGGAAATTTTATCTGATGTTATGAATGTTAGGATACCAAACAATTCTAAGTACTTTAGAATTACAATATGATAGAATTCCTATTGTTTTGTTTTCTATAATTAATGTATAAAATATTTGATAACACCATAAGAAAATTATGCTTTACCCAATTTTCTAGTTATGCTTTTTCTTAATATTTGTATTAAATATCAATTTATTATATACATGTTAGTTTTGAACTAGTTGAACATTTTTAACTGCTTTTGGTCATTACATTAATAACTATCACAATAATTAATGTATGATTTTTTTCATATGTATACATTATACTTTACCTGACTAATTGAATTTCAATATGCAAAACACTTATGATTTTCACTTCAAATTACATCTGGAATGAATTTTGTATTTTAGTGGTTTTCAACCAGGGATGATTTTTTTTACCCCAGAGGGCATTTAGCAATGGTTGAAGACATTTTTGGTTGTCACAGTTGGTGTGAGGGGTGCTACTAACATCTAATGAATAGAGGTAAAAGATACTCAAAAACATCTTAAAATGTGCAAGTCAGCCTCTACACAAATTGCAATAGTGTCAAGGTTGAGAAGGAAAATATAGGAATATTACCAACAAATCTGAGTTGCGTGACTTGCTCCTATCACTGGCATCGGTGTGATGATTGAATAGGATGTTCGTCTATATTACCACATGATCACTGATCAGGGAAGAGTTTGTGAACATCAGAAAGACACTGGAGTAGGCATTTGGCATTTTGGGCTTACAAAGCCTATGACCAAAACTGGGTGCATTGTGAACGTTATATATTTCCTATGCTCCTACCATGCTGAACTCCTTGTCTTTGCTGACATATACTTTCTGCTATGCTGCATCCTCTACACTGTACAAGTCACTTCTTTATCTGGAACTTTTCTGCCTCTGCAAGTCTTCATAGAGCATTTCATCAAACTGCAAGACCATCTTCAATATCTTCTTCCTTAATAATTTTCTTTTTATCCAAAAGGTAAATTATTGTTTTCATATTTAAACTCTCTCCTCTTTCTTTGCATGCCTTTGTGGTGGCTAGATGCATAGCCACTATATTAATACTAAGTTGCTATGCTCTTTTGGCAAAGAAATCTAACACTACAAATTGTTAAAATTTTCTGCAGACCATCACACTGATGAGCCTTTTTACATGCAGGATCTCCATGTTCCATACTTGTCTAATCCCAAGAATAAGCT
This sequence comes from Nomascus leucogenys, assembly GCF_006542625.1. Lineage (NCBI taxonomy): Eukaryota > Metazoa > Chordata > Mammalia > Primates > Hylobatidae > Nomascus > Nomascus leucogenys. The sequence goes on from NC_044394.1 coordinate 52,712,818, forward strand.
TTCTAGGCCTTCCTCTTGAAAATGATAATTTGGAATGGCTGGGGTGGAACACAAGACTTCCATTGCCAAGGTGTCATTGTTGTTCATGATGAGGCAGATTTAGGGAGCGTGACTTACAACTCTGAGAGGAAGTTTCTATCATTATCCTTATTTCCAGATATTCAGAAACAGTGCATTAGGGAAGCTGAATAACTTGTGCATAGGCGCACAGCAAACAAGTGGTATTACTGGGATTAGACCTACAGAACCTTACTCCAGATCTTATGTTCTTTTTTTTTTTTTTTTGAGATGGAGTCTTGCTCTATAGGCCAGGCTGGAGTGGAGTAGCATGATCTCAGCTCACTGTAACCTCTGCCTCCCGGGTTCAAGTGATTCTCCTGCCTCAGCCTCCCAAGTAGCTGAGACCACAGTTGCACTCCACCATACCTGGCTAATTTTTGTATTTTTAATAGAGATGGGGTTTCACCATGTTGGTCAGGCTGGTCTCGAACTCCTGACCTCGTGATACCCCCGCCTTGGGCTCTCAAAGTGCTGGGATTACAGGTGCGAGCCACCGCACCTGGCCTGTTTTTTTTTTTTTTTTTTTTTTTTTTTAGACAGGGTCTTGCTCTTGTCGCCCAGGTTGGAGTGCAGCAGCCTCCACTCCCGGGGTTCAAGTGATTCTCCTGCCTCAGCCTCCTGAGTAGCTGGGATTACAGGTGCCCGCCATCATGCCTGGCTAATTTTTGTATTTTCAGTAGAGACGGGGTTTCACCATGTTGGCCAGGCTGGTCTCAAACTCCTGACCTCATGATCCGCCCACCTTGGCCTCCCAAAGTGCTGGGATTACAGGCATGAGCCACTGCTCCTGGCCCGTGTTCTTAACTTATTGGGATATACTCATGTTTTTGTCTTAGCTGTATAATATTGTATAATGCCCTGTCCATTACTGCTGTGTAATATTGTATAATGCCCTGCCCATTACTGGTATCCAGTAAATATCTTTTGGATTGAATTTTGTATAATGGGATCTAGAAGTCACTCAACAGCTCATGGAAACACAATAACAGGATGCAAGGAAAACAAGAGCTGCGGCAGCATCAAAAGAAAAACTACACTTATAATATATGCTATACAAATAACAACAGGTCCAAATTTTACTTGAAAATTTTCCATTGAGAGTATACACCATGGTGGGGACTTACATAAAATTCTGTGAGTTGACTTAGATTGTCAACTCTTCAAGGCCCAGGATCATATCTTTCTGCGATCATCACCAGTGTACTGGAATTAACATTAACAAAGCAAATGTCAACACTGTGATGTTTATTGTCCTCAGGGGCTGAAAATACAGACCTATGAATAAAAACAATAAATAATGTGCAAGGCTTCTATACTGTTAACACCTACACTCACCCACATATACTCGCATATTTACACATTTCTGAAAAATATCTTCAAAACAATAAGGTAAATATAAAACTGATTCATTACAAATGTTTCATAAGAATTAAAAGGACGTAGAATTTTGTGAAATGTAGTATTTTTACTTAAGTGCCTTTTTTCTATTTCAACCACCCCGTCTATTATTTTATAAACCAGTTGAGACATAAGTAGTTTCTTGGGGGATGATATATTACTTACACATTTTCTATGTAGTAAACATGTATGTGTATGTGTGTGATTGTATGCCTAACTACTTTGTTGGAGTGATTCCTATGATTTGGAACTGCGAAGGCCAAGTTTATGCAAAGATCTACATTTTTGAGTAAACTCCCCATGACTAGAGTAAGTTTCCCCAGTATTTGAGAATTCTTCATTTCCTAAAGCTGTACAAACATCAGATATCAATATTTGTAAGGATCGATAATGTAATTTATATTGAAAATGCGTTCTCAGCTATTAATATTAAGTATATCATCTTCATATAGCCTTATAACTCATTTGTACCATTCCATTTTCCTCTGTTCCTTTTATTTTCACTTCCCTTGTAATGTTAGTCTCCTTGTACTGATTTCCAAAGAGTTAATTTATGATTAAAGATGTTAACATTTCGTCTAAAATTGCAAATAAAAAATACAATAATCTAGGTAAATATCCATAATCTTATTTATTTATTTTTTTCCAAATGTGAGCTTCTAAACTCCATTTTGGGAAACTGAGACTGGTTCTCCAGAAAAGCAATGCTGTGAATTCTGGTGCCGAGTTCTCCTGCTTGTCCATGGCGCTCAGGGAGGCGACGGCCTAGCTGGGCTATAGGAGATTAGGAGTTCTATGTGTTTTATGGGAGGATAGATTTCAAGTCTTACGGGAAGCGAACCATATAAGTCAGCCACCATTGTCTTAATCTCTAAAAAAGGATACCCCACTCTTCTCTCTACCCCTTCACCCCAACTTTCACTGGCTTATTTGCTCATATAGTTTCCCAACCAGGGCTGCCTATCTTAGACTCATCTCAAATGATGTCCCCTTCCAGAGTATTCAGTGTCTTCTAAGTGCTCCTGAATTAATTAGGCTGTTTTATCTGTAACAACACACTGGTTCAAGTTACCTCCAATAATTGAGATTTACCCTAAATATACATAGGCATGAGGACACAGGAAAACACAAAAAGCCAGTGATATAGGCATGGCCCCAAGAAGACACAGGAATGAGAGATCCATGCAGAGTCCCAGGAAGCTGTAGAGACTTAAGTAACATGATTTTGTGGAGCTTCTTGATTCCTTTTTTCCACTACTCTGTGGCATTTCACTCTTCTCTTTTCACACTCAACCAATTTATTCTTTCCTTTATATTGCATACCTCTCTTTTCTACCTACCAGTTTCTGTGCATTCATAGTTTATGCTCCATCTCTACAACAGCTTAAAATTGGTTCCACCACTAGAGTTAGAAAGATGGGACTCTTTCTGGAGCAAAACATTTTAGAAAACCTCTTCTGGCCTTTGTCTGACCATAGGATTCTTCATAAAACAAGGCATCTGCAAAGTAAAGCACACATTGCACTCTGCCCTCCCTAGACCATATTCTGAATAACAAGGGTCCCTGGAAGTCCCTCTTCTGATGACCCAGAACCTTCTTCCAGGCCTTCCAGGGAACCATTCAAGGGGCAGCTGTTTGTGAAAATATAGACTTTGGATATGTGAGCTGATTTCCACATGCATGAGTACAAGGTCTCCTTAGTCATATGGGAAAGAGACAGGACAAAAAGAGAAGAGGGAGTTTGTCTCAAGCCAGGAGCAATGCCTACTTTTCCCCACACAGCATCACTGTGGTAGGAGAGGGCAAGGATTCTTAGAATCTTACATTTTAACCTCGCCTTCCAGGACTTTACAAGATATATTTGTCAAATTTGGAAGGTAGACCATATTTTATTATACAGCTTATTGGCTTGATATATAATTTTTAAATATTTAGATATATGATATTTTAGCTTCTGTTTTTATTCTTATCCCAGACCTGATGAAAATTGGAGGGAGTATTAGGAATGGGGTGGGTGTGGAGGGCACTTGTTTATAATTTCCCTAAGGCCTAGGAACTGAATTTTCCAGTTAATGTTACTGTGATAGCCATTTTATTAGCTAGCCTTGTGATTCTCAACTGATGGTAGCACTTCTTCCCACCCAGAAATATTTCAAAATTTGTGAGTGGTTTTGATTGTCGAGATGACTGGAGAAGGGAACATAGTCTATAGTGGAAAGCAGATACCATCTGTCCCGTAATGTATGAGATTGTTGCACACAATGAAGTGTTATCTTGCCCCAAATGTCAATAATATGGTAATATAGAAATACTGAGCTAACTAGCAGATCAGCAGATAAGCTGCTGCCAAATATCCATTATCCATTCCTCATCTAATCAAGTGTGACTCCATAGAGATTTCAAAACACTAGCCTTTAGGCTCACTCTTCCTTGGAGGATAATGTATAGGGTATGATATGTGTGATATGTACATATTGTACATGATATGTGCAATACAGTAAATTGGTACCAGGATTGGAGTGCTGCTACAAAGATATCCAAAAATGTGGAAGTGACTTTGGAACTGGGTAACAGGCAGAGGTTAGAACAGTTTGGAGGGCTCAAAAGAAGACAGGAAGTTTGGAAGTTCTTAGAGACTGATTAAATGGCTTTGACCAAAATGCCGATAGTGATATGGACAATGAAGTCCAGGCTGAGGTGGTCTCAGATGGAAATGAGAAACTTGTTGGGAAATGGAGTGAAGATCACTCTTGCTATGCTTTGGCAAAGACACTGGAGGCTTCGGTCCCTTGTCCTAGAGATCCGTGGAACTTTGAACTTGAGAAAGATGACTTAGGGCATCTGACAGAAGAAATTTCTAAGTAGCAAAGCATTCGAGAGGTGACAGAGCATAAACACTTAGAAAATTTGCAACCCAATGATGTAGTAGAAAAAAAAACCCTATTTTCTGGGGAAAAATTCAAGCTTGCTGCAGAAATTTGTATAGGTAACAAGGAGCCAAATGTTAATCACCAAGATGATGTGGAAAATGTCTCCAGGGCATGTTAGAGACCTTTACAGCAGCCCTTCCCTTCACAGGCCCAGAGGCCTAGTAGGGACAAATGGTTTCCCCATCCAGGTCCAGGGCCCTCTTGCTGTGTGCAGACTCAGGACTTGGTGTCCTGTGTCCCAGCTGCTCCAGCCATGGCTAAAAGGGGCCAAGGTACATCTCAGGCTATTGCTTCAAAAGTGCAAACCCCAAGCCTTGACAGCTTCCATATGGTGTTGAGCCTGTGGATGCACAGAAGTCAAGAATTTGAGGTCTGGAAACCTCCACCTAGATTTCAGAGGATGTATGAAAATGCCTGAATGTCCATGCAGAAGTGTGCTACAGGGGCAGAGCTCTCATGGAGAACCTCTGCTAGGGCAGTGCAGAAGAGAAATGTGAGGTTGGAGCCCCACACAGAGTCCCCACTTGGGCACTGTTTAGTGGAGCTGTGAGAAGAGGGCCACTATACTCCAGACCCCAGAATGGTAGATCCACCAACAGCTTGCACCATGTGCCTGGAAAAGCCACAGATACTCAACACCAGCCTGTGAAAGCAGCCAACATTGGGGGGTGGTGGTTGGAGAGTGGCTATAGCCTGCAAAGCCACAGAGATGGAGCTGCCCAAGGCCTTGGGAGCCCACCCTTTGCATTAGCATTTCCTGGATGTGAGACATGGAATCAAAAGAAATTATGTCAGAGCTTTAATATTTAATGACTGCCTCACTGGATTGTGGGCTTGTACTGGGCCTGTAGCTGCTTTGTTTTGGCCAATGTCTCTGTTTTGGAACAGGAGCATTTACCCAATGCCTGTGTCCTCATTGTATCTTGGAAATAACTAACTTACTTTTGATATTACAGGCTCATAGGCAGAAGGAACTTGCCTTGTCTCAGATGAAACTTTGGACTTGGACTTTTGAGTTAATGCTGGAATGAGTTTAGACCTCAGGGGACTGTTGGGAAGGCATGATTATGTTTTGAAATGCGAGGACATGAGATTTAGGAGGGTCCAGGGGTGGAATCATACTGTTTGGCTGTGTCCCCACCAAAATCTCATCTTGAATTGTAGTTCCCATAATCCCCATATGTGGTGGGAGGGACCTAGTGGGAAGTGATTGGATCATGGGGGTGGTTTCCCTGAAGCTGTTCTCATTGATAGTGAGTGAGTTCTCATGAGAAATGATGGTTTTATAAATACCTGGCATTTCCCCTGCTTGCACTCATTCTCTCTCCTGCCACCCTGTGAAGAGGTGCCTTCCACCATGATTGTTAAGTTTCCTGAGGCCTCCCTAGCCATGCAGAACTGTGAGTCAATTAAACCTATTTTCTTCACAAATTACTTAATCTTCAGCATTTTTTCACAGTGGCATGAGAATGGACTAATACAGGGTAGTTTTCCAAGGAAGGGTCTGTAGATATTTAAGACATATTAGCATAACCACAAGGCTTTCTCTAAATTTTAGGCTCCTGTCACATTAGGCAACCTATAAAGGTTTTCATGTATCCACTTTACTGTTTGTAATTTGCAATACTATGATGTCAATTATGTATTGTCTTAATATCTTAAGGGCACCTAGTTAACATGTGAAGCACTCTAATTTGCAGTGCAGGTCCTAGGAGCTATTAACATGTGAAAAGTACTAATATGAGTGCTCTTTCTATAGACAGCATTAAAAAGGCTTCCATTATATAACTAACCTACATAAACATTAGAGGGCTAACTAAGTAGCCTAAAGGATATTACAAAGAAACATTTTATGGGTGAAATGAGAACTAATGGCCAAGGGTGTGGACTGGCACAGCTTTTGCTTAAAGAGGGACTATGATTCTTGTGAGTCAAGTGGATCCTATGGCCCATCACTTAATAAGGAATTTTTCAATCATATTAGAAGGCTAGATGAATTCTTTTACAGAAATATTGTTATCATCTTCCTTAGGGGAACCTTAAAATACTGCACATGTAATAATGCCTAAAGAAAAGAGAACTGGAACACCACAGAGTCTACAAGAACGGGTTGGATGGCAGCATGAGCTCACTTGTTAACAATCAACGATTGGGAAGTATGGAAAAATTTGGTCTGATTACTTTTATAGTAACAGGCCAACTGACCTTAAAGTGGTGGAAGAAGTATCCTGTAAGACCCATTGACTCTCATCCTAGGAATCAACTGACTTCTACCACAAAGACCCTGACAAAACTGGTTTATGTTGGTATAAGTTTCTATACTGGTATGAGTTTTTACTGGTAGATGGTAAACTTTGGGATGGCATTAACAGCTTCCTGTGTATTTTATTCATTCAGATAACGTTCTTTGAGTATCTACCATGTGCCAGGCATTGTGCTTGCTTTTCCCCATTCATTATCTCCTTCAAACCTAAAAATAATAGAAGTGGATAGCCTTCCTATCTTTTACAGATGAGGAAAATGAGGTTGAGAAGTACAACTAATTTGCCTAAAGCCATACAGTGACAAAGGTAGAGTTTAGGAATAAGAATCCCACTATTAGTCTCTTAAAGAACAAAACAAAAATGATGCTTATAAAACAGTCCAGTACAGTGTATGTTACATCTAGTTTGTATGTAGTTGGTGGTTAGTAATACTCTAATAAAATTTATTTTGTGAATATTGATTTCACGTCTGATTCTACAGAAAGACTTGAACACTTAGTGGGCTATCAGGGATCAGAACAATTCTGCTGCCTCTGTACTTCGGAGGTTGGGGATTTTCATCAGCTGGATAGACATCCAGTCTAGTGTTGGGATGTGTCTATTTATTTATTTATTATTTATTTTGAGACAGGTTCTTGCTACACTGCCCAGGCTGGTTTCAAACTCCTGGGCTCAAACAATCTTCCCACCTCATCCTCCCAAAGTGCTGGGATTACAGGCATGAGCCACCATGCCCAGCCCAGTCTAGTAGTGGTTTATAAGCTCAGAGTGGAGGCAGCAGTGTCTTAGAGTCACTCAGAAAAGGGCAAAGGAGAGGTCAGTTGGGCAATATTCTGTGACTACTGTCCCTTTACCATTTCAACTTGAATATCTTCATTTAGATTCTGAAAAAATGCAAATGTATAAAAGACTCCATTTGGGAAAGGAAATTTGGAGGCCTGGGCATAGTGGCTTATGCCTGTAATACCAGCACTTTGGGAGGCCTAGGCGGGTGGATCATGAGGTCAGGAGGTCGAGACCATCCTGGCTAACACGGTGAAACCCCGTCTCTACTAAAAATACAAAAAATTAGCCACGGGTGGTGGCATGCACCTGTAGACCCAGCTACTCAGGAGGCTAAGGCAGGAGAATCATTTGCACCTGGAAGACAGAGGTTTCACTGAGCTGAGATCACACAACTGCACTCCAGCCTGGGCAACAGAGCAAGACTCCACCTCAAAAAAAAAAAAATATGAAAAAAAAATTGGAAAGCATTAAATCAGATAATTGATAACTTTACCTTTGATCAAAACAATTTGGTGCTAAGAATTCACTGTCACATTTATCTATTTTGACTGAGTTCAAGGCAGAGATAGAGAAAGATAACATTCATTTATTTCACAGATAAAATCCATTTATTATACACACATAGTTTGCATCTTCACTCAAGAGATCTTTAGAACACATGTTGGGACACAAATTTATGCAGCAAGCTGACATAACCCAGTGAAGGAGAGATAAAAGATGAAAATCATGAAATAAAACTCTCAAGGGCCAAAGGAGAGACTCGTAAGTAGTATTAGAGATTGGCCAGAAAGTCAACTTATTCAGGAAGTGATTAGCACAGATACTATCATTTTCTTGGGGAAAGCCGTACATTTGGCCAGCCAGGGGTCTATAAATCAGCAATGCAACCAGAGTTGGGAATTCCATTAGGTATTGATTTCAAGGAGGTCAGCATTTTAAGAAATGTAACTGAAATACATGTGAAAAACAATCCTCTCTGAAGTGTGTGTGTGTGCACATGGAGTCGTGTGTTAAGTAAACGAACACTGCTACGATCCTGTCACAGCACATGTGGCAGAGAAATCACTCGAGTTGGCTGCTTTTGTCCCTAATAGCTGAGCACTTGGTTCTACCTGTGACAAGACTCTTTGACAGACCTTCTTTTGAACTGATTTCAACTGTTCCACCTCTGCCTGTCAGAGAAGTCAGACTTGAAAACTTTCATACCCTTCAGGGTGGGGGATTCCTAAATTAAAGAAATATGGGTATTTTTACCATTTCCCTCCTCCCCACCCCCACAGGGAAGGTGCTTTATCCACCACCCAGAAAAGATGGAAGCTTCCTGTCTGCTCCGCCCCTGTTGATATGTGTGTCCAAACTCTGCAGTGGTTTTCAGAATCAGCCTGATTCTAAAATTAAAAATATTTGGATATATCCTAACAGGCTAAAATAGAACCTATCTTTTATTTCCTTTTTTTGAAGAATCCCAATATATTACAGGAGACACAATTTACAATACGCGCAATTTTGGTAATTTGTCAGCTATTGAAATGAGTTCCATTTGGCTTGGCTTGACTCTAAACATAAGTGGTAATAGCATCTGTAGATTCAAAATGGGGCCTCATTCTTTGAAATGCCCTTGACACAGATAGGCTGTTTAGGACACCAAAATTCAGGGTGAAGTTGACAGAAACCAAAGAGTAGTAAAGCAGTGAAGAAAGGAGTTTGAACAGGAGGAAGAAGAAAGAGGAGACACCAAAAATCAAGTAAGAAATATATATAGTTTCCTTAAAAGTTTCTAAAATATTAAAAGGTACTAGTAAAATTCTGCTGGCCAAGTTCTTTACATTGATGTTTGCTAACTGGCCTATTGAAAAAGATTTATTCTCTGAACATTTTTATGTGTCTAATGGTCGTTTTATATGAGCTTATGTCTTGAAATTCAGAGAATCAGGAAATTCTTCCAAACAGAAAGCAAGAGTCTGACATGTGGATTTGGATGGAAGTTATTCTGGATTCCAGAAAGTGTTTTCTAGGTCAGAGCTGGCTTGTTTCAGTTACTTTATAAGTAGATCATAATATTGAGAAAATGTTTCATTTGACTGTGTCCTCATAGCTTCAGAACTCTCATTTGAAAATTAAAGAATCGTAAACTGATGATTTCACAAACTAATTCTTTAACTACTCCCAAGTTTCCATTTGATGTTTTGATTTCATATATAGTAGTTCTTAGCTATTGAAATGCATATATGTATCAAAGCTTATATGTATATATTGAGATTCGTGTGTATACTGAAATCAAACAGAACCTTGGGACACACACACAGACACACATATACATCCCACACAAGTGTAAGAACCATGGTTAGAAGGGCTTCAAAGGGGTGTGGATCTCTGATTGGACTGGTTTTAATGAGGTACAGATAAAAGTCTTTAGGTTATGTTCCATCCCGCTGGATGACTATTAAAGATATTTGCTATAATTACCATTTTTATGATCTCCAAATATAAAATTCCTGAATAAAAATGATCACTGCCGCTACTGTATTTAGTTCACCTAAATACTTCCCTTTGCCCACTCACATTAGGAGTCCTGGATTGAATTACAAGCCACATGAACTGATTGACTTGTCTGCATTTATTATTACCTATTACATAAACTGACTACCCTATTTGGGAACAGTCTTTTCTTTCCAAAGGAGAAAATACCTTGATAGAAACTTAGGATCTGGATTCTAAATTCAGTACTGCTTTGCTTTGGCCTCTAATTTATCTGGAAATATAACCCTCTGTGCCTTTCCGATGTAGCTCCCATATTAGGGAAGCCCAATTTGGGATTTTATTTTAAATGGAACATAGTAGCTAAGCTCACATGCAACAAAGCCTGAAGATATGAACTTCAAATTGGGGTCCACATGTTATAGCTGTGAACTTGCCAAAATATATGAGTGCGTAAATGTTATTAGATATTACTATTTTCAGTATTTTAAGTTACATTTTAGTGTTTTTGTATTTCTATTTTTAAGAGACCCTAAACTAATCAGGTACCCAAAATCTTGATTTTAGGATGTGTCTATGTGGAAAAAGTAAAGAAATAAACAATTGTCTAGATAACTAGATTAATATAAATTATAGATCTGGATAATTCAAATCTAAAAATCTCAAATAGTCATTTTTCACTAGCTTATGGAATTTTGAGAAGGAGTTGAATTATCAACGAAGAAACACTTTGTGATTGCCAGTCACAAAGACCACACTCTTTATCTACTGAAAGAGATATTTGTAACGGTCAAAACCTAGTAATTGCTTCACTCCCTCAGGGAGAGTCCCTTCGTGAATGCCATAGAATGAAGCAAGAGTGGCCTCAACTTATCCACCAAGATCTTTCTTCAAACTAAGTGAAAAAGAAAAGCCTTCTAGAACAAAGGACTTTATACACCACCACCAGACCCGAATTCTTGGTGTCCTTGGTCAGTTCAGCCCAGAAGTGGAAGCCACCATGGTAGCTGGAGAAATGGGTTTTCCAAACTCTCAGCTGAAAGAAAATCAATAAGAATAACCCTTGACTCACCAGGTGGATCACACTGTGATCCCCATGACTGGTGTGTTTAGGGGAGACATTCAGTATCTAAGGCTTTTCCCTAATCAAAACCCATTCCTGAAACTGTCACTGAGAAATAGTAAGTGTTCCAAAAATGGTGTGGTGATCCAGATATTGGACATCTGGAGGCAAGTTAGACTGCTTGTTTTCTGAACTAGGAATATACTCACATTTTGCAGCATTTTGAAGGTATTATTCTACACACAATCTAAGCATAGATGGAACCACCGATACCTCTAGGCAGGTAACATACACATAGAAAATTTATTTCTTTGCAACTCCTTTGGCAATGATTTCATCATTGATACTTAGTGAGCACCTTCCTTAAGGAAAACCTCAACATTCCATAGAGACACTTAAAACTCAGTCTTTGATCAAAAAAAAAAACCTCTTTTTTTTTCCGTCCATTTCTTGAAGGATCCAGAAGTATTTCTAGATAAGACCATCCATATAGCAGCTATAAACCATCTGCAGTGCAGCCAGCTTTTAAAAGTGACATGCAGTCATATTCCATAGCTATTACCAGAGTGCCCCAACCTCTTTCTCAACATCTCAAACTTTTTTCTTTTTTCTTTTTTCTTTTTTTTCCCTACTAGGCCGCCACATGCTTGGAAAATTCCCAGCATCAGTTGTGTCGGAGTTAAAAATCACCTAACACCCACATAAAGATTTTTTTTCTCTTTCATGAATTGGGCCTTAAATCTTTACCCTGATTTAGTGAGAAAATAAAATTGGGTAACAGTCAATGTCTCATTTGTATATATTTGTATGAATTCTGTAACCTGGAGGATATCTCCAATCCAAGGAAATGTAACCATTAACCCATAGCTAAACAGTTTCCAAAAAAGCCTTTTCAAGGAATAGTTTTAAATGCCCAAGGAGCTCAATCGAACGGCAAAGATATTTGAAATATACACAAACATACAAGCCTTTTAGATAAACACATTTTCAGGGAGCTTTTGATGAAAGTGGTAAGTTACATTCTCTACAACTACACACACTGTATTTTATTACCCTTCTGTAGACACTTATCAGCTATGAATGTTGGGTGGTTTAGGCTAGGAATCAGCCCTGAGGGAAACAGTGGGAGGACTCTGAGACTCACAGTTCTATAGATCAACATAAACCTGAGACTCAATTTTGTTTTCATTTATTAAAAAGGTCTGTGGTCTGCTTCTGCTATTTCAAATCCATTAGCTTCCTGCCCCCTTTAAGAAAAAAAGGAAGGCAACTGCAGATTTTATGGACTGATTGCTGATGGCTATGCTACTGCTGTATTGGTTTTGAGTGGAGAGTCCATTATAGATACATTATCCATAAACCATGTTTCCAGTGGAACCTGTAACTTCCAGTCTGACTGGGGAATGAGTGGAGCTGGCTTGGTCAAAAAGAGGTTGGGGAAAGGGTCAGGTCTCCTGGAAGCTAACACCGGGTAGGCACCGGTATAAATTACAAACTTTCTTTCTACTTCCACATAATTATGTGTCAAATGTGCAGCGGTTGGACTTTGTTAACCAGCCACCAGATGAACTTGGAAATCATATCGGCAGTAGATTAGAGTGAGAGTTTTCAACCTTTTCTCCTGCCATGTATGTTCAAACAATATATTTGTCTGCCTTTGAAACCCCCCTTCTTCTCACCACACATATTCAGCAGGTGACTGTGCCTATACGTTTTTTCCTAGTCTCCTGTATACTGTGTTTGAACCTTTGTCAACAAAGATGCAAAAACATTTTTAATGGCAATAAAATGGATAAAAATATGGTTTCATATTTTCCCTTTCTAACTCTAAATCTTTTCTTTCCTCCCAAAAAAGTTAAATATCCCCAATGTGATTGCTTGCGTTTCCTACTCAATAACTACTCTCTTTGTGAAAGGAGACAGAAAAATAATAGGAATAATTTAATTAGAATACAATTGGCATTCATATAACATGAGACCTTCTCTGAGGACTGGTCTCATTTATCTTTGGATTCCAGTTTCCTTCATACTTCACTCCTGGCTCATAGTAGATGACCAATAAATTTGTTAAACTTGGCTAAATTCTTTTAAGTGCAATTAATGACATAAAACTAGCCTAATCCATTCTTAAAATGGAAAGATATTTCCTTTCCATTATTAACACAAAGACTATGTTCACTTAGGCAAAGCACAGAGAAGAATTTACTTCTTTTTTAAGATGATTTTAATTCATGTTATCCTTCCTAGTTCTCTGCTTACACATTTTCCTCTCCTCAGCCTGAAGTTTCTAGTTTGATATGGGGGTGTACATCCATGGAGCAAACAAAGAATCACAAGATGGGTCCAAAATCTGTTCTTTTGTCTAAGTAGTGCAATTCTGATTTAATTGCACATTTCATCCATTCATCAATTATTCCTGTCCACCTGTCATTTTGGACAATTATTTTCATAATTTTGCTTTCTAGTGGATGAAGACCTGGGTTTAGAGTCTTTTCTTCCATTAACTGTGCTTCTACCTTTGACAAAACATTCGACCTTCCCCCGCTTGCTTTCCTAATCTGCCAATTGCTTTGGAGTTTTTCTATGCATGTCAAATTATATAACATGTTTAACTAAATCAGATGTTGTTTTTAAAACTTTGCGTAGCTGCATTACAATCATGATCACGCTCTGGGAGTTGAAACTACTTACATGTTTAGTGCTAGAAAGACTTGGAAGAGCATCACACCCCTCTCCACCTCTTTGCACCCCGCCCTGATGGGAGACTCTACTGTCAGCTTTCCTTATCACAGAGCTGTCAATCATCAGCCACAGTTGCCTCACCAGAAGCACAGCGTACACTTTGGCAGGTCTGCGAACAGAAGCTGTTAACAAAGATCTGCTGACCCTGTGCTCTTTAAAGATGTTTTAAATTCCATCCTTTGATGCCCTTTGCCCTTTGACAGGATGATATCAGGCCCTCCTCTGAAGTCACTGGGTTGTAATAGAGCAAATGACAGTGGAATTGTTCTACCTTGATGCAGATGTGTTTCGAACTCATGATTTTAAAATTTAGAAGTTACATGAAAGCATCAGTCTCCTTCCCCACATTGAATTCCCAAAATGTGCTATGTTCCCTGGTCATGTTTTTGACTTATCAAAAAAAAAAAAAAAATCCCAATATGGGTTTTCCTGGTATAATCTCTTACAAATTAGTGAAGGTTCAAACAAGAGGGATTAGCTGTAAGAAGTAGTATCTTTTATCTAGAACCCACAATTATAATACATAGTAAGTAGCATTAAGAAAACTAGTAAAGAATTTCCAAAATGGGAGGGCCCAGAACTGTTATTGTCTGTCATTGCATTACCCCTCAATAAGACCACAAAACCTGGCAGTAAAAACTGGGAGCCTGTGGTTCTCTCCTAACCCAGAGATATGAGAAAGCAGACGGAGCTATTATGTTTTCTTTCTACTTTTTAAGGGAACTCCTCATGAAGTCAGCCTTTCCCTGCTCAGCCCTGGTTCTGACTGCTACGCAGCGGTTGTCCCGTCCTCTCTAGGTATCGTGTGTTTTGTCACGAACCCTCAGCTGTGGTTAAATCCTCTTTGCCAATCCCCTCGCACTCTCCTAAAAGACAAGTCATTTCAGGGTGGGGAATGTGTGCGTGTGACAGAGAGAGAAAAAGACAGAGCCTTTTCCTGTCAGCCAATGCACAGGTCCCATTTAAGCACACATTTCTCATGACAATTTCAGTTTCCAAGACTGTAATTAGCATCACCCATCATCTCTTATAATGTCATTTTAGGGGAGCAGTTCTTGGGAAAATAAAGTGGCAAAGAAGAGTGTTACATTATCACCATCATTGGAAATAGCTTTTGCGAGATCTTAGAATTTCACATTTGATGCAGGCAGGCTTCTGCTAATGGTGGTGTGTCATTAGCTCAGAGTTCATACCGTACTGGGTGAACAAAATCAAAGCAGGCAAAAAATTACAAAGTTGGAAATGACCTTAGACACTTTCTTCCAACCACTTCATTGTACAGGTAAAGGAATTGTGTCTCAGTGAGTTTTAAGGACTTGCTGAAGTCCACCCAGCTGATGAATAGCGGAAAGCAAACAAAACTAGATCTCTTGATTCTCATCTGTTAAGAGCTTCTTCTAATGTACAACCTCAATAATTCTCAGCAAATTGTCTTCAAGGGGATGAGTGATGCCCAGGCTGGTTAACATAATAAGCATTATCTATATTCTGCAGCAGTATTGGCTTCCTGATGTTTTATAAGCCTAATATAAAAACGAACTTGAATTGTGTGTAGATCAATCTCACTGAAGTGAGAAACAGCCTAGGCGCGTCTTCGGTGGTAAGAGGATGGCAACTCGGAAATGGAAATTTAACTCACAGGCTGGAGAATCTCGGCGCTTTAATTTACAAAGTGGTTCTACTAATTTTTCCGTTACTTCTTTTTGTTTGTTTATTGGTTTTCACTGAGGAAACATGGACACGTGTTCTTTGTAGGAAGGGGAAAAAACGTGTTGTGCAGGAGATTAAAACACAAATACAAAGCCAATGAAAGACCCAGGCATGCTAGTTCAGCCTCCCTTTCAGTTCCCTGGCAATTCTGCTGCCATCTCAATTGCTTCGCACATAATTAGCCTTGATATTGGGAGCCCACGTTTGTAGATCCCACTTACCACATTTCCTGTATATTACTAAACATTTCAAACCGAGACAGAGAGAAAGCAGGAGAAAGTGATTTCTACTGGCAAAAAGGCTCACTTTTTTTTTCTGTCTTGTAAAACAAAAGAGGAAAAATAATGTTAAATTACTCCGATGATGACTTCTTTTCTTGAACTGCCCCCACTCCTTTCTCATCCTATTTTAAATAAAACCTGATGATGCAAAATACTGCTTGGCTTGAGACTCTGCAGTCCATCAGCTTGCAATGGAAATGTTTTCTTATTTTTATTTTTTTTTTAATGGCTACATATTAAAAGTGAACCAGCCTTTGCCAGCTTTGGATAAAAGGCTATTTATTTTCAACCAATTTGATAGCTGCAGTTTTCAGTAATTGAATTTTCTGTGGTCAGAAAAGCAGTAATCTTAGAAACCAAATAAATATTTTTTAATAAAATGGAACACTGAGAAACCCTATAATAATGTCAAAAATGTAGCCGCTTATGGATGAATAAATATTTTAAGAAATTTACATTTCACCCAAAGCTTTATGCTTCTAGCTTCCCTGGAGATTTTGAGGAGCGTAACATTTTGCTTTGGGAATGGAACAATGTGAGGCTGAGATGAAATATATGTGCCCTATAGAAACCTTTCTGGTTGTTAGGCTCTCACGAGCTGGTTGCCTTATCAATGGCTCTAACAAATAGTCTACACCAAGGTTTTTCTATCTCAGCACAACTGACATTTTGGCCCAGATACTTCTTTGTGGTGGGGGCTGTCCAGTACTCTGCAGAATGTTTAGCAGCATCTCTGACTTTTACCCACTAGATATTAGCAGCACCATCCACCCACCCAGTTGTGACAACCAAAAATGTATCTGGACATCACCAAATGTTCCCTGTTCTGACATGCTGTGATGGTTAATTTTATGCGTCAACTTGATTGGGCTAAGGGATGCCCAGATTGCTGGCAAAACATTATTCTGGGTGTGGCTAGGGGAGTGTTTCCAGGAGAGATTAGCATTTGAACTGGTAGAACAGGTAGAGATTTGCCTTCACCAATTTAAGTAGGCATCCTTCAATCTGTTGAAGGCCCACTTGAGTAGAAAAAGAAGACAGGTCTTGCAGACTCCAAGACTGACATCAGCAGCTCCCACATTCATCCCTCGTTTTCGGACCTTTAGTTGAGGTTTCAAATGTTTCAGAAAAATGTGTTTTATATCTCAAAAACTCCTATAACTAGGGGTTATATCACCAGCTCCTCTAGTTCTGAGGCCTTTGACTCAGAATGAATTATGCCAGCAGCTTTCTTGGTTTTCCAGTTTGCAGACAGTATATTGTGAGACTTCTTGGTTTTCATCATCATGTGAGCCAATTCCCATAATAAATCTCCTTCTATATATCTATGTATATCCTGTGGGTTCTGTCTCTCTGGAGAACCCCTATAGAGGTGCAAAATCACCCCTGGTTGAGAACCATTAGTCTAGGGAAGAGCTTAACTAAGTTTGATACAGATTTTCATAGATTTTATAAGTGTCCAGAATGTTAGTTTCCTTCATCAGTTTACCATTGAATGGCTTGTATTATTTTGAGTGTAAACAAAAGTCCTTCACAAGACTATGAAGAACTGTGCAGAAAAATGTAATTTAAATAGATTATAAGCATGATTTGGTTGGGGAAGTAAAAGTCTAAATAACAGAGATGGTTAGATTTGTCCTAGGCCTATTCCGGGATTTTTTTCTTCTTTAATCCTCAATTGCCAGATTTCTGCTTGGATACATAAATGTGTGTTAATTTTGACTACTTAGTGTCTTTTTTTCATATAGTATACATGTTTCACCTCAAAGATTTTGACACACTTTTCTATGTGGTACAAATTGCTTGATGTCAATGAACGAAAAAGAATCAATAGGTATGAGGGTGTTCACATTTCAGCATAGAAAAATTTCAGCTACTAGTAGCTAGTAGAACTAACTAGTATCTTCTACTAGCTACTAGTAGTACTACCAGCACTACTAGTACTACTAGTACTACCAGCACTACTAGTAGTACTACCAGCACTACTAGAAGCTAGTAGAAACTACTAATGGATACAATATTAATTTGGGGACAATATCATACCAATAGAAGATTGTCATGGTAAAGGCACCCCTCCTCCCCAAGTAGAGAACGATGACGTAACTTAGCAGTGACATAAAGTTACCAAACACAGAATAACTGGAAAGCATGAATTCAAAAACCAATATATTTGTGTTTACACCAATGTATTTGTAAGGCAATTCCATCTATACTCATTTTACAGATTGGACAGCTGAGACTTAGAATGCCTAGGAAAATGTCTCTTAGATCTAAAAAAAAAAAATTCGATGATAAAGAACTTGTGGGCCAGACACGGTGGCTCATACCTGTAATCCCAGCACTTTGGGAGGCCGAGACACGCAGGTCATCTGAGGTCAGGAGTTTGAGACCAGCCTGGCCAACATGATGGAACCCTGTCTCTACTAAAAAAATAGAAAAATTAGCCAGGAATGGGTGGCATGCACCTATAATCCCAGCTACTTGGGAAGCTGAGACAGGAGAACAGGAGAATCACTTGAACCCCAGAGGTGGAGGTTGCAGTGAGCCAAGATTGCGCCACTGCACTCCACCCTGGGCGACAGAGTGAGACTCTTGTCTCAAAAAAAAGAAAAAGAAAAAAAGAACATGCACCTCTTATTTGCATTATGGGATTGGCTTCTAAAGTAAGGGAAACTAGTCCTTACATTGTCAAGTTCTAGGAGATTCCTATTAACAGTTATCCTTTGCCCTTGGTAACATTCCAACAACTAGCAATTATAAGTCATTAGAAAGGTGGTGAAATACATCACAGTTTAGAGTTTAGGCTTTGGAGTCAAATTCTTGGTTCCAAATTCTTCTAATCACTTACCAGTGGTGGCATCATGGCACATTTTACTTAAACCCTAATTCACTTGCTTTCCGTGTGTGTAAATCAATGCTAATAATCAAACCCATTGCATAAGCTTGTTGAAAATTTCAAGAATTTCATTCACATGGAAAGTGCTTTAAAAACAAAGAGGTGATTTATTTATTTATTTATTTATTTATTTTTGTGAGATGGAGTCTCACTCTGTCGCCAGGCTGGAGTGCAGTGGTGCAATCTCTGATCACTGCAACCTCCGCCTCCTGGGTTTAAGCAATTCTCCTGCCTCAGCCTCCCGAGTAGCTGGGACTACAGGTGGGCCACCATGCCCAGCTAATTTTTGTACTTTTAGTAGAGACAGGGTTTCACCATGTTGGCCAGAATCGTCTGGATCTCTTTACCTCATGATCCGCCCGCCTCGGCCTCCCAAAGTGCTGGGATTACAGGCTTGAGCCGCCGTGCCCAGCCAGAGGCGATTTATTTTTATATGAACTCTTAGGAAATACTTGCTTTACTTATTTCATTCTACCAGCTTTACAGTAAGGACTGCACCTTTAGGAAGCTTACTGTGTCGATGTACATGTAGAAATATACTAGTTTAGTTCAGGCTGTTTCATCTAGTGTAACATTGCTTTTTTTTTGGAAGCATTCAAGCTCTAATCTTGGCTTCACCATAACCTCTGTGACAGATTTTAGGCAATTAGTGACTTTAGACAACGATTGTTATTGCTCTTCTGCTTTTTAAAAGTATAAAATAGGAGTGATTATAACACATATGTTTAAATTTCTCACTATATGCATTATAGTGTATTGAATAACCAGTGGTAGTCAATGTCTTCATGTAAACTGAATAATTTCTTACAATCTTTTGTTATGAAATAAAAAAAAAAGAAATTTTGGCCTCAGTTTTCTACATCTCCCAGTCTCTAATCAGGTTTTTTTCTAAACTACAGGCCAGATTTTTTGTAAATGATTCTCTTAAAAACTTTTTGGGAAGAAGGAAGATTATTATGGAGTTGAGAATGGAATAGACAGTCAGAGAAGTTGGTAAAACACAACTTGTTTATCCTGTTTGTTAAAGACAAAAGGCAGGATGTAGAAAATGCCAAAATCATACTCTATATTCATTCAGGTTCATATTGTGGTTGAAATTTCACATGAGCAGAGGACAAAGGCTAACATAGAAAGTTATTAGCTTTGGGTCATAAAGAAAGTTAAAAACTCCCCCTGAAATACATCAAAAGACTGAGAGCCCCCTGGAAACGACTGGGCAACATTTCTAACGCTGTGAAGTCAGGCCATAGCATTGCTTTAGCTATTTTCCAATGTAGTAGAAATGATGCCGATAAGATAACATCGAGATTTAAAAAATAAAAATAAAAAGGCCCAGCATAGGCCAAGATGTGGATTATATCACAGTTATGGTTTTCAATTAATGTTTAACAATCAGGTTATTGTCCCTCAGCACACACTTGGCTAGATCTACAGGTTAACTGTGACAATGGCTCACCTTGGTGAGTGTGTTTTTAATCTTTAATGGCATTTAACATGCAATATGCATTTAAAATTCATTGAATACATAAGCATATCATAGACCTAATTTCACATGTCACAATTTTAAAAGTATAGATTTTTTTCCCCCATCATGGTTACTTCCTTGGTGCTTTTTTGGAACTTTCCTGGAGGCAGTGTGCATAGTTTCAGAGTAACTCCTAATGTATACATTTGGTGAGGGCAACGGGAAGGGAAGGAATAGTCACATTTTTATTAGTGGATCCAGACCTATCCATTGGCCTGGAAACTTCTTTTATCCTTCTGCATATGCATTTGTTTTTGCTGATTCAATTCATTATTCAATTAAATTAGTCCCAGTTTCATAATAACGACCTCCCTCTAGCCTGTGCCTTTAATGTTAGTGAAAACTAAAACCCAGGTGGTTTTCAACATGACACTTGCTGGAAATCAGTTATGAAATTACCTGTTTATTAATGATGTGTCAGGAGACTGACATGCTAACGGCAGGCACCGGCTGGAGTTGTGCTAATATAGAAATAACAAGACCATATTATGTGCAATATGTATTCTATACAACTATAACTTTCATTCTCTGGGGACAACCTTGAAATCCAGATGTTTTATCTCAAGATTTTAATCCCAGAGAGTGAAGATTTTAAAGTGAAGTCAAGCACACTCAACGTTGCCGTTTGGCCACACTTTCTCACGGGGGAACCCATGTGAGCAAACATTTAGTACCAGATGTGCAAAGGATTAGTGTCGTATCAGTTAATTAGTCAGATGGAAAAAAGTCACTTTGCAATCACAAAAATGGATTTAAAGCACGACCTTAAAACGCATGTTAAAGTCTGGTCCATTGATTAGCGACAGTGTAAGTTTTCAAGGTTTGGTGGTTATGGAGCAAAATAAGAGCTGACCTAAACTGGGGAAGAAAAGGGTAATTTTTATTTAAAATAAAAAATTTTTACAGGAAGGTTTTACATTTTTATCATGAAAAGTCTGGCCAAAACACTATAAATAATATACTGCATAGATTCATATAAGCCACTTTTTTTTTTTTAAGCAGACAAAAATGTACCATAAAGTTGATATTAGTAACAGGTAAAATAAACCAACAACCCTGGCAACTTGGGTGGGGAGAGAGTTTTTTTCTTTCTTTCTTTTTTTCCCTTGGAGTTTTTTATAAGCTAGCTCACAGAGCAGATGGAGTGAAGGAATAGCAATGATATGATGATTCTACATTACTGCAAATAAACTCAACTATGTAACAAGCCACTGAGTAATTTGTACAAAAAATACAATATATCTCAATAGCTGCATTTGCATGGGCTAACTTGTTGTACCTTATTTTCCTATCACCTTGTCTTAATATAAATATGTTATCTTTCGGAGTCATCGCTCATTCTGGAGGCCAGTCCAACTGGAGAGTATGTATGTAGCAGCCAGCAACTTTGGAATCTGAATGTGGAAAGTAACCTAAAGCCACAAACGTCTTTAAGTCAAATAACTTCTGGACGCTAAGTATCAGGGCTCTAATACAAAATGGCAAGAGAATTAAGAACACATCAGCATGGTTTTACAAAAGGGAGGAAAAATATTACATTTTTTACTCACTTGGACTTCAAATTGCACTCTGGAAATTTCCTTGCACTTAAGAAATCTTCTCCATAGCACAGAATAGACGGCTGAATTCTGAACCGGGAGAGGTGTGGGGGCTGGGGATTTGGCTGGTGTAGATAATCTGTCCAGGTAACTAATGAAGCTTGTTAGCTTTTGTGCTAAGAAAATCAGGCAGTGGAGTTACCCATTGCTGATTACCTAGAATTTAATTTCTTAGGAGGTAATGTGGTGGTGAAGGAAGTTTTGGATTCAGCGCAAATAACACCTCTGCCTTCCCTTACCTCCTACCATGCTTTTGATATCTTCCTTTGGTTCTTCTAAAAAAACTTTTCTTTCCTAGGTCCTAGGCATTATCACATTATACTGTTTTCCGATTTCGCCCTCTAAAATGAAGTTTAGTCTTCATTTCTTGTGTTTCTGCCTTTGAGCCAAGTGTCAAGCCATTGCTTAATGCCGTAGTATGTATTAATTATTGCACATGCTACAAGTTTGTAGTTTACAATTTATTTTCTTGTACATTTTCTCATTTGATATTTACAACAAGCTTTTGAGATAGGTGTAGTGTATATTAACAATCCTTATTTTACAGACAGCCATCGAGGCTCAGAGAAGTGATGCCATTTGCTTACCACCACATGCAGAATGGAAGAACATAAGGATTTGACTGAAACAAAATTAACATCAGGCCTGTGTTCTTTCCACTGCACTACCTCAACAAGCTCCCTGGTAAATAGGAAACAAAAAAATCATAGCTACCAGAGACAGTAGGAGAATGTTAGGTTACAAAAGGGAGGAAAAATATTACATATTACATATCCCTAACCTTGGAATTTAAATGTCTAGTTTTTGAAACAATAGGTCCTCTTTTTATAAGACAGTGTTTTGATCTTTAAAGACAGCTTCTCATCTCAGAAATGCTTTTTCAATTTGGGCGTAATCTAATGGGAACCTCAGGATTGATAAATCCTCAAATAAAGAAAAAAAAATCAAGTTTCCAAAGAGGCAGTAGTGATTTGGAATATTCGTTGGAGCCTAAGGGATGTATACAATCTACATGGTTATTTACATACACTTTTAATAATTTCTATCACAAATATACCCTTGCTGTTTTCCCAAATCTTTATTTAATAATGATTATAATAAAATTAAGTTTATCTTCACTGCCTTGCTTTTGGTGCCAAGCAGCCAAAGTCAGCAATTCATTTTTTTAAAATTCCTTTCTAATAGAAGTCCCAGAATAAAAATAACATATGACTGTGTGATGCTTATATTCATGGTGATTCAAAAGCACCAACTCCCAAGTGGAAACAAAATTTAGATAATTATGAGCAGTCTCCAGTTACTCTTTCAGTTAAGGCAAGTGATGTCTCCTGGTGTCCCCTAATTTGTAGGAATTTAAAGTCCCGCAGAATAAAAGGAAGGGTCCTGGGGTACTGTCTTCTCTCAGAGTTAATTTCCAAAGAGAGATTCTTCCTCTCCCATACCAGATTTCCAAATCCAAAGGCTAGAAGAGATTATAAAGGTAATTTAGTTCAAGGAGCTCTTAGTGAGCAAGTTCATCTTAGAACCAGCATGAGGATGATGTCAGGAAAAGCCATAAATGAAGGAATTCAGTGTCCAGTATTCAGCATCCCATCTAATGGGAGAAGACTTCCTGAATACAGTATCTTCCTTTATTAAATAATTTTCTGTATTTGTGGGATGCATGTACACTTGTGTTTTCTCTATCTTAGATGCCTGGGTAGAACATGATTCAATTAAGCTAAAAAAAAAAACAAAAACTGGAAACAACAACATCCCTAAGACTTACTTCTAGTTTTTCCACTCTGTCCTTTCCAATATGTCCTATTGATTTTGAGGAAAAAAAAATATCCTAGCTAATATTCATGGATCTCTTACCATTTGCTTTGATCTCAGCTAAGACCTTTCCAGGCAATATCTACTCTTTAAATTTCTTTCAAACCTGTCTTCTCGTCATCCTGCATTTCAATCCTTAGTGTTTTCTGCCTCGGGACAATTATACTAATTTTGGAATGGGTCATTCTTCTACCCAAAATCTTTTTCTAAAACATATAAATATTTATATATCCATGACTGTGTAAATATTTACATTTAAATATTATATTTAAATAATATATAAATATAAATAGCGTAGATTTTTAAATAGCATGCAGAAGTAAAAATTGTTAGCTGTTTCTCGGTATTCTAAAGAATAAATTCCAAAATACTCATTAGGCCATTCAGCACCCCACAATCCACAGCCAGCCTGATCGTCTAGTCTCACTTTCTCTTCTAACACTAACACAACATTGCAGGTAATGGTCTGGCAACAAGCAGATGGATCACTTTTTCAACACCATTTTGCATACTTTAAAAAATTATTTTCTTTCATGTAGAACAATTTTATGCCCTCTTTTCTACGTGTCCAACTCCTTACTTCACCTCCAAATATGTTTTAAGTATCGCCTTTCTCTCTTTTATATTTTCATAGTGCTTATACTTTTATTAAATGCATTAATCAGATATTGTTACATCTTTTGTGGGGCCCAATGCAAAATGAAAAATGCAGGGCCCTTGTTCAAAAACTATTAAGAATTTCAAGATGGTGGCATCAGAGCATTAAACCAAGTATGAGCATGTGGTCCTATCTGGCTGCACAGGTCAGACTCCCAGATGACAACCCTGGCAAAAAAATAAAAATAGAAAGAACACTTATGTTTTAACTAACACAACATCTAACATGGATTGGGTTAATAGTATTTGTTAGTGAAACTGAACAGTCCAAAACTGGGACTGGCTGCAGGCACAATTGAGTACAATATCCTGTCCCAGGCTCTAAGCTTTGTTGCCCCCACAATGGGGCAGGTTTTCCTGTGCTGTTCTCATGATATTGAATAAGTCTCATTAGATTTGATGGTTTTATGAAGGGATGTTTCCCTGCACATCTCTCTTGCCTATTGCCATGTAAGACATGACTTTGCTCCTCATTCACCTTCAGCCATGATTGTGAGGCCTCCCCAGCCACGTGGAACTGTGATTCCATTAAACCTGGTTTTCTTTATAAAGTACCCAGGCTTAGGTATTTCTTTATTAGCAGTGTAGAAACAGACGAATACACTCCCTCTCTGTGATACAAAATAGCCACATTAACTATAGACCTCAGAGTCATTTTTAAGTTGCTCTCTTTTCTATTACTTAACTCACAGATATGTTTATTTTGAATAGAATGAATTCGCCCCAGAGTGTTTTTTGTTGATCATTCTACTGAGTATTTGTTTTGCTCACATTGTGGAATATTATGTATCAGCTCATCTTGAATTAACATTTTTTCTTTCTCTCTTGTTTTTACATTTTCTGCCCTATTGGTTGTACTGTTCTTTCTGCCTGTATTTCCAGATTCCTAGATTAGTGCTGAGACTTCTATTGTCATCTTCCACCAGTTTATCAATTAGGCTAAGTTTAATGATTTGACTGATAAATTACAGTTGTAATTTATCAATTACAATTTATATTGATAAATTGTATAATTGTATCAATATAATATATAGTGTATAATATATAGTGTAATATATAGTGTATCGATTGTATAATCGATAAATTGTAATTTATCAATTACAATTTATCTGTTGCAGTGGCTTAATGCAACAGAAATTCAGCTCTCCTTTCAGCAACAGTCTAATGTAAGTGTTTCTTATCAGAAGACAGCCTTCCATAGAGGAATTCAGGGCCTCACGATCCTTTCATTTTGTAAATGTTTGCCATCTCTCAGGGTCTCAGAATCTTCTGATGGCAGATGGGAAACAAAGGGATGAGAAGCACAGCAAGATCCTAATCACCCTGTATTGCAAGGGAGACACATCACTTTGGTTGACGTTGCATTGGCAAGAACTGGTCTCCTGGCCCCACTAGGATTCAGGAAGAATTGGGAAGTGTTTCTTAGTGGCTAAGCATCTACTTTTCAGGGACAGTTTCTTTTTTTTTTTTTTTTATTTTTTATTTTGAGAGGAAGTCTTGCTCTGTCACCCAGGCTGGAGTTCCGTGGGACAATCTTGGCTCACTGAAACTTCTGCCTCCTGGGTTCAAGCGATTCTCCTGACTCAGCCTCCTCAGTAGTTGAGATTACAAGTGCCTGCCAGCACACCCAGCTAATTTTTGTATTTTTAGTAGAGATCGGGGTTTCACCATGTTAGTCAGGCTGGTCTTGAATTCCTGACCTCAAATGATCCACCTGCCTCTGCCTCCCAAAATGCTGGGATTACAGGCGTGAGCAACCGTACCCAGCCTCGGGGACAATTTCTTTCCACTTTTTTTAGTCATAGAATTCTAAAGGCTCTTTGAACCTGGTAGTAGCAACTGCTCTTTCTGCCTCTTTTTCAGGGCCAGGGGAGCCTTGAGTGGTCCCAGATTTCATGCAGTGAGCCTGGCTCCTTACTGTTTACTTCTCTGGGGGGACTGTTGATCTTTGACTTTACATGATGCAAACTCTAGGCCTTTTCCTCTTGAATCTGAACTCTAGTTTAAGTGCATGCTGTATTCTTACTGATGAGAATTAGGTCTTAACCCTAGTCATTGAAGTCAGGAGAATGAGATTCATTAATTAGCTCAGAGCAATCACGGACCATCCCTGAAGCTGAAACTAAGATCAATTTCATACAAACCAGATGGTTTCAGGGTTCAAGGGGTAATAAGGATGATTTTCCCAAGAAACACTAGGGTGAAACAAATGGATGCTGATCCTCAAAAACAACC
The DNA here is from genome assembly GCF_006542625.1 of Nomascus leucogenys. Lineage (NCBI taxonomy): Eukaryota > Metazoa > Chordata > Mammalia > Primates > Hylobatidae > Nomascus > Nomascus leucogenys. The sequence continues at coordinate 52,739,257 of NC_044394.1, forward strand.
TGACCACTTTTATCATTTGCCTAGGTCTATCTGAATTATCTCTGATTGTTGATGTTCCTCATAAGCTTTCTCTGTTTATAAACCATGTCCTGTTCATATTTGGATCCTATGACACCTGGCATTGAGAACTGTAACATCGTAAGAATTCAGTGAAATATTTGTCTAATTGAATTACAACCATTAGAAAGAGATGATGGAGGCTAGGCGTGGTGGCTCATGCCTGTAATCCCAGCACTTTGGGAGGCCGAGGCGGGAGGATCAAGAGGTCGGGAGTTTGAGACCATCCTGGCCAACTGGCCAACATGGTGAAACCTCATCTCTACTAAAAATACAAAAATTAGCTGGGTGTGGTGGCACGTGCCTGTAATCCTAGCTACTCGGAAGGCTGAGGCAGGAGAATGGCTTGAACCTGGGAGGCGGAGGTTGCAGTGAGCTGAGGTCTCGCCACGGCACTCCAGCCTGGTGACAGAGCGAGACTCTGTCTCAATAAAAAAAAAAAGAGAGATGATGGAAGTGGGCAGGCTCTGGTACACTTAGGCTTTCATTAGTGCACATAACGCAGCTATGTGTCTTACCTTTTTTACTTTGGAGCGTATATGATTATTTTCCTGTTTTCCCAACCAGGATCATTCTGGGCACATTTTTCCATCTTGAACTTCTCCTGTAAGGAACTAAGCTCACAATAAAGACTGCCCGATCAAAGGAACTTCTAAGCATGCCTTCATCAGGAAAGACTACACTAGGAGTGGTGGTATTCAGCTGAATAAAGTGGGAAGAAATAAAAGGAGCAGAATTCCTGCCAAACTAGCTATTCATTGTGCAGTAAAGATGACATTGGCACTGTGACAGCCTATCAAAAATGTCATGAGTCCAACCAGAAGATATTTGATTTGGGTTCTGGAGACTCAAACGCCACTGATTAGGATTTACTCATTGGTGTTTTATTCATCCTCATTGGTATTGAAAACAGTTTGCATTTCACTTGAGGATCCTTTACATATGGCCTGAAGTATATGTGGCATTTAATTGAAAAACCACCAAATAAAGGCTTTTGGGCCATGTAAAGGGGCCATGTGGGTGCCAACTCTGAGCTATACGCCTTCATGGTTTTACCCTAAGTGAATTTTGATTCATGGAGATTCCTGTTATTGAAAAATCATTCTTGCCACATTCTCACAGTAGGCACCTCCAGCCTCTGCTGGCTTCATCGGGGGGCTAAGGGCAGGGATTTCTGGCTCTAATATTTTCTCCATTAACTTACCAATTTAGGAGACAAAACTCACTTCTAAAATTTTATCTCTTATCTGCCAGGAAGAGCAGGAGCTGAGGTAGAAGAGTTTCCTCCCTTGTTTAAAGGAAATCATTGAAGAAGGGAAAGGAGGAAGGAAAAAAGAGAGGAAGGAAAGATGGGAGGATGGAAGAAAGGAAGGAAGGAAGGAAATAATTCCTTGATTCTCTGAAATCTATTTACATTATCAAGTCACATAATGGGGAGAAATGTCTGAACAGCACATTTAAAGAATTATCTAAATGTTTAACTTTTATCTGAGCACCTGTATTAGAAGGCTTCCTCATTTATCATCCCACCCTCAAACCATCAAAAAATTTTAAAAAGAAATAAAAAGACGTCTTTCTTCTAAAAGCAAATGTGTTCTACGCTACTGGGTTAAAGATCCCAAGAGATCGCCTTGACTCCATCTATAGGAGCGCTTCTGTTACTTAAGCCCCTGAGACAGATGGTAAACATTGGTAGTGCATGTACAAAGGATGACAAAAGACAGTTCCCCATCTCCCCCTCCAAGTGTAGGACTTGATTTTCAATTTCTTATGGACAAAAACTGCCTGTATCACAGTAAGGAGGGGGGAGGAGGGTTGGGGGAGGAGGCTGGAAAAAACTAGCAAAGGGAAAAAAAATTGGAGAGCCAGCCTGGCACCAAAAATATAATTTAGTGTGCAGGTATTTGATTTGATAGAAAACCTGCATTGATTTAAAAAAATAGGTTCTTGACAAGGTCGTAATTCATTGAGAGAGGCCAAGCCCGCAGCTTAAGTTTGACATCCCCCTCCAACCTAAACCATAACTGGTTTTAGGTGATCCCCTGTGAGGGTAGCATGTTGCAGCTGGCAAAAAAATAAACACTCCAGAGCCCTGTGCTAACAGAATTTTTTTTCCTTTTTTTTTTTTTTTTTTTTTTTTTGATTTATGCCACAAGCTAAGGAAAACAGTTACATATTTGTGAGTCCCGGTTTTGTTTGGCCTTTGCAAGCTTGCAAGGACTGGTGTCCTGCTGAGGGAGGGAGACACTGCAAAGGCTGTAGCAGGCAGGAACACAGTGGGTAGCTCACTGGACAAGGCAGTGAGTAGGGAAGTGAAGGGGGCGGGTGGATGATGATAAAGGGAGAGACACGGTTGCTAAAAGGTTTGATTGGCCAGTTTCCTTTTCCTTTCTTCTCTGCCTAAAGGCCATTTGAATCTCAAGTGAAAGGCAAATTCCTTCAGAGATAGAAACTTGTAAATGATTAGCCATCCTTGTTTTCCCCAAGCAGGATCATTCTTTTCCCAGAGCATGGTCAGTTGGGAGTTTCCCTCCTTTTTTGATTTCCTGCATGCCATGGTCAGCTCAAGCTTGGCAAATGCAAATGGGAACAAGTGAGGAGGGCTTACTTTCCTTCATTACTTTCCTTCTTCATTGTCTGAGTGGTACAAACTGTGCCAAGGAAAGGCCATGTCATATCAGTGTTCTTCTCGGGCTGATACATGGCTCACTTGGTCCTCATTTTGCAGAGCATGTAGGGAGTTTAGAAGCTGATACGGTCTGGCTTTGTGTCTCCACCCATATCTCCCCCTTGAACTGTAGTAATCCACACATGTTGCGGGAGGGACCTGATGGGATATAACTGAATCACGGGGGTGGGTTTTTCCTGTGCTATTCTCATGATAGTGAATTAAGTCTCATGGTTTTTTAAGGGGTTTCCCCTTTCACTTGGCTCTTATTTTCTCTTGCCTGCCACCATGTAAGACATGCCTCTCACCTTCCACTATGATTGTGAGGCCTCCCCAGCCATGTGGAACTGTGAATCCATTAAACATCTCTTGCTTTACAAATTATCCAGGCTTGGGTATGTCTTTATTAGCAGCATGAAAACAGACTAATACAGAAGCCCAGCAAGGTTAATTAGCTCAGGGTCCCAAGCTCAAGGACCTGAGGACCAGGTCTAAGGTTTAGGTCCTGGTTTGTCCATCTAGTTGACTTTACACTTAAACACATGCCCATCCCCACTCCCATTTAAAGAATTAAAGAAACAATTGTTAAATGGAATGAGGTACCCTGGAATGGATCCTGGGACAGAGTGAGGACGTATATGGAAAACTGGTAAAATTCAAATAAGGACAGCTTTTTAATCAATAGTAATATATCAGTGTTGGGTTTTTTAGTTTGGACAATTATCAGGATAATGTAAGATGATAACTGCGGCCAGGCATGGTGGCTCACGCTTGTAATCCCAGCACTTTGGGAGGCCGAGGCGGGAGGATCATGAGGTCAGGAGATCGAGACCATCTTGGCTAACATGGTGAAACCCCATCTCTACTAAAAAAAAAAACATACAAAAAGTTAGCTGGGCGTGGTGGCGGGCGCCTGTAGTCCCAGCTACTCGGAGAGGCTGAGGCAGGAGAATGGCGTGAACCTGGGAGGCAGAGCTTGCCGTCAGCCGAGATGGCGCCACTGCACTCCAGCCTGGGCGACAGAGCAAGACTCCATCTCAAAAAAAAAAAACAAAAAAAATAAAAAAAAAAGATGATAACTGTAGAGGAAACTGTGCAAGGGGTACACAAGATAACTCTGTACTATATTTTCAATTATTTTTATAAATCTAAAATTATTTTTAAAATTTTTACTTTTTAAAAGATATAATTACCAAAAAAAAAAAAGCATTTTAGCACTTTTGTCCAAGTTTGTATTAGAACACATCCCCCAGGTGGACTCCGTGAGGATCATGCAATTTACTACTTACTCCCAGCAACTGAAATGGTCTTTCTTCTCTCAAACAAAAACTGAGAGGTCAAAACAGAAGGATTTTTGACACCCCTAAAGAGAACTTCTAGGGGATAAAGGTCTTTCAGGGAGTGGAGGGATGCAGGTGGGTGCTCGCTTTATCATTTTTATCTTTAGAGAAGAAAATTTGCATTTTGTATATGTATCCAGATTTACAGATGGGGAAATTAAGAGGTTGAGTGCATATCTTTATTTCTTTCAGGGCCAGAAGATTAGTAATGATTAGCCTTGAGTGAATCCTATCTTAACCCCAGTGTTTCTTGAAAAAAACATAAATAAGATCTTTCCCCAGGAGCATGTAGCACAACGTTTGAGAGTGGACTGCACTCATGGCTTACCACCCACGTACTTGCCAAAACCTCTAAATTACTTACATTATTACATCATCCTTCTTTGTGTATGTGCTTGTTGCATTGCATAAATATACCCTCTCTAGCTGGTTTCTTTAATCTTTTCTATCCACAGCATATATCACTAAAAAAATGACTTCACAGGAGACAAATTATTCCATAATAATGTGCAGAATCATTTGAATCACATTTGGTCTCCATGACAATATGAAAATATAAATGTCTGCTGCATAAAAATGAATAGAAAACTGTGTTATGGTGGTGTTAAAAAACATGAAGTTAATTCAATACTTCAACCAGATTTTTTTTTTTTTTACCACTTTGCTCCCATAAGTACATGATGCAACCTTACTGCCTTTTAAAGTACACACATAGACAGGAAAATGGATATTTTTTCCATCCTATTTGTCTCCTTTTCAGACACAACCACTGATTCACCAGTCTCCGGACAGGCAGCAGCAGCAGCAGGGGCGCCTGTGAACCTGAGTATAATAAAATTCTAGTGTAACAGTGTGTTGAATGTTTATTTTGGCGATGCTGCCCTCTCAAATCCCCCTTTCAACTAATATTTTAAAATGTGGAAAGACATTAAAATGGAGATAAATTCAGGGCTCTTTCTGAAAGTGAGCGTCTCTTATCCTGAGAATTCTGAACTCTGTCCTCTCTGCTCCATTCAAATTCTCTTCATTTTCATGATTAGCATGGCATGAAACTTCAAGCTACTACCTGCCTTTTGGCAACTAGCAATTTAACTCCGAAGTAAAAGAGAAAATGGAGGTGAAATACCCTTTTATAACCACTCTTTTTTCATTGCTGACATTTATAATTGGTCCTATGGAAAAAACAATGGAAGTAACTGGAATTTATCATTGGTCCTTCATAAAGTGTAATATAACTAAGAGCTTAGGTTCTGGAATCAAGCAGCGATTCAGCGGAATCCCCAGCCAGCACATTACCGGAGCAAATCGATTGGTCCAGTTTCTCCTCTTTCTTTCAGTTTCTTTATATGTAAAATAGGTCTAATAGTAGCAGTAACGCAGTAGCAGAATTAAACGAGATAATTCATATAAAGCACCTGCCACAAAGCTTCATAGGCAATATAGGTGCACATGAGTTTACCAGAAGATGATTACTAATGCTGTTGAGATTCGTCAATTTTTATTCCCTTAAGTCATACCTACCAATCAGTGGAGAATAAAACAGTGTCTGTTCTCACAGAGTTTTTATTCTAGTGGTGGAGATGGAACAATAAAAAACAAGTCAATATATAATTTTTTCAGTTGGTAAATGCTATAAGGAAAAATAAGCAGAGGTAAGGACTACAGGGTAGGAAATGCTATTTTAGGTAGCATGGCCAGGGAAGAACTTTTTGAGGAGGTGACAGTTGAGTAGAAACCTGCTCAAAGTAAAGGACATCGAGCCAGGTGGATATCTTGCAGGATTATTCTAAGCAGAAGGAACAGAGCATCAAAGCCCACTGAGGAGTGTGGTTGGTAGGTTTATGGAGCATCAAAGGGTCCTCTGTGGCTGGAGCAGATTAAAAGCTGGGAGAGCCACAGAGGAGATGAAGTCAGAGGGTGGCACGTGTAGACCTGGTGAGCCCTGCAAATGACTTTGGGCCATATTGAGAAAGAAATGGAAGAAGCCATCTAAGGGCTTTGAGCAATACAGGGATAAGATCCAAATTACATGAATTTAAATCTAAGCAGGGAGTTGACTGGGGTGGGTGGAAGCAGGAAGAACAATGGTAGGACTTCGGCTTCAGTCTAGAAGAGGGCTAATCATGGCTGGGTCTAGGGATCAGTAGATGAGTCAGCAAGGAGTGATCTCATTTGGCATTTTGTTTTTTGCGGGAAGAAACAACAGGTTTTGGTTTTGAATTGGATGCTTACTCCCTCTACCTTTCTGAGTTACTTTCTTTTAAGGTCCATGTTCAACCTCAGTCAATGAATACTTCTAGGTGACTCAAGACAATCTTACATTTCTCTTGAACCTATAGTAGAAAGCACAGGTATGCCGCCTTCCAGAATGTAGCCGTTACTAGCAGAGGGTGGCAAGGTGTTAGAAATTAGTGAGTACCAAGCTTGAGTGTCTCCTTTGCCTTTTAGTAACTAAGTAAACTTGGTGAATTAGATGGCAGTAATCATACCAGGTGATATGGTTTTGCTGCGTCCCCACCCAAATCTTGTCTTGAATTGTAGCTCCCATAATTCCCACATGTTATGGGAGCAACCTGGTGGGAGAGAACTGAATCGTGGGGGTGGGTTCTCCCATTCTGTTTTCGTGGTAGTAAGTCTTAAGAGACCTAATGGTTTTATAAGGGGAAACCCCTTTTCTTAGTTCTCATTCTCTCTTGCTGCTGCCATGTAAGAAGTGCCTTTCACCTCCCACCATGATTGTGAGGCCTCCCCAGCCACATGGAACTGTGAGTCCATTAAACCTCTTTTTCTTTATAAATTACCCAGTCTCAGGTATATGTTTCTCAGCAGCGTGAAAATGAAATAATATACCAGGCAACATCTATTCCACAAAGCATGTTATTTTTAATTAACTTGTATTACTATTCCCACAGAGCTTGATGAGGTAGGTACCACATACATTATCTCCACTTTCCAGACGTAGAAACTGAGGTACAGTGAAGTTCTGTGACTGGCCTAATGTTCTGCAGATAGTAAGTGGCAGAGTGTGATTTGTATGTCACTGTCTGGCACCAGCCTCCGGAATCTTAGGAGTCTGTTTTACTGTCTATAATCCCATGTGTTTCCTTTCAAAAAGTTGTAAGGATGGCATGAGGCAAATGATGTAATGGGTTTATTTAATATTGATACTATTGTAGATATCCAACAGACGTTTGTTCCATTTTCCTTCCCCTCTTTAAAATACAGTAATCATGTGACCTCTTTCCTTAGAAATAGGTTCCAAATTTTGGTGGGTCAAGAAGTAGTTTTTACAACTAAGATATGGTCAGAATTCCAAGAGTTGGCCTTCCATTTCTCCTTCCTACAAGGGTGATGTGTGCACAGTTCTAAGGGTGACTTTCCAGAGATCTGACAATGACTCAAATGTCGGGAGTTAGATAGGACCCTGAAGTCACCACCCATGAGCAGAAATCCCCCACTTGAGTTGGCTGTGCTCACAATACCATCATAAGAGTCTCAGAGAAGGCACTTTTTAAAATCAAATGAATAACTAATATAAATACACCAAAGAAAAATGGAAATAGTTGTTTACATAACAGCGATAGAAGAAAAGACCTGGAAAAATATCTTAAAAGTTGTCATTGAATTAGGAAAAAGAAGTAGTGTTACCAACCTTCCCATAGGTAACCTTCCCTAAAGGAAAGAAGATCTGAATATTTGGAAGAAGTGAGTCCTAAAGGGGATTCATCCCTCTGCCCCTGCTTGCTCTTTCCTATAGCACAATTTCCGCATTGAAAGAGGACTTCTCCTTAGTTTTGTCACTCTGTTGAGAGATTCATCACTGCTGCTTTCCCAAAAAACATAAATACCAAGGTGAGCATTCTTATTCTTTCCATTTTCCCTGAATAAAATATTATCTTTTTTTTTGGATTTTCATCCGTTTATTATTTCTCAAGTCTCTTTCATCATCTGTGAAGGACTCCAAATGCTTCTTGTTCCATTGAACAAAAAATAAATAAATAAATATGGCCCTATCACCCCCTATCAGTCCTTCCTTCTACATCTTCTCATTCGTACGAGAGTTTTCTCTCTTCTTGCTAGTATGGCCTCCCCCTACACACGGAGGGTGTGAGTTAACAAGGAAAAAGTAATAGAAAAGATGAAAGAATAGCTCTTGTTGTAGTTCTTACTTTAAAAAATAGAAAAAACAACCAAGCAACCAAATAAACAAAAACATCTTTTCCTTCTTTCTTCATTCCAACACAGCCTCATTGAGCTGCTAGAGTCTTCTGTCACTTGACGTTTCTCATCAAGATTACAGGTTTTAAAAAAATTTCAACATGAGAGAATGATAAGATTTATTATTAGAAAAATTGAATAGACTATATCATTAGGTTATGAAGATAAGTTAAGAAAGAAACAGTGAGGTCTCATGAAAGCAGAGAAAAATGAGATTCTGGTGGAAAGCAGGAGGTAATCTGGAGGCCCTTCAGGGAGAGGGATACATTAAAATGCTGATTATGTTCATAATTAGTGCCCAGCAAATGTTATCTACTGTTATTTAGCAAGCACTTCCATTTATCGTAGAACATAATTTATAGTTGGTATGTCTTCTAGAGACCTCAATAAACTCAAGACATTTAATTTTCAACACTGTGGGTATTCAATGAATATGAGAATCTACTAAGACTGGACTTGGATGTCCTAATTTTAGCTGGATTACATAATTCTTCTTTTAAAGTACTATTTTTTTCCTTTTCTTATGCATTCTTTTTTCTTTTTTTTTTAGCCTAGAAGCATCTTATTTTGCTTGTTTACTATCTGTGCAATTGTTTGTGAAGAAATTGCATTAAAGGACCAAACATGATTTAGAAGCAAGATTCTGATTTCGTACTTGGTTGTCTATTTTTGCTAATTCATTTATCTGTACATTTAACAGATATTTACTGGCTACTCAAAAGTGATAAACACATCATTTTTAGCCCAATGGAGTTGACTTTCTAGTAGGAGCCAGGGGAAGCATAATAAACACTTAAATACATAAATAGATGCTTAGTGTACTAAATACTATGAAGGTAAGAGTGTGCAGGCACAGTAAGTGTGAGAATGAGGGAAGAAGATTCATAGCCTGACTAGGCAGTGCCCCTCCAAGGAGTTGACATTTAAACTCAGAACTAAAAGATTAAAAAGTACCAACTATGCCCCGAGTGAAGAACAGATATATAAGACAAGCACTGAGTCATGAAAAATATATGGCAAATTTCAGAAACTGGAAAGAGAAGAGTGACTGGGGTGGAGTGAGCAATGGAAGATCTTCCTGCAAAGATTCAGGAAATAAATGGAGCAGATTAGGTAAGATGGTATATACTAGACAATACACATCATTTGTTTTCTAAAGTGGGACACTTTCGAGAGTGATGGCAAATGTCAGGACAAACACAAGTTGGTACTATCTCAAGCAAAGTAGGAAGTACGACCTCTTAAAGGATCTTGGATTTTGTTTGAACTGTAATGGGAAATCATGGCTGGATTTTCCATTACTTTCCAAAGGTTATGCTGTATATGCCCAATAAAAACTCATATATTTGTTGACTCAAAGTTGTATATTAGAATGCACACAGCTGCACTGTTCAAAATAGTCCAAAGTTGAAAGCTACCAGAATATTTTAAAGAACGGATGGGTAATTTCTGGTGTGTTTTGGCAACAGAATACTACCTGGCAATGAGAATGAACAAACTATAACTACTTGCAAAAATATGAATAAGACTAGTCACAAAAATACTTAATGTTTATAAAGTATAAATATAAACACAAAAATCATATATGATGCTTCAGGTCAGGAAAAGTGGCTACTTTTAGGGAGAACTACAACTAGGGTCCTATTAAAATTCTCCCTTTTTATCTGGATGTTATACGGGTGTGTTTGTGAAAATCTTTAGTTGTACACTTATTATATATGTACTTTTCTGTATACAGTATTTGCTATACTTAAAAGAAGCAATATATGCTTCCTACTGTATAGAGAACACAGTAAAAGAGGTTAAGAGTAGAGAGGGTCTCAATTTTTACCCATTTATTGTAATTTCTTTCTGAGACGTATATTTGATATATAAGAAACATTTTTACTCTATAGCAGGGTTTGTGCACCACAGCACTATTGACATTTGTGCTGGATAATCTTTTGTTGTTGGTGGTGATGGTGGTTGTGGTGGTGGTAATAAGTAGGATGTTTAGTAGCATCGCTGGCCTCTGCCCACTAGGTTATCAGTAGCATTTCCTGCCCCCATTCTCGACAATCAAATATGTCTTCTAACATTGCCATATGTCCCCCTGAGGCGTAAAATTACTCCCATTTGAGAACCACTGAACTGCAGCAATAACAATTTCTGACATTTACTGAGTGCTTACTATGTGCCAGTTTCTTTTCTAAGGGTGTTGCATTTATTCACGCATTTTGTTTACCAACCTCCCTAAAAACTGTGCCTCATTTTCTTTGTTTCCCAGAGGAGGAAACTGAAGTCCACATATTTTAAGCATATTTTGCAAGATCCTGTAACTAGTTAGTAGATGACAAAGCCAGGATTTATACCCAGACCGTCCATAGTGTATGTTCTTAGCCAACACATATTCCTGCCTTTTGCCTCTTTACCTAACACACGACCAATGCTGCGTAGGTCATGTTCGGATTAGAGGGATATTCCAAGACCTTCTGATTTCCATGGTGATGTGTCTTCAAACCTGTTCTTTTTTTTTTTTTTTTTTTTTTTTTTTTTTTTTTTGAGACACAGACTTGCTGTCGCCCAGGCTGGAGTGCAGTGGTGTGATCTCTGCTCACTGCAAGCTCCGCCTCCCGGGTTCACGCCATTCACCTGGCTCAGCCTTCCGAGTAGCTGGGACTACAGGCACCCGCCACCACGCCTGGCTAATTTTTTGTATTTTTAGTAGAGATGGGGTTTCACCGTGTTAGCCAGGATGGTCTCGATCTCCTGACCTCATGATCCGCCCGTCTCAGCCTCCCAAAGTGCTGGGATTACAGGCATGAGCCGCCGTGCCCGCTTCAAACCTGTTCATTCTTTAAAGTTATACAAAGTTAGGATTCATATTTTTAAAAAGTACTATGAGACTCAAGCTTCAAAACCAAGTATTAGTGTGACTCATGGGTTACACCTTAATAAAACTTCAAGAGCTCACAGAGACCAATGTGATTATGGGACAAATTCTTCCAGTTATTTAAACAGAGGGGAAATATACTTATGTTTTACAGTTGCCTTGAGTTATATATAAAACCAGCTTCTGGACCTTTAATTACAGACAAAGGCAGAACCAGTATGAGAGCCTCATGAATAAAGCAGTGCCATCCACATCGGAAAAGGCACTTCTGTAGCCTCCAGATTCAATGAAAAGCCCTCCCTTTGAAGCATACTCTCTCTCAGATTTGTGCTTAAGGGTTTTTTTTTTTTTTTTTTTTTTCTGTTGCTAAGTAAATATTATCTGGAGTGCATGATATAGTTTGGATATGTGTTCCCACCCAAATTTCGTGTTGAATTCTAATCCCCAATGTCGGAGGTGGGGGCCTGGCGGGAGGTGACTGGATCGTGGGAGTGGATTTCTCATGCATCATTTAGCATCATCCCTTTTTGTACTGTCCTTGTGATAGTGAGTTTTCTTGCGATCTGGTTGTTTAACAGTGTGTGGCATCTCCCCCCTTGCTCTCTCACTTGCTCTGGCTCTGGCCGTGTGACTGTGCTGCTCCCTGTTCACCTTCCACCAGGATTGTAAGTTTCCTGAGGCCTCCCCAGAAGCTCAGAAGATGCCAGCATCATGTTTCCTGTAGAGCCTGTGGAACCATGAGCCAATTAAAACTCTTTTTTTCCATACATTACCCAGTTTCAGGTATTTCTTTATAGAAATGCAAGAATTGACTAACACAATGCAAGAGAAACAAATATTAAAAACTCTGCATTAAATAAGCAGTATAAATAGAATAATCATGAACAAATATCACTGAGTTCTGCTCTCATATTTGTTACAAACTTACTTTTTATGAGAAAGTTGGTTATATATTTCACTTACCATGCCTTAGTTGTCCTGTGTATTCCTGAGAACTGCAGTGCTGCCTCTATTATTGTTTTCTTCCTGTGTGTTGGTCTTCTCTATGCAGACAAATTGTGTTTGAAAAGTTGGTAAGTTAGTTGCTTAGAACTGAAAGGCATACTAAAATAGAAATTTTACTATAAATGGTGTTTAGATTCCCTGACCAGCCACTAAATGCCTCAAAAAAAAAAAAGAAGAAAAAAAATAATAGAAAGAGGAGGAAGAGTAAGCATGTCATAAGTTACTGGCATTATTTGTTCTAGTAAGCATGCATGTGTAAATGTGCAAATATACATATACAGTTACATATGTGTGTATATATTACACACACCTACACATTACATGTATTCTTATTGAGACCCGATCCTGTAATTTAAAATTATTGAATGCGTGTGAAAAATGCCATTTTAAAGCTTTGGTTTTTGCAGTTTTTATTGTTGGTAATATTTTCGGTTTTTCTCCTGGCTGAGGAAGTTGAAATTAATCATTGAGGAAATATGCATCTTTGTTTTTGGAAAAGACACTTTAAGGACTTTTTAAAATATCTCACGGTAAAGAAAGATTCTTATTCAGAAGGGAAAGATTGAAAGCAATATGGAGTTAAACTTTTCTCGAAATTACATAAAGTTTGTCTTGCTTGGAGGCGAACACAAAACTCTGCCAAGTGTTTCATTTTAAGAATTAGCATTTTTTTCAGTAGGAATTAAGGAAATGGAAATTAGTTTCCTATAAGAAGAGACAAGTTCAAGGATACCTTTTCTCTGAGGTGAGCACTTTGGGGGTGAATGGGAGATCAGGAGAGAAGCTGTAAAAGTGTGGCCGCCAGATCAACATCATCAAAATCACTGAAGAACTTGTTAGAATTGTGGAATCTCAGGCCTTATTCAAAGAATCAGCATTTTCACAAAATGTCCAAAGACATGTATGCACAGTAACATTTAGAAGGAACTGGCACAAAGGATTTTCTGTGTAGTAGAGATTGGCCTGTGGAGTTCAACAACAGTCATATCTAGGATCCATTCTTTTTAAGGTTTACCTTGTGTCTTTGATTTGTGCTGCTGAAATAGAATACCACAGACTGAGTAATTTATAAAAGACAGAGACTTATTTCTCACAGTTCTGGAGACTGTGAAGTTCGAAGTCCCAGTGTCTGCATCTAACAAGGAACTTCTTTCGGTATCTTCCAATGATGGAAGATGAAACAGCACGGGTATGTGAGAGAGAGCAAGAGGAGGGTGTTGAACTCATTCTTTGATGAGGAACCCACTCCTGCAATAAAGGCATAGTCCATTCATGAGGACAGAGTCTTCATGACCTAATCATCTCTTAAAGGTCCCACCTCTCAATACTGTTGCACTGGGGATTTAAGTTTCCAACACATGAACTTAGTGTGATGCATTCAAACCATAGTATTCTTCCCCCGACCCCCAAAATTTATGTTTTCCTCATATGCAAAATATGTTAATTCCATCCTAATAGCTCCAAAATGTTAACTTGTTTCAGTACCAACTCAAAAGTCCAAAGTCTAGAGTCTCATCTAAATCAGATATGGAGGAGACGCAAGGCACAATGCATCCTGAGATAAATTCCTCTCCAGCTGTGAGCCTGTAAGACTAGTAAGTTCCATGCCTTCAAAATATGATGATGAGAGAGGCATAAGATAGACATTTCTATTCATTTTTTTTTTTCCCCAGACAGAATCTCGCTCTGTCGCCCAGAGTGCAGTGGTGTGATCTTGGCTCACTGCAAGCTCCGCCTTCCAGGTTCAAGTGATTCTCCTGCCTCAGCCTCCCAAGTAGCTGGGACTACAGTCGCCCACCAACACACCTGGCTAATTTTTTTTCTATTTTTAGTAGAGATGGGGTTTCACCATGTTAACCAGAATGGTCTCGATCTCCTGACCTCGTGATCCACCTGCCTCAGCCTCCCAAAGTGCTGGGATTACAGGTGTGAGCCACTGCACCTGGCTGACATTTCTATTCTTAAAAAGAGAAATACACAAGAAGAAAGGGATGACTTGTCCCAAGTAAGTCCAAAAATCAACAGAGAAAACAATGTTAAGGCTGGAGAATTTTCTCCTTTGACTCTATGCCTTGTGCGCTGGGCACACTGAGGTGGCAGCTGTACCCCCAAGGTCTCAAGCAGCCTCTCCCCTATGGCTTTGATGGGTTCAGTCCATTGAACAGCTCTCAAAGGGTGGAGTCTCATACTTGCAGCCTTCCCAGGCTGGAGTTGCACACTGTTGGTCCTACTTCTGGGGTCTCAGGAGCTGTTCCATTCCTATGGCTCTTCCAGGCTTTGTCCTAGTGGAGGTTCTTTGTGGTGGCCCTGCTCCTGCAACACATCTCTGCCTGAATCACTGGGCTGTCCCATACATACTTTTGAGTTTAGTCTGAGGTTGCCATGGCCCCACAGTTTGTTCACTCCACATGTCTGCAAAGCCAGCACCATGTGGATGCTGATGACATGGATGTCACCAAGGCTTATCAATTTCACCCTCCAGAGCTGTGGCAGGAGCCAAATCTTGGCCTGTTTGAGCAACAGCTGGGGCAGCTGAGGAGCACTGTGCTGGAATGTGGGGAGCAGAGTCACAAACAAGCCCTGGACAGTGAATGCTGAGGTCCGTGGGCACCTCTCTGATAACCTGGCCCTCAGGGTCTTAGCTTGTCTTGAAGATCTCTGAAATTCCTTTACGTTTATGTATTCATAATCTTTATGAATAGAGCCTGGCTTCATTCTATCCGTATTAATCCCTTTAGAAAGGTGTCACTTAGCAACACCCTTAATATTCTCTCCTGAGCACACTTTTTTAGTTTTTTCATGGCCAAGCTGAGAGTTTTCCAAATATTTCTATTTTGTATTCCTTTTAATTATAAATTCTATCTCTAAATCATTTATCTCTTTTTACTGTAAGTGCCCAAAAGAAGCCATATTGTACCTTGAATGCTTTACAGCTTAGATATTTCTTATGCCAGATATCCTAGTTCATTGCACTTAAGTTCTGCTTCCACAAAGTCATAGGACTTGAACACAATTCCACCAAGTTATTTTCAAGTGTATAATAAAACTGGCTTTTACTCCAGTTTCCAATATCTTGTTCCGCATTTCCGTCTGAGGCCTCATCAGAATGGGCTTTACCATCTATATTTCTACCAACATTTGATCATGACCACTTAAGTAATCTCTAAGATTTGGGTTCTCTCTCTCTCTCTTTTCCTCTGAGCCCTCACCAGAATTTTCCTTAATACTCCACTCATGGTAATACAGAGTTTTTCAACTTCTTAACAGCTTCTACCCATTAGCTAGTTAGTTCCAAAGCTACTTCCACATTTCTAGGTATTTGTTATAGCAAGAGCCCCACTTTTTGGTGTCAATTATTTGTATTGGTCTGTTGTATGCTGCTATAACAGAACACCAAAGAATAGCAATTCTAAGTAATAGAAATGCATTTCTTATTGAGGCTAGGAAGTGCAAGGCTGAGGAGCCCACATCTGGAGACACCTTGCTGTGTCATTCCATGGCAAAAGGTGGAAGGGCAAGAAAGCATGTGAGAGAGAAAGAAAGAGAGAGAGAGAGGGGAGAGAGAGAGAGAAAGAGGAAACAGCCTGAACTCATCCTTTTATCAGGAACCTACTCCTGTGATAAGTAACCCACCCCTGCAATAAAGGCATTAATCAACTCATGAGGGCAGAGCCCTAATAACCTCTTAAAGCTTCCACCTCTCCACACTGTTGCATTGAGGATGCATTTTTCCAACATATAAACTTTGGGGGACATACTCAAACCATAGCACCTAGTTAGTAAATTTTCTGTGTTCTGTTATTTTTCAGGTCTTCTACTCCATGAGGAATTAAGAGGAAGACCTCACCCATGCTTGAAAAATAACTGCTTCTATTGAGCATTGTTAGTTCCTATCCAAACATTTTCATTTCCTAACAAGTCTGAGATTCACCTTTGTTGACACCTTCTCAACACAGCCAGCACCTTTTGGGTAAACATAAACCTACCTTAGCTTAAGTGGTGGGTCCTGGTTGGTTAAACCATTGAGGGTATATTATCAATTGGCCATGGCCATGGCCATTGGTTCAAGGTTGGGTATGTAACTTAAGCCAACCAGTCAGGGCGAGTCTTGGTACTGTTTTTTGAATGCTGGATCAGACACATTCTTTCTCCTGTTTAACAAGAATGAAGAAACACATGGCCTTATTTATATTAGAAGATTTTCATGACCATGGGGTCTGGAAGTGGAAATGGAGGGGAGTCAGACTTAGATAAAGCCAATGTCATGAAGGCAGAGTAAGGCAGTAGAAAAAAGTATGTACTTGGTGACACCTTCTAACTATCAGTTCATGAATGCTGAAGCCCTCCCTATAGATGAACTTTCTGTTGTGGAAGTCAGTAAATCCCCTTTATTATGTAAGCCAGTTTGAGATCAGTTCTCTTTCACCTACAGCATGAGGAGTCTTAGAGACACAATTGTATAGAAAGAGTGGCATTAGCATGATTGAACATCTATGCTTGAAATACTAAGAAGCAGCTTAAAAAGTGCAAACTAGCTGCCTGACTTCAGGGAACTGGCTGGCTAACTCCAGGAGGCTGGCTAATTGGTTTGTGTAATGCATACGCATTTCTTAGACCATTAAGACTATTTTGGAAGGGCAACTTGTAAAAGACAACTTCCTGCATTTGAACAGAAAGAAAACTCAAAATTAAATCAACCAACCTACCTACCTTCCTTCCTTCCTTCTTCCTATTATCTTTTCCTTTCTTTCTTTCCATACTTTTTTTAAATCACTAAAAGGATCTGTTGTCTTTGAAGGCTAGAGATAGCTGAAAAAGTTAGCTCATATAATATGAGTGTTACCTTGACTATAGAGTACTTGGTACCTGTAAGGGAATGAATAATATTTAAGTTCATCTCATTCCCCTGATCCCTGTACCCCATTACAGCCTCAACAATACTGAAAAAATAAAAAATAAAATCTGTTAGTCAGAATAACTACAGTTTCTCCTGCTGCAGTTGTTCCCAAGGCAGTAACTGCTACTCACGGTCTCTTTCCTCCACTATTCTTTCTAGGCTTCTTTCCCCTTCTGTAGCATTTCGGATGACCTGGGTTCTTGCTTGGTAGGGTAACGTAACTCCTCATCCTGGAGGCCTCTCAGTAACTGAGGTTTTGTGTGTGTCTGTGTGTGTGTGTGTGTTTTCTTTCTTTCTTTCTTTTTTTAAGGTGCTTCGCTACTTACAGTTAAAACCTGGACATGGGGATACCAAGAAATGTCCCAGTGGCACACATATTCTTCCCCAGCCCTATTGTGCAGCAATGGTTTACTTCCTCATGAGTGTGAATTTCTGTGCCTGCTGGCTTACTGTCATGAAGATTCCAAAATTTTAGCTTTAATTTTAGCAGAATTCTTACTTTGTTCCCTGCTGGCAGCATCCCCCATTCTGAACCCCAGGACTTCTAGATCATAGAGCCTGAAGTTGCAGGGACAGAAAATACAACACATTTTCCAAATGCATCACTGGTAATGAGTATGAATGAGGACAATCCTTCTTCCCTTGATTCTCAAACTTACGTGTGCTACCTACTGGGAACATAGCAGTACTACATATGAACCACTGGTTTAAGTTGTGTGATGTATACTCCAATCTAAGGATTAGTTCCCCATCTTTGCAGTGTGTCATCTCCAAGTCGGAGCCTGGGCTAAAATTTCAAGAGGCTGTTCTTTCAAACTAGCCGTTTCTAGATGGTGTGGTACATGGCAGCACCAATGAATCCCACGGTCATGCGCTTATTGCCATGTTTTATTTGTTGCAAAGCAGGTCTCTTGTCTGATGTGATGTCATGTAGGAGTCCATTCTGGTGGATCAGATACTCTATGAGACCTGGGAGAGTGGCGATGGCTGAAGTACTGCATGCAGAAAATGCAAATTCATAACCATGATGTGAGTCAACCCAAACCAAGATGAAATATTGTCCATTCCAAGATGTTACCAAATGGCTGGCTGACATTTGGCAGGAATTGAACTCTAGTAGGGAGGGTGGGCCATAGTCCTAGTCTGTATTGCTCATAGGTCAGCCCTCTACCAGTAGGAGGCTTGGTGAGAAAAAAATCGTTGCTGTTGAGCCTATGCATAGACTCCATCTAAGACACCATAGATGCTCTGTACACAAGTCCATTGCTTAAGCACTGGGATGTCCAAGGGCAGAGGCTACCTGATATCTACTGGCTGTGTCATTCTGTCAACTCAGTTATTTTTTCCACAGTGGTCTTTGTGCCTTGTCTGACATTCATGTAAAAATGCAAAGATTCTCACTCTTTGTGTTCATTACCATTAGGTCATCCACACGCCTCCTTGCCAGCACTCTTGTCTTCAATCTTCCAAACTTTCCAGGTTCCTATCCAACCACCCAAGCCATTTACGACTGCCCTGTCCATGAGACTATGTGTATTCTTATTTCAGGCCTTTTTTTTTTTTTTTTGAGATAAGAGTTTCACTCTTGTTGCCCTGGCTGGTGTGCTGTGGCACAATCTCAGTTCACTGCCAACCCCACTTCCCAGTTCAAGCAATTCTCCTGCCTCAGCCTCCTGAGTAGCTGGGATTACAGGCACCTGCCATCATGCCTGGCTAATTTTTGTATTTTTAGTAAAGATGGAGTTTCACCATGTTGGCCAGGCTGGTCTTGAACTCCTGACTGCAGGTGATCCACATGCCTTGGCCTCCCAAAGTGCTGGGATTACAGGTGTGAGCCACCACACCTGGCCATTTCTGGCCATTTGAAAATTCACACAAAGTGAATGACCAAGTGCCCCATTCAAAGTTCTGCTCATGAGGAAGGTTTTCCCTTCATCACTATCCTTTAGGGTCACCTCTAAGTGAGACTGTAGTCTATTTTTTTTATTGAT
Source organism: Nomascus leucogenys (assembly GCF_006542625.1). NCBI lineage: Eukaryota > Metazoa > Chordata > Mammalia > Primates > Hylobatidae > Nomascus > Nomascus leucogenys. The sequence continues at coordinate 52,758,305 of NC_044394.1, forward strand.
ATTGACATAGTTAGCCAACTCTTCTGTTATTTGTGTCTGCTGATTTTACTTAAAGTGATTTGCCTTGATATGAGCTTGGCAATATTGATTCTGAGATCATTGGTAGAATTTCATCTGTGTGGCCTAATTGGATATGCCTAAATTGGATATGTTTCCTCCAGAGATTAGTTGATTTTGGCGGTATTAAAAAGTCTCTGCTGAACTGCAGAGTCTCAGCTCATCATCAGAGTTCCAGCTTCAACTTTCTGCTCTCTGTTACCAGAAAGGGGGTTCCAATTCAGACCCCAAAAGAAGGTTCTTGGATTACATGCAAGAAAGAATTCAAGAACAGTCCGTAGAGTAAAGTGAAAGCAAGTTCATTAAGAAAGTAAAGGAATAAAGAGAATGGCTGCTCCATAGACAAAGCCACCCCGAGGGGTGCTAGTTGCCCATTTTTATGGTTATTTCTTGATTATATGCTAAACAAGGGATGGAATATTTATACCTCCCCTGTTCAGACCATATAGGGTAACTTCTGATGTTGCCTTGGCATTTGTAAACTGTCATGGTGCTGGTGGGAGTGTAGCAGTGAGGATGACCAGAGGTCACGCTCATGGTCATCTTAGTTTTGGTGGGTTTTGGCCAGCTTCTTTACTGGAACCTGTTTTATCAGCAAGGATTTTATAATCTGTATCTTATGCTGACCTCCAGTCTTATCCTGTGACTTAGAATACCTTAACTTATTGGGAATGCAGCCCAGCAGGCTTTGCCTTATTTCACCCATCCCCTATTCACGATGGAGTTGCTCTGATTCAAATGCTTCCAAAAACTCTGTAGCTGGTTCAAGCTCAGTGTTCTAATGGCAGTATGAAGCTTGGCTTTTGCCTCCAGGGTAATCCTCTCACCTTCTGTTTTAGATCCAGTCCACACTTTTTGTGAAACTATCAATGTCTCCAAGAGTGAGTCTTATCTAGAGTTTAGGTGTTCTGCAGTGAAAAGATCTATAGAGAACTTCAATTAGCATAACAGAAAAAGGAGTACATTTAAATTTCTAGAGGATAGGCCAGTGTGGTAGCTCACACCTGTAATCTCAGCACTTTGGGAGGCCAAAGCAGGCAGATCACCTGACGTCGGGAGTTCGAGACCAGCCTGACCAACATGGAGAAACCCCGTCTCTACTAAAAATACAAAATTAGCCAGGCGTAGGGCACATGCCTGTAATCTCAGCTACTTGGGAGGCTGAGGCAGGAGAAATGCTTGAACCCGGGAGGCGGAGGTTGCAGTGAGCTAAGATCAAGCCATTGCACTCCAGCCTGGGTAACAAGAGTGAAACTCTGTCTCAAAAAAAAAAAAAAAAAAAAAAAAAAAATTCTAGAGGATAATTTTGATTGTCATTGAAATATGTCTGTTTCTAAAAGAACAGCCATCACAGGAGATTTAAGACTGAAAGAAGTCACTGTTTTCTCTGCAATAGTGTAATAATCGTTCATTTTGTATGCTTTGCATACATTTTCTCATTTCGTCCTCACAAGACTCTTATAAAATGCTGCATTGCTATATTTTTTAGTAGAGACAGGGTTTCACCATGTTGGCCAGGCTGGTCTCAAATTCCTGACCTCAGGTGATCCACCTGCCTCAGCCTCCCAAAGTTCTGAGATTACAGGCATGAGCCACTGTGCCTGGCCATTTCAGGCCACTTTAAAATTCACACAAAGTGAATGACCAAGTACCCCAGGCAAAATTCTATCCATTATGAGGGCTTTCCCTTCGCCACAGTCCTTTAGGGCAACCTCTAAGTGAGGCTATAGCCCATTTTTCATTGGACTTTTACAGAACTGCTGATTCTAGATGAGGAACTGGAAACACAGAGAAATCACGTAGTTGGTCAAATGCCACATGACTAACAAATGGTGGACCTGGGCTTTAAACTTAGGTATCCTGACTTCAGAGTTCAGGCCATTCTTCCCTTCCTCTAACACATACACATGCTGGCTTTCACAGTACTCAGATATGAAAAAAAATGGCATTGGAAAAGACAAGGCCAGAGTTGTCCTAAATGAAGGGGGTATTATTTTATACCATGCATTTAGAACAATCAGATATTTGAACTGCCATGAAAGTTCACTCTGACCATTGATTCATCCATTGCTCCTAGCAATTACCCAGACCCTCCATTTTAGTATTTCAATTTTTAGGTAAATTTAAACTATATTGAGTGTTAAGTTACTAAAAGGTACTAAAGTCTTAAATGCACTAAATGTGTCCAGTTTCTATCTCATCTTGTATTCTTACTGCAACCTTTTTAAAAAACACCCCAACTTACCTTTTAATCTGCATTTTAAAATTTAAAAACAGCTGCAAAGAAAAGAAATAAGAAAAAGCATGAGGTGAGAAGAACAATTATTTTAACAAAAAAATATTTTGGATATGAAGACTGCAACACCCAGTATAATGATGATGATAGAATACTATATCCAAAGGAATAATTTTGGATAGCATCCACTCCAAAGAAATAGCATATACAGCTTTGCTGCCTTGCTCTGAGATAATCAGGAAAGCAGTGCTGGGAAATATTCTAATCTCTCTTCACTATGTTGGTATATAATCAGTTTTAATTGTTACCCTGTGCCAAAAAATGTTTTTGGCAATGTTTCACCCTCAATCTATGCCAAAAAAATCACTGCTGGTGGATAATAATAAAAGGAGGTAGTTGACAGTACAAAGCTCAATATGAAAGAAAAGTTAGGTCGGGTGTGGTGGCTCATGCCTGTAATCCTAACACTTTGGTAGGCCACCACAGGCAGATCACTTGAGGCCAAGGGTTTGAGACCAGCCTGGCCAACATGGTGTAAAACACCACCCCCCAACACCGCCCCCAACCTTCTTTACCAAAAATACAAAAATTAGCCAGCTGTGTTGACGTGCACCTGTTATTTCAGCTACTCAGTAGGTTGAGGCATGAGAATCGCTTGAACTCGGGAGGCAGAGATTGCAGTGAGCCGAGATTGTGCCACTGTACTCCAGCCTGGGTGACAGTGAGACTCTGTCGAAAAGAAAGAAAGAGAGAGAGAGAGAAAGAGAGAGAAAGAGAAAGAAAGATGGAAAAGAAAAGGAAAGAAAGAAAAGAGAGAGAAGTTAATAAGAAGCAAAATATATTTTGTATACTTGGCTAAAAGAGCAGAATGTCAAGCCACCGGAAATCTGTAGTGATTTTGTAATGTCTGTGGTCTGAAGTAAAATTGTTCATGAAGTTTCTACTAAAGGCACAGCTTTCCACCTTCAGCCACAAGAGGATCTGTGCATTGTTTGTATCTCTTCTGTGGGACATTTTTCCTGACACTTTTGATTCCTTGACTGGTATTTGTATTCCACACTGTAAGCTTTCAACATGGTTTTATAGAACCACTGGACAGCTGGGGGCCAGGTGGGTGGAACGACTCAAATAATTGTTAAACCACCATGACTTAACAGCAAAAAGAAAGCAAAATATCTACAAAAGTAACCAGACCTAGACACATGGTAAATACTTTCCAGCAATATGTTAAAAAAAAAAAGAAAGAAAATGAAAGAAAACTTTTCCAGAAATCAGTAATTTAAAATGACACTACTGCCTTCATTAAGCTTAACTTAGATTTGAGCTGGAAAGCTGTTGCAATGTGCAAAATGATAGAAAAATATATATGTTTGAAAATCTCAGCAAGACTAATTTTAAGCCTTCTCTTGAAATTGTGTGAACTTGGAAGAATACAGAAATACGTAGATCTAGAAAATGAAATGAAAGCAGTTACAGAACTGTGCCCTAATTTTCCATGCTGAATAGCACTCATGCACACACACACACACACACAATCACTCACTCACATAAAATGGAGTAAACTAAGTATACAGTGGGGAAATATATGAACTACTTAACTATGTTTTAGCAATTAAAGGTGTAATACAAAAAACCTTGAGGGAGAATTTGATATTTGTCTTGTGGTCCTTTAAGCAAAAGTATTTTTAATTTTTCTTTTCTTTCTTTTTTTTTAATGTACAGAGAACTAGCTATAAAAGTAGTAAGGTTTTTTGGTCACTGTCTTCTTAAAGAAACCATAACAAGCATGATTGAACAAAGAATAAACTTCAAAGTCTTGCTGTTTGGTAGGAAGTGCTTTTGAACAAAAATTATAAAGTTTTGTCAATGAAACCTTTGTGGGAAATGATGAGTGCCTTTCTCCCACCTCTTGTCAACGTCATTAAAACTAAAGGAGCTTTCTCTACCATACAAAAGAATACCTGCAGTCAGAAGAGTCTTGTCCTAACAAACCCTCCCTTTGCCCCAAGCGTTGTCCTGGCACCGAGTTGAGAAGTGATTTTGTAATATATCACAAATAAAGAAACATACATTGACTCCCCCCAACCTACCTTTCCTTTTCTTTCTTTTATTTATTTATTTTTAATCTGTACAGTCCTGTCCTTTAACAGATCTCTAGGAAATTTCTAAAGCAAGGTATTGTAGCGAATGCATGACAGTTGGAAAATAAAAATAAGTTTACATAAGACAGTTACATACGTCCAGGGCAGTTCGTTGTTTCTTCAGCTCTTTTTCACAAGAGCAGAAAATGAATCTATCTTCTGGAATGAGGGGGGAAAAGCATCTCCCACCCCTTTCTCCACCTTTTAGATCCCAGCTGGAATAACCACTGAACAAATCAGATTGGCCAGAAAAAGACCAGACTGGTAGCAGAAACATTCTATTTTGTGGTAGGCCGTAGTGCTATTTACGTTGCCTCCAAAGTCAGCCTCTCTAGGGCTATATTTGAGGGTTAGAAGAAATAGTTCAGACCAGAGAGGTTTGGCATTAGTCGCCTCATGAAAATATAGAGGGATAAGTGTAAGAAAGTTTGGTTAGGTAGCTTTCCACTTCAATTAAAATCTTAACTTGATAAATATCTGTAATGAGGGCAAATCATTAATTTGAACCTGAAGCCGGCATAATTATCATTTCTATTTCATTTCCCCGTATGATAGTTCACCCCTGAACTATTTTTCCTTCAATTACAGGTTGTTTTGGTCTCCACTGATGGAAACGAGGGTCTACGTTTCACCCTTGACTTGTCAAAACAAAGTTGATGGCATTTTGCAATTATCAGTAATTTTTTACCTAGGTTTTTAGCCATATATTAGGCAAAGAGTGGGCACAGAACACAAGTCCTATTTTTTGTGCCTTGGTATAAAGACAGTTTTTAATGCAGGAAGTGGGAAGGAGGGCTACTCCTGCCAAAGTGGGCACAGTGACTTATGTTTGGAGTAACTGAAAAACGAGAAGGTAACTTACAAGGTGCATCTTGACAATTGACCACCCTGGTGGGGTGAGTTCTTATACATACGGGATCATCACCTCTCCCCTCACACCCACTCAGCTTTAGATAGTCATGAGACACCTGTAGCAAAGAAGACCACAGTGAACCCTTTATGGAAGAATTAGTCCCAGCCCAGATAATTTTGTCCGCTTAAGTTGTACCTACAGGGTTTTAATCTTCCAAATGGTGATGACGTTGCCACCAAAGGAGACTTTTCTAAAAACCATAATGACTTTGTTTTCCATTGTTTTTCATCATACTTGCCGCTTTCAAGTTTTATTGAGAGCATTTCACTAAATAAGAACAAAAAGAAGTTGTGGAAATTAATAAATTGACCAATAGCATCTTAATTAGTGTAGCACTAAGAAACGACTCCAACTTTGTACACAACAAAATCCAACACTTGTTTACCATGCTGGCTTTGAAAGAATACCAGTGATAAGAGAGCACTTGACAAAAATAAGCTTTCCCCCTCTATCTTATAGATATTTATTCCAGGAAAATGTTGTTGTTGGTGGTGGTGGTGTTAGTGGTGTGTGTGTGTGTGTGTGTGTGTGTGTGTGTGTGTGTGTGTGTTTTGAAACAGGCTCTTGCTTTGTCACCCAGGATGGAGTGCAGTAGTGCAGTCACTGCTCACTGCAGCCTCCACCTCCTGGGCTCAAGCAATCCTCCTGCTTCACCCTCTTGAGTAGCTGGGACTACAGGTATGCACCACCATGCCCGGCTAATTTATTAATATTTTTTAGAGATGGGAGTCTCTCTGTGTTGCCCAGGCTGGTGTTGAACCCCTGGGCTCAAGCAATCCTTCCGCCTTGGCCTCTCAAAAGTGCTGAGATTACAGGAACAAGCCACCACACCCAGCCCAGGAGAAAGTTTTAACTTGTGAAATACCTAGGTCTGCTTAGAGCAGCCTTAAACTATTTTATTTCGGTAAGTAAAAGTGTCCAAAGAAAGATGTAACCTGGTGACATGAGTTCATCTTCCTCCAGTTGAAAGAATTAAGATGTTCCAAATTCTTAATTCTATTATTAGATTATATGTAGGCCAGGGAGGAGGAGATTTATGGTGCCTGCTTTTCTTAATCTCCCATGTTTAGTGAAATACTTAAAAATGCCAAGGCATTTAATCATCATATATTGACTTAAGCCTCAGAGTGTTCTTCTAAGAGGGTTTTAGTTCAAAAAGTCTACCTTAAGCACAGGTCTAGACTGAGTAACATGTTTGGCTGAGAAAATCAAGTTCATGGGTGTCAATCCCTAACTCTGACATTCAAAAGCTTACTTCCTATCTCCACCCAAAACTTTTCCAAACTTCACTTAGCAAGCAATAGGTACAGGCAAGTAGCATGTATTCACCTATCAGGATTTTCGAAATGGAATTTAATTCAACCCCACCAAAATCTTTTCATCTAATACTTTATTATAAAATGGCATTTAATAATGAAATATAAATACTTTGAAAATATTTCCAAAGTTGATGTAAATTGTTTTCTCCTGCAGGAATCTGCTAGTTTTTGTAAATTACTTGTTAATGATCATTTTAAAAAATTTTAACGTGAGTGGAAATATTGATGTCTGGTATATTCTGTCAGTCCCTGAATCATTCCTTCTGTAAATTATTTATCTGAGACACTCCACTACTGTTTATTTGCTTCCTATTGGTGGTTAAGCTTATGATTTTTGATACCTATGATTTAATTATTGGTGGTGATTAAGGCTCCCAGCAAATATGTATGCTTTTCCTGAGTCTAAAGTTCAGAAGTCCTTATTTTCTTAGAGTAATATATTCTTAAGAGTTTAGCCATTACCTAAAATAATTATTTTATATGTGAAGAAATAGGTATCCAGAGATATTAAAGGCTTCCTCAAGGTCAGATATTGGAGAGTGATTCAGTAACAAGAAATGGATCTTTCCGCTCTGCCACCCAGCCAGAAAGATCAGCATGAAAAGGAAGACATTTGCATAGCAGGAGATCAAATTCAGCCTTCCCTGCCTAGAAAGGGCAGTTGGAATGACTAAAGATCAGATGTGTTTTCAGCCTGTTTTGGCATCTGTCCTCTCCAAAATCTGTACAACTGAGTACATACTGGGTTTTGCATAGCTGGCTCCTGTTTTCTTGCTAATTTTTTCATCTGTAGGCAAACATAATGTAAGAGACCTCATTTCAAATGAAGACTGACAGCAGGCTCCTGGATTCAAACCCGACTTCCGATCAGGTCTATCATTTTCAGAAGTGGACAGTAATGTTTTGCTTGCTCCATTTCCATGTTTACTAGGACACAACATTGTTCCACTTGGTTGCATCAGAAAATATGGGAAGAGTTCTAAAATTGACCCTCCCACATGATCACAGAACTCTGCTCTATCACCAGGGAGTTTACCAGCAAAACAATCTCAAATAAAGTCTGGGATGCCACTAGCAACTGCAGAAAAGTGAACCAATTTCCAAATTGAGATGGGAAGGTTTTGATTATGTTTCAATGCATGTATATATGAATATACATGAATACTGCAATATCATATCTTTTTTTTTTTGTATTCCCATGGAAAGTATTGGTTTCAGAAATGCTTGGTGTAAGCAGAAGCATCGCTCACTTCACTTAGTACCATTGAGACATTTGGCAGGGAGGTGGGATTTGTCTTGGCAACCTCCCTCCTCTTTTGGTGCCTCTCCTTCCCCTTCTCAGGCATTTCATTCCTCACCCCATCAGGTTTTAATCTTGCTCTCATTTTTCAACTACTTCCCTTTAGGTGTTTGTGATCATGGCTTAAAGCATTCTGACTCCCAGAGGCATTCATATAGAGGTTTTAGAATTTTAATATGGGGCTTAGAAACCTAAAAAGCCATCAGAAAATAAATTATCTGATGACTCCAGGACCAAGCAATGGGAGGAAATCTATGGGTCGGCAGCCCTTAAGCATTTCTGAGTGCCCGCCAGGTCATAGAGATGTGGGCTGCCTGTTCATAAGTTTGGCCCTGGCTTCATATGATGACCTCTAGAATATCTAGGGCGTAGGGGAGCCGTGAATAAGGGTTTCTCCTCCGAAAGAATGGATAGGGCATGGACCAAAAGAGCAGAAATGTACAAAGTTTTGCTTTCTAAAAAATTAATACATAATATTTTACATATCTATGAGGGTACATATAAGTATTTATTACATGCATAGAGTGTGTTATAATCAAGTCAGGGTATTTGGGGTATCCATCACCTCAAGTATTTATCATTTCTTTTTTCTTTCTTTTTTTTTTTTTTTTTTTTTTTTTTGAGACAGGGTCTCACTCTGTCAGTGTGATCTCTGCTCACTGCAACCTCCTGACTCAAGCTATCTTCCCACCTCAGCCTCCCGAGTAGCTGGAACTACAGGAGTGTGCCACTATGCCCAGCTAATTTTTGCAATTTTTGTAGAGATGGGATTTTACCATGTTGCCCAGGCTGGTCTCCAACTCCTAAACCCAAGCAGTTCGCCTGCCTGGGCCTCCCAAAGTGCTGGGATTACAGGCATAAACCACTGCGCCAGGCCCATTTATCATTTCTACGTGTTGGGAACATTTCAAGTGCTCTCTTTAGCTACTTTATAACATACAAAATGTTGTTGCTAACTACAGTCATCCTACTCTGCTGTGGAACATTAGAACTTACATCTCCTATCTAACTGTATGTTTGTAGCCAGTAACCAACCTCTCTTCATCCCCCCTTCCACACACACACCCTTCCCAGCCTCTGGTATCTATCATTCTATTCTCTACTTCCATGAGATTGAACAATTTGAATCATTGTTCTCTTGGGAGAAACCTTGGATTGTTAATACATTAAAAAATAAAATAGTTATATCTTTTCCTACCATAAACTGAAAGAGCGGAAGTTTGAGATAGCTTCATAAAAAACAAACAAACAAACAAAAACACACTATAATACATACTCTCTCTTGCTCACTCAAAATCTTATTGTACTGTACCATGGGTAACAGAAACTGTGCAAAGCAAATCTGAAGATAAAAGGGAGACCTACTGAACCTCAATTTCTGGAATTAATTGTATTTTGGAACAAGATGGGTGAATTATACTTGAAAATTACAAGCTTCTAAAAAATTTATTATTAATGCTAAGTGCTGTTTTAAACCTTCCCGAGTTACTTGCTACAAAGGCACATAGGATACGTAACATTTTAACCTGGCATGGGAGTTACGGTTCCTCCATTTTTTTTCTTATTTTCTAATACTTTGGAAGCATTTTTTTTTTAATTCCTGAAGTTACATCACAGTAGTTGGATGAGAAAGCATTTCATGAAGTAACTTGATTTCACCAAGTTTTAAGTTCTCATCATTTCTCATCATACACTTGGTCTGAAAATGGGGACAGCTTTGCATTTAAGCAATGGAGGTAGTGGTAAAATAATACCCTCTGGATTGTACAAATGTCAAATGCAAAGCCCTGGAAATTTGTGGAGCTTTACTGTATCTGGCCTTAAACTCTACTTGTCATGGAAAGCTCTAATAAGAAATAGAACTCATTTTAAGAATGGGCCATGACCTGAATAATCAAAAGAAACTAACTGGATGTCTTAAATTCTCCAAAAAGGAGATTCTGTCCTTTAACTTTTAATTATCTCACCCTCTTTCCTTCTATTTTATTGCTATAAGTCTCTTGATTTATTAAAAATCCGTGAATGCTTTTAGATTTTATGTAAACAGTAGTTGCAAAAAAGTCATTTCTAACAGGAGAGACATTATTTGTTTTCTCAGGGGAAAAAATAACAACCACTCATTAAACCATGACATCAAATCTAGACTGTCAATGGGATTATTCAAAACTATACAATGCTTCTTGGTGACTCTTATTTCTATTATTACTGCAATTATTTTTCATTCACAAATGAACTGCAATAGTGAAATACTAGTATAATTCTCCATGACAAAAGAAAAAACTTGGTGACAGCAGTTTTAATGGTATGAGCCTTGTATCAAGGTTCAGTCTCATGAGTAACCAGGTGAGACAGACCTAATTGCCACCTGTCAGATGAGGACATGTAGTCCATTAAAATGCCAAAAGAGGTCTTTTTAAACTTTCTAAACTTGGATTCTTAGGATGATATTGGTAAAATATGAGAAAAGTCCTTCTAAATAAATATTTCAGCCTAGGAACATGAATGATCCAAAAGAAAGATATTGATATCTTTTTTAAAACCACTACAGTGAAATTCTTAACAGGTTTCTTTGTGTTTTTTAACATTTATCTTATCAAATAATTGTGTGAATACTCCTTTTGATAGGAGTATTTTCCTTCCTTTCACATTTAAATTTATGTTTGGAGTTTCTTATGTATCTGACAGTAGAATATATTCAAGATAAAGTAAAAATGAAAACACACTTAGAAAAAGGTCTGAAATCTGTAGTTTCATATATTCTTAGAATTACACTATCATTATAATTATCTGACAGGGTATTTGACTGTCAAATATTTTGTTGAATAAAATTATATGTATTTCACCTGATCTGTACTTTTTATTTTACTACAGTGTGAAATGAAGTTTCTTTCAGTGGTTTATTCTTTGGGGCCCTTGTTAACTTCTAGTGGTGATCATATTCTTTCTGTCTATAAACCTGTGATTACCTGTTTCTGAATTTTTCAAAGGAGAGGCATTCTGATTCTACCATGTGTTTGTCAGAAGCCATCGAGTCCCTTCTAACAAGTGAAAATAGAGCTGACTTACGGCTCCTGTTCTTCATGATTACAAAAATTTCTGATAATTGTCTTGAAATGGATCACATCTTTGTATATTACAGAGCATCTTGTTCCAGGTATTTTGGAAGTCACTTATTCAAATAGTTATTTTATTTCTATTTTCTACCTTGGATATGGGCTTCAATGTCTCCTACAGGCCAAATGGCCTCCTTCTGAGAATAACTGACATGTTGTATTTGTATAGGTATAAACATTTTCTGGAAAAATATACAAGAAACTATAAGTGATTTCTTCTGTAAAATGGCGAAAGGATATCAGCAACTTTTATGCTATCTGAAGGTTTTACCTAGTGTGTATATTATTTTAATATACTCATATACATTCAAAACATGTGCGTATGTGTGTATGCACACATACACACACACACACACACACACACACAGACATATGCTCTCTCAAGTCATTCTGGGCATTAAGTACCCAGAAATTAGTAAATTTTTCTAGTTGTCCTTGATTATAATTCCTTCCTCATACTTTTTTCCTAATTCTCTTTTTCTTTTCAGTCTTGTGAAAAAAAATTCAATGCTGCCACATTGATTTCTTTCCTTCCCATGTCCTTGCCATTATTATGACTGGTTACTGCAGGATAAAGATTTCTCTCTTTGTCTGGAACTCTATTGCCTGCCCCTTCCCTCTGTCTCTCTCTGCCGCCAATTATTACTCATTACTCAGACTCTATATCTGGGATCATGCCCACATTTTCACAAAGCTTTTAAAATGTACCTTTCTAATCTATAGTGCTCGTTCAAATTTGCAGTGCTTCTTGAAGCTTGAGACCTTGTGGAGTTCAACTAAAATGCCATTAAGTTGGACATAGTGGAGCTTTCAGCGGGTGACAGTCAGTAAAATAGCAGCTTCTACTGAAAACAGAACCTGGCAGCTGGGGAATCCCAGAGTAGCAATCCTCATGTCTAAAAATGGTTCTGATATTCCATTTAAAGCATGTATATTTTTATTTAGAAAATATTTATTTAGCTGTCAGAAACACTTCAAGTAATCACTACTCTTTAAAAGGGCTGGAGTCTGGTTACACCCTCAGACATCGTCAGAGCTCTCTGGTTTTTCAAAGCTGAGTATAATGAGCTATAGTTGAAGAACCCTTTATAGTTTCCCATGTGGAATTTTCTTGTCACCTACTGTATACACAATAGGAATCTCTAAATCCTTTGCATCTTCTAAGGTTCTATTCTTGATTTGTCGGCACCCCCTTATCTTTCACAGTAAACAGAGACACGCCTTCAACAAGGAAAAGCAGAGAAGATCAAGGGAACTCAGTGACTCAGTTTAATCTCCTTATGTACCCAGACTGAAAGATTTCAGCAACTACCCAGTCAGACATCTCTTAATGGAGGAAATTAGAGAGCCCCGATAAGATAAGGAGGAGGAGGTAGTAACTGATTAGCTGCAAGGACCTCAGGAAGGGACTGACCATGAGAAAAATCAATGGACATTTTGTTTGGTTCTGTTTCTAAAGCAAGTGGCAACCAAGAGAGCATTTGGAATCAAAGCTAAATCAATAGTCTAGGAAAAGAAATCTAGGTCAGGGGGATTCATAATTGACTGAGCAAACTCAAACCATGACCTAGCTAATCTTTCATTTTCTTCTCTGCCTTCTTTCCTGCTCTCTTAACTTTTTGACTTCATCTTAGAAATTATGTCTTCCAGATATCTGCATTGAATGGGTCTACCTGGAATGATGACACACACACACCCACACATGTGTGTGCATATACACAGTAACACACAGTAATGTAGATTACTAGGTACAAAAATACACACACATATATTTATTTTCCCATCACTTTGGCTCTTGTTTTTATATTTGAGGATTCATTTTACTCAATGGTTTTTCAGGGGTTGCTAATTAATGCTTGTATTGCAAGCACTGAATCCTATTCCGTTATGCTCTCCTGCCATTCACCATTTCTTATCAAGTCTCCACCCTTTCCTATAAATCCACTGTTCTTCCAATATGTGCATTCACACATTTACGTTTGCCACAACCAGTGCAGGGTTCTACAATCATAGTATGTGATTAAAACTTTCACAGTCTACTGAAATTTATGAAGAATATTGGGCACATAATAATAAAGATGAAAACCCCAGGGATGTGTGGTGGCTAGATCACTCAGTGATCCTTATCCATAAACTGTGACACTATATCCCCTCAGATTCATCAACTACCTCAAATAGCAACATTTCTGAAATCCTTACACCTAAATTGCAATAACAAAAAAAGGGATCATATTTCTCATTTACATCTTATTGTGAGAGTATGGAAATAAAACATAAATGTGACTCTCATGAAAAATGAAGAATTGTAAAGTCTAGGTCTAGGCAGGACTTAGTTTAAAACTTATTACCCCTCTTTTTTAAAGATCAGTCAGACCATTATTTTTCATGTGGGCATGAATTTGCTGAAAAAATTTAGCATAATTATTTGGTAATTCTCAGGAAAAAGTTGAACTTAAAGAACTCAGTGGAGAAATTTATATTATTTACATTTGTGATTGCATTGCTGAAGACCTGCTAATATATCACATATTTTGGTGCAATGAACCATTGTATGTAAAAGCTTCTAAGGAAGAAGCTCTCTTGACATTTGCAAAACTTATTTTCTCTCTGAGACTCTGATCATGCTCAGCTAGAGCTGATTTTAAGTTGATTGATATGAAAAGATGCTCCCTAGCTCCAATTCTAAGGTCTCCTCAGAGTACAACTGAGAAGGTCTGTACTTCCCAGAGTAGGACTAGCCTCTTACAAAACTTGGAAAACATTTATTTTATGTTTCAGAGAAATACTAAGTTGAATGAAGCTGTTGATAAAGAAACTGGCCATCTAAACAGTTTAGTGGTTTATTCCATCTCTATTGGCTACTTTGAAGTATTATATAACCTCTTGGTGATCTGGAAAAGTGATACAAAGAGAAACGCTGGCTAGCCAATGTTAATTTTTGTTCAAAACAGTGAGTCATATACACTGAGATTTCCTCTTTGGGCTGTTTATTCTTGGCATATTGTCTGCGTCTCAATAATGTGATGCAATAATTCTTACTTAGAATGTGGAAAAATGCCTTCCTGGGGTTTACGGAGACGTCTATTTGTCTTGATTGTTCCTGTTGGAGGGTCCGTTTTGGATGCATTTGGAGGAATGAGTAATCTCATCAGTGGCTACCTGGTGAGGCTGCTCGGTTTTCTTTTTCTCCCTTTTTTACCACCTCTCCATGACATGTATCAACACATTGGCTCATCTGCTATTATTCTAAGAAAACTTTTTTCATCTGTGTTTTCTCATACACTGACCATCCGATTCAGAAGAAGTTCAGAGATGACCTTCAACTAGAGAAGGCATGAGAGAGGAGGGAGAGGGGAGATGCTGTTAAAGGGTACAAAGTTTTAGTGGTTAGACAGGAGGAAGTTTTAGTGCTCTATTGCTCAGCATGGTAACCATAGTTAGTAATAATATATTGTACATGCCAACATTGCTAAAAGAGCAGATTTTAGATGTTATCGCTACAAAAACCAATAAACGAGGTGATGGATATGTTAATTAGCTTGATTTTAGATATAATAAAACTTCACATCGTACCCCATAAATATGTACATTTGTAATTTGTCAATTTTAAAGAAGAAAAAGTGGCCAGGCATGGTGGCTCACGCCTGTTATCCCAGCACTTTGGGAGGCTGAGGCGGACGGATCACTTGAGGTCAGGAGTTCAAGACCAGCCTGGCCAATATGGAGAAACCCCATCTCCACTAAAAATACAAAAATTAGCCTGGCGTGGTGGCAGGTGCCTGTAGTCCCAGCTGCTCAGGAGGCTGAGGCAGAAGAATCACTTGAACCCAGGAGGCGGAGGTTGTAGTGAGCTGAGATCGCACCATTGTACTCCATTCTGGGAGACAAAGTGAGATTCCATCTAAAAAAAAAAAAAAATAACTCAGTTGCTCCACAGAACAGGGACTATAATAATCTCTCATGTAAACAACAATTCATCATTTCCTTTCCTGCAAGGAAAACATGAGATACATGTAAACTATTTTCCTGTGTTTAGCCTTTCATGATTTCAAGGGTGTCCTTGGATCTTCAAGACTATAGTCCTGAAGTCTTGCTATGCTCTATCATCATGCCATCTGCTTATAAGATGAAACTATTTACAAAGTAAGTCACCAATAGGCATCTGGACTGCATTTCTCATTTCTGGACAACCCTGTTCCAATAACCCTGGGCAGCAACAGAGCATCGTGGTTGATAAGGTGTGGCATAGGCTATGGAGTCAAGCAGACCTTAACTCAAGTCCAGGTTTTGCAACTCACTGAAGTATCAGTTTGGGCCCCTCTCCTGCAACTCATCTGTGAATTTCTTAGGAGAACTGAAAGTGATATAAGGCACCTAAGCAAAGGACCTGGCATAGTGAAAGTGGACCACACAGATTTGCAATTATTGTTGTACAGTTAAAAGTCAGTTTGTTGCTGGGAAGACAGTGTGATGGTTCCTAAAAAGAAAAAAATTAAACATAGAATTACCATATGATCCAGAAATTCCACTCCTAAACATATACCCAAAAGAATTGAGGGCAGAGAGTCAAATAGATACTGGGACATCCATGTTTATAGCAGTATTATTCACAATAGCCAAAAGCTGAAATCAACCCAAATGTCTATTGACAATGAACAAATAAACAAAATATGGCTTATACATACAATGGAATTTTATTCAGCCTTAAAAAGGAATAAAACTCTGACACATGCTACACCATGAATGAACCTTAATGACACTATGCTAAGTTAAATAAGCCAGAGGCAAAAGAACAAATACTGTATGATTCTACCTATATGAGGTGCCTACAGTAGTCAAATTCATGGAGATGTAAAGTAGAATGTTGGTTATCAGGGGCTGAGAGGATGGGGAATACGGAGTTAGTGCTTCATGGGTAGAGTTACTGTTTGAGCTGATAAGTCTGGAGATGCATGGTGGTGCTGATTGCACATTGTGAATATATTTAATGCCACTGAACTATATATATAACTGGTTAAAATGATACATTTCATGTTGTATGTATTTCTCACAATAAAACTATTTTTTTCCTTAAAAGTCACTGTGTTAGTCATTTATAGTCAAAAAAGCTTATTCCTCCAACCTACACAGGTCCTCACATATCCCATACTTGTCATGATGATGATAATGATGATGATGATGATGATGTTACGCATTCGTAGTTCCTTTTAATTTCTGTTTTGTAGAACTGTAGAAATATAAAGTTGGGGCAGAGGGGAGGAAGTGTATTAGTCTGTGTGATATTGTGGAATGCATATTTGGTCTTCATTCCCATTTCCTGGCATACAACTCCTAAAATCCTTGGGATCTCCAAAGTGCTGCCTTTTGTGTGTCTTTGGTCTGATAGGTTCAGGATGGGGCTGGTCACCCAAAAGACTAAGGCAGGATCAGAGGGTCGAGACTTTCAGCTCCACCCATCCCCTAACCTCCAGAGAGGGGAGAGGGTCTGAAGGTCAAGTTGATCACCAGTGGCCAATGGTATAATGAATCATGCCTATGTAATGAAGCCCTCATAAAAATCCAAGAGGACAAGGTCAGGAAGGCTTCTGGAGAGCTGAACAGTTGGAGGCTGACAGGAAGGAAAAGAAGAATTCATGCACGTGCTGGGGGAGTGGTGTACCCCAATTCCACCAGGACAGAAGCTCCTGCACTTGGGAAGCTTCCAGACCTTGCCCCATGTATCTCTTCCTCTGGCTGTTCATTCGTGTCTTTTTTTTTTTTTTTTTTTTTTTTTGACAGTCTCGCTCTGTTGCCCAGGCTGGAGTACAATGGTGTGATCTCGGCTCACTGACACCTCTGCCTCCCAGGTTCAAGTGATTCTCCTGCCTCAGCCTCCCGAGTAGCTGGGATTACAGTCGCATGCCACCACACCCGGCTGGGTTTTTGTGGTTTTTTTGTATTTTAGTAGAGACAGGGTTTCACCGTGTTGCCCAGGCTGGTATCGAATTCCTGAT
Source organism: Nomascus leucogenys (assembly GCF_006542625.1). Taxonomy (NCBI): domain Eukaryota; kingdom Metazoa; phylum Chordata; class Mammalia; order Primates; family Hylobatidae; genus Nomascus; species Nomascus leucogenys. Next base: position 52,775,377 of record NC_044394.1, read on the forward strand.
CTCAGGCAATCCACCTGCCTTGGCCTCCCAAAGTGCTGGTATTACAGGCGTCAGCCACCGCCCCCAGCCCCATTCGTGTCCTTTAAAATATCCTTCATAATAAACCTGTAAACGTGTTAATCTGAGTTCTATGAGCCTCCCTGGCAAATTAACCCAAAGAAGGGCTTGTGGGAACCCCGGTGAAGCCAGTCAGTCAGAAGTTCCAGAGGCCCAGACTTGTGACTGGGCGAAAGGAGGAAAGTGGTCCTGTGAGACTGTGCCCTCGTCTTGTGGGATCTGATGTTATCTTCAGGAAGATGGTGTTGGAGCTGAATTGGAGAACACTCAGCTGGTGTCCGCTGCTTGGTGTTAGGGGAAAATCCCCCACACCTTTGATCATAAAAGTCTTCTTCTGTGTTGATGATCTTTGTGGTGGTGAAGCGGTGTCATTGTCTGGAGTAAATACCCGAGGTTTATTGTCTCACGCCAAAGGAATTGAGGACGCCGACACATACAAGAAGTGAGTTTAGGAGCAGAAGTTTAATAGGCAACAGAGAGGGAAAGGAGAACAGCTCTCTCTCTTGCCAGAAAGAGGGGCACCTGAATGAGTTCTGGCCTGCAGCGAGTGCACTGGAGTTTAGTCAGGCTTGAGGAGGTGGTGTCTGATTTTCACAGGGCCCAAAGATTGGTTGGACCAGGTGTGACCTTTAGAACCCAAAGGGCAGCTGGCTGCCCCACCCTAATCCTCTTATTAGGCAAGTGGGTTTGCCACTTGGCTGGCGCCATGTTGTCTGCTCCCTACTTTACACGTGGTTGGAAAGGAAAAGGGAAGATGGAGCCACCATTTTGAACATGCCTAGTCCCAGGTAGCCTTATCCTATTGGCACAACTGCCAGCATTCAGCCATGCAAGCTTCCAGCTTGCTTGTCTCTGTCTGTGGCTCGATTTTACAGGCTGCTGTTCATTAGAAAAGAAAATGATTTGGGTAATGCTTTTCATTAAAAGGAAAACCTAACCGAGGACTTCCTTACCTTCGCTATCTGCCTAAATCATTTCTTTTTAACTCTTATGTCAGTGGTGTGAGAGCAGAGGAAACACACAGTTGGAGAGAGCTTTCCTGAAACAGTCAGCTTAGGCTTCCATAACCAAATACCACAGACAGAATGAACTTAAACAACAGGAATTTATTTTCTCACAGTTTTGGAGGCTGGGTGTCCAAGATCAAGCTGGCAGCAGAGGTGGTTTCCTTTGATTGCCACAGGGAAGTATCTATTCCAAGCCTCTTTCCTTAGCTGCAGACGGCCACACTGTTGCTGCCTTTTACAACATGATCGTTTCTTCATGCATACACATCTGGTGTCTCTCCATGTGTCCCACTGTCCTCTTCTTATAATGACACCAATTCAGATTGGATTAAGAAACACCCTAATGGCCTTATTTTAATTTAATAATTTTTATTTTTGCCAGGAATTAAACCTTTTATTTGTACAATTCAGATTTTATGAGAACAGCATAGAGATGTCCAGACACATAGATATATTATAAATAAAATATGTATATGTAAAATGAACCAGCCCTTTCTTCTTCCTGCCCCACCTCTTCTTGTCTATCCCCAACCCCAATCCAAAAACAAGTTGGGCTCCTGGTTGTAGTTCCCGTGAGTGCTAAAATAAAATTTCCTGTCTCCAAATACAGTCATATTTTGACATACTAGGGGTTAGGACTTCAACCTCCTGTAGGAATTTTGACAGAAACCTGCTTTAGATCATAACAAGGGGGTGGTAATAAGAACATATATTTTGTATAACTTGTATTTAAAAAATCAATTTAGGCCAGGTGCATTGGCTTATGTCTGTAATCCCAGCACTTTGGGAGGCCGAGATGGGCAGATCACTGAGGCCAGGAGTTCCAGATAAGACTCGCCAACATAGTGAAACCCTATCTCTACTAAAAATACAAAATTTATCTGGGCATGGTGGTACATGCCTGTAATCCCAGCTACTCGGGAGGCTGAGGCAGGAGAATCGCTTGAACCTGGGAGGTGGAGGTTGCAGTGAGCTGAAATTGCACCAGTGCACTCCAGCCCGGATAACAGAGCAAGACTTCATCTCAAAAATATATAAAAAATCAATTCAGTTTTTTACAGTTACTTTTGTTTTTCAACAAGAATTACTGAGAGTCTACTGTATCCCAGGCATTTTTCTAGGTTCTGGAACCACAGTGATGAACAAGGCAATTATTTAGTAAGAGAGAAACATACAATCTACCAATGAATAAAAATATATAATTCTATGTAGTGATACATGGTGTGCAAACAATTAACAAAGGGCCATGGTGCTCATGGTAGAATGGGGGGAGAGTGACAATTAGATAACGAAATCTAGGAAGAGCTCTCTGAAAAAGTGATGTTTTAGTAGTCGGAAAAGAAATGAGGTGGCAGATTTGCCCATATCTAAAACAAGATTACAGAGTCAAAGAACAGCAAGAGGGAAGTCTCCCAGGAAGGATAAGCTTGACACGCTCAAGGGACGGAAAGAAAGTGAATGTGAGTGGACCAGTCTGCAAAGAGAAAAATGATTGGAGATGAGGAGTTAATAGGGGCCAGATCATGTCGAATCTTGAAGGCTGTGATAGGTTTTCAGTTTATTTGTGTTTTATTCTAAATACAATGTAAGGCATTAAGGGGAATTACAGAGGAGTAACATAATCTGATTTAAATTTTTAATAGATGACATAACTAGACTTTTGAACAAGTATGACTGGTAACAAAATCTATCTTTATACGTTATTCTCACTTTATTTTATTTTCATTTTTTATTTTTAGATAAGGTCTCACTCTGTCACCCAGGCTGGAGTGCAGTGGCAGAATCAGGGCTCACTGCAGCCTCAACCTCCTGGGCTCAAGTGATTCTCCTGCCTCAGCCTCCCATATAGCTGGGAACATAGGCATGGGCCACCACACCTGGCTAATCATTTTTTCTTTTATTTTCTATAGAGACAAAGTCTCATTTTGTTGCCCAGGCTGATCTTGAACTCCTGGACTCAGGCAATCCTTCTGTCTCAACCTCCCAAAGTGTTGGTATTACAGATGTGAGCCACTGCGCCAGGCCAATTCCTACCACCTCTTTAAAGCCTAGTCAATGGAAATAGTTTTACCCTCATGCTGGAGGAAAACTCTGGCAGGCCACAACTTTCCTGCTCACTGTTTAGTAACAGACAATTCTATAATTACCTTAAATTGCAAACAGAGTTTCACTTCAGGAAAGCATCCAGCCCTGTGTAATAATCCATATCCCAATTTTGACTGAGTGTTCATTTCTATTCTGTCTCCCAGTGCTGACACCATATGGGAAGCTGAACTGGAAAGGGGAGAAAATTGACTTATCTCCCCTAACCTGCCACCTTCACATAGCTATGGCAGGTGGATGAGGCTTGGTTGAGTGGCTTCGAATTCTTTGGGTCTTAAACAGGGACTTTTTCTCATGAGATACTGTTGTGTTTCTTATATTTCCTATGATAGAGATATGTACACTTCTATTCCTGGTAATCTTTGGACATTCTTGCCAGGTTCCTGGGCATCTGGAAGTCCATATCTGGGTTCTTTCTGCTGAAGGTTTCTTTTTTTCCCTGGAAACTCTACTGGACAAGAGGCAAAGACCCAAACTCTTTTGCTCTTGGACTCTTGCTCAGAATGAGTGAGGGAGATGCAAGATCCTTGCAGCAAGGTGTTCAGGTTTTCTTTTGAAAAACTACACGTGAGGATTTGTCTCATACTCGCTTTGGTACCTGATGTTAATGTCTCAGCAAAACGGAGACAGAGAGTCTATTTCTTACATATGCCATGTGACTCCAGCTGCTGTGTGAAGACTGCTCCATATAGGAACAAGAGTGGAAGGAGAAAGACAGGTGGACAGCATTAGTAGTTTGGGTGAGACACAGTGACTACTTGGAAGGAGAGGGTTATGAATAGAAATATTTGGGGTGTCTTGAGGATAGAGCTGTAAAAACATGTATCGACTTGTCTTGTCTATTGAGAATAGTCAGTGAGAAAGAGAAATGAAAGCTGACTTTGAACTTTTTGGCTTAAGTCAGCAAGCAGAAAAAAGAAATATCATTTTCTGAGAAGCATGAAACTGCAAAATATAGCATCTAGGGTGTGGAAGAGGGTGTGTGAAAAAAAGATTTATGAATCAATTGTTCTGTGTATTTTAAGTTTCAGAGTTGGATTTATGAGTTTAGAGTTCAGGGAAGGTTCAGGACTAGAGCTATAAATTTTGAACTCATCAGCAGATAGATGATTTTTAAATCCATAGGATTGAATGAGATTACTTAAGGGAAAATGTATTTAGCAAAGAGGAGAGATTCTATGGCTGAGTCCTTTGGACTCTGATGTTTAGAGTTGGATAAGACACAGTGTAGTGAGGGTCATAGAAGGAGAAGATATGTTCATTGTGTTCAGAGAGATGAATAAAGTTATAAGTGAGTGTGGCATATGGTACCTGCCAAAGTCCAGTAAAGAGAGGCCAGGTGATTCGTTTTTGGATTTGGCAAGGAGTTGTTGGTGATCTTGATAAGAGTGGTTTCATGGCCGTGTAAAAGCAAATGTGATGGGTGTGGCCTAAAGACAGAGAGAAAACAGAACAGTGTGTGTTGAGTCAATTGCACATTTTATCATTATTTTCTTTATTTTTATCCATACTCCTGATAAAAAATGTTAAATAAGAAAGGTTAAAAAAAAACAACAAAAAGAACTGTATGGTCTGTTATCTTCCCTCCTAGGTGACAAGAAATAAAGTTTCATTATATTATCAATACCTTTTGCTTTCATGGTGAAAACAACCAAGTGCTAAGAAAGAATTTGACAAAATTATTTCAAGTCCTTGCTACAGCAAGACTTCTTTTGTTTTGTGTTTCTTTTTAAAAAAAATAAAAATTAATTAATAGCTCTGTACATCTATTAGAATGGTAACACTCTGAAGTACTGACAATACCAAATGCTAGTGAGGATTTGGAGCAATGGAAGCTCTCATTTGTTTCTAGAAGGAATGCAAAACGGTACCACCACTTTGGAAGACAGTCTGGCAGTTTCCTGCAAGATTAAATGTACTCTTGTCCTATGAACCAACAACTGTACTCCTTGGTATTAAGGCAAATAAGTTGGAAACTTATATCCAAATAAAAACCTATACTCTGATGTTCATAGCAGCTTTATTCATAATTGCCAAAACTTAAAAGCAACTAAGGTGTCTCTCGGTAGGAAGGTGGATAAATAAACTGTGGTACATTGAGACAATGGAATATTATTCAATGCTGAAAATAAATGAAGTATCAAGTCATGAAAAGACATGGAAAAAATTTAAGTACACATTATTAAATGAAAGAATCTAAGTTGAAAGGCTACATACTGTATGATTCCAACTAGATGACATTCTGGAAAAGGCAAAACTATACAGACAGTAAAAAGATCAGTCATTGCAAGGGGTGAGAAGGCATAGCCAGGTAAACAGGTGGAGCATGGAAGATATTTAGGGCAGTGAGGACTATGCTGGTTTATAATATAATGGTATAATAAGGGTGGATACATATCATTATACATTTTTCCATATCCAGAAAATGTATAACACAAAGTGAATTATAATGTAAACTGTGGAATTTGGGTGTTAATAATGCATCAGTGTATTAGTACATCTGCTCATCAATTGTTACAAATGTTCCACTCTGATGGAGGTTGTTGACAATAGGGTAGGCTATGCCTACAAGGGGGCAAGGGGCAAGTGGAGACTCACTATACTTACCTTCAGTTTTGTTGTGGACCTAAAACTGCTCTAAAAAATGAAGACTATTAAAAATAATTAGTAGTATTTAAATAATTAGTAGTTGGAGCAAATACTCAGATTACTGAAATATAAGCATGCATTCGGGGCTTGCTAAATTTTAGGAGTAAATGACTGTATAATGTTCCAGCAATTTCATTAAAATGGCTCATTTATTTTTACTTAAATTAGTGATTTAGGCATACATTAAACCTTAGTGCAGAAAACCTTTTTCCTTTTTAAACAACTTTCTCAATCATCCCACACTGACCCATAATCAGAATTAAGTCACAATTATTTTGAGTTGAAATGTTTGCAGTTGTTATAAATGATAATGATGCAGAATCTTTTGAAATATAGAAAGTAACTTTAAGTCAAAAAACATTAAAAAGAAGTCATGATTGTCACTGTAAAATATACTAAACTGGGCAACAATTTGCAAAAACTGAAAAGTGAAAATCAATTTTAGAGTGGTGAGATTACTTTTTCCTTCTCTGTTCCAAAGCAATTTTAATTGATTTTGCTTCCATTGGAAAGTAGTTTTAGTCACTTTCTTGTTAAAAAGGAGTTCATCGTTATGAAAAATTTGGAATATCTGCACGTTTTTATATGATTCTCAGGGCACCAGACGCCTATACCTCACGTGGCATACTTGTTCTTCCTGATACCATTTCTTCGGAGATAATCTGTTTACTAATTGATTTTACTTATTTCTACAGAACACAGAAGCCATAGCGTACATTTTGTGTTCAGTGACTCAAGAAATGGCTTAATCGGCTGGGCGTGGTGGCTCGCGCCTGTAATCCCAGCACTTTGGGAGGCCGAGACGGACGGATCACGAGGTCAGGAGATCGAGAGCATCCTGGCTAACACAGTGAAACCCCGTCTCTACTAAAAATACAAAAAAATTAGCTGGGCGTAGTGATGGGTGCCTGTAGTCCCAGCTACTCGGGAGGCTGAGGCAGGAGAATGGCGTGAACCCAGGAGGCGGAGCTTGCAGTGAGCCGAGATCGCACCACTGCACTCCAGCCTGGGCGACAGAGCGAGACTCCGTCTCAAAAAAAAAAGAACAAGAAATGGCTTAATCATTGCATTCACATATTTGGAGTCCATTGCAGGGTTTCTTTTTCTCTGTGTAAAGACAGTGTGTATATACATATATATTTATATGTCTAATATAGAGATTATTGTATATATACTGAAATATACTCTATTTTCAGATAGAAAGTACCATATATATATAGAGAGAGAGAGCCATACGTGTGTGTGTGTGTGTGTGTGTGTGTGGTGTGTGTGTGTGTATAGACAGAGAGATCAATATCTATACAGATATCTATATATTTCCAAAGTGCTTTGGGGAAATCCACTCTTAAAGGGTGTCTTTGTTTGTGCTGCTATAACAAAATGTCACATACTGGGTAAATTTACAACAATGAAAATGGATTTCTCACAGTTCTAGACGCTGGGCGGTCTGAGATCAAGGAACTGGCTTTTGGTCTCTGGTAAGGGCCCTCTTGCTGTGTTTCACAGGAGAGAATGACGAAGAGCAAAAGGGCCTAACCATGTGGGAAGCCTTCCTTATAAAGGCCTTGATCTTATTTACCAGGGCACTTCCCTTATGACCCAATCACCACCCAAAGACCACACTTCTTGAGACATTTACATTACGGATTGAGTTTCAGTATGAATATTGGAGGGGACACCATCATTCAAACCACAGCAAAGGGAGTTAGGGATTCTGCGGATGATATCTTCCATCCTTGTTGCATTATCCAAACTCCTCTAGTACTTGTCCATGACTCTTAGAATTATTCGCTTCTGCTCCCTTCATTTTCTGTGCTCCAGCTCTGCAAACATGCTTTGCTTCCTTCAAACACATCATATGTTTTTTTCCTAAAAGCCTAAATGCTCTTCCTGCTGCCTAAAAGTCTCCCTGGCTAGTCATTGCCTTGGCCAACACGTATTCAGTGTTCAATCTCCAGGTAAAAGCCAACGTCTTAAGTAAGTTTCCCAGACCCGATTGTAGTCAATTAATTATCTGTCCTTTTTAATACCCACTTTTAGATTTAAGCTCTGTGCAGGCTGGTTTGTGTATTGTTGCATTCCAAGGGCCTTGCACAATGCCTGTCATATAGTAGGTGTTCAATAATATTTATTGAACCAATAGTCAGCGCCAAGCACTCAGACGTACTGCCTAGAGAGGTCACAGCAAGAAAATTGACAGCCTCACCATTGTTTCCCGTTATCTATGCTCAGGATCTTTGCAGCTATACTCAATCACACATGCATTGGAAATTAATTTTCTCAGCACTTACTGTTTGAAATCGAGATCTAAACATATTCACAACTGAAGTTCTGCTTTTGAAAAGTTGTTTCCCAGGTAGAATTTTCTTCACAAATTGACCATTGCTGAGTCTAATAAAAATAATTTATCTATTTTGGAGTTCAGCTTATAAAAGTTTCTGAAATCCAACAGATTTCAGCCATTTCTCGAATACTACAGATGTCTTGCTTTAAAAAAAATTACAACACCATATGTGCCCTGTTCCCCTGAGTATGTTTCAGGGAAGTTTTAGCAGTTAAAGTAGGTTTTTTCTTCCTTTTGAAACCTAGCATGTGGATTTAGTGCTTATTAAAGTGAGAGACTGAGCATGGTGGCTTGATTTAGGATTTGAAAAGGAAGCTACACTAAAAGCTTCCCTTCAGATCTCTGCCAAGAGCCCTTCCCTGAACAATTCTCTTGCTGAAAATTGTTAATATATCCCTTGGATACATTGTTGTCCATCTTTTTGCCATGTGGTCAGGTAGGCATGTGGAAGCTCAAGCCATCATTATTCCTTTCAAGAGGGCTGTGTTCTAATGCTATGCCAAATAAGAGCCTATTGAAAAGATGGATATGTTTACTATTTGAATCATTCATTCCCTCTTTCCATGACACAAACCCTCTGAAACTACCAAACGCAAGCCTTTAATTTTTAAAAATCCAAATTGTGTGGCAGAGTACACCCAGCTCTTAAAAACATAAACCCAGTAGCCACAGACATGTCGTTGTACAAACAAACCTATGTGTGAAGTCTGACACTGCCTGGCTGCTCCATGTAACTAAGACAATATCCCCCTGAAAATGACCTCAATTAGTCCCTGTTGAGGAAAACATTACTCTAATTGTTTTTCATGACATCAGCATTTATTAGCTAGAGATGAAACATTTTCCCAAACAGTTTAAAAAAATATATTCAGAGAGAATGCTAAAAATAATGATGATATTTGATCTTCTGGTACTGTTGGACAAAAATATCCAAGGACGCAATACCAAAACAAGACTCAAGAGAGGCCAGGATCTGTGGCTGCAATGAGGCCCTTGTTCATGGGATGCTTACAGTCCATGCTTTTGCATGGCCATGAAGGAGGGTTAGAAGGTTTCACAAAAGGCCTAGCACTAGAATTATGGGGTACATCATTCCAAACCAGGGGTTGGCAAACCACGTGCCCACAGGCCAAATCTGGCCCACTGCCAGTGTTTATAAATAAAGTTTTATTAGAACACCACTGCACTGCATTGACAATGTAGGCATTGTCAATGGCTGCTTTTGCACTACAATGGTCGTTGAGTAGATGAGAGAGAGACTGCTTGGCTTCGCAAACCTGAAAATATTTGTTCATCTGCACCTTAACGGAAACAGTTCATTGACCCCATTTCTAGATTAAGAATGGCCTATCTTTCAAACTATGTTCTCGGGTCATTGAGTTCTAGCCTCCTTGTTATGAGGTAAAAAACTGGTAGCTCACATGAGGTGGAGTGGAGATGAAGAAGCTCATCCAAATGTATTAAAGAGGAAAGCGTGGATATGGAGATGGTGGTAACCACTATAAATGCCGCCAAAAATTGCCTCATGGATTATTTTTTATATATATAGGGATCAACAACGAGCCTAAGATAGTTGGTATATACAGTATGGATTGTGGGTAAAAAGAAGAGACATGGTTAAAAAAAAATAGGTTAGTGAGTCAAGAACATCTGCTGCCCATCCATCCTTATTTGACTCCCCTTCCTTTATCCTGTACCATGGCTGTTCGCCACCCAGTCAAGATTCATCTCCATTACCATGGTAAAAAGTTGGGGACACTGCTTTTTAAAGTTATTCTAATTCCCTGGTACATGTAATACAGGCATTTTACCTTTTATAACTTCACCACTTAAGGACTGCCTAAGATTTTAATAGCCTAGGATTCCTTCCTATCTTTTTATGCATATATGTATGTATTTACCTAATCAGAGTAGTATATTTACGAGTCAAGTTTTACTACGTTAATATATGTTGGACATTCAACAGCTTTAAAATTAATCTTCCATATCATTTATGTTCATAAAATATAGATGGTTTTGCAGGGAAAATTTTAGATATAGGGACACTAATTTTGTGTATATAACCCCAAAATATACTTATCAATGTTTTCAATATTTTTAAATAGGTGGATCAAAGTCTAATTATATGAGACTAATATAAAATGATCAAAGATGGTGAAGAATGAGGCTGCCATTTACTGATCATAGGTAAACTATTTAGCCTTCCTTAATCTCAGTTCCTCTACTTCACTCAGCATTGTATACCAATAACAATTGGCTATTCCCTATATGCAAAATATTTGCTGTACACAAATAAATGAGACAATTGATGTAACACGCTTGGAATAAAGTGAAAGGTGTTAACATACTATTATTAGCTATATTTTATTACAATTATCAGGTCATTTTCACAACTCTAAAGTCAGCCATATGACAAGAAAAGAACCTCAGGATATTTGCCGTGTAATTTTGCGTCAGTCTAAATGGAACATTTCCCACCAAAAGTGAAAATAGCTCAGTCTGGCATTTCTCTGGGTTGGGAAGGAAAAAAACAATCATTTGTCAAAGACGCTATTTTATGAGGATTTAACTGGGCACAAATTGAATTTGTGGCTTGGCCAGGGAAAGAAATATTTGCAAAACATCTCAAAGATGACAGTGATATCCACATTGCCGCTGGTAGCAGTTTAAAAATGATAACATTATGCTGCCACATATTTCTGAGAAAATAGTAAATATTTTAGGGACAATTTTCGTATTCAATACATTTCTCCTTCACTGAAAATTCTTGAATCTTTCAGAAGCATGTCAACTCTTTCACAGTGCCATGTAGGAAATTCTTTCTCTACAAAATTAAATGGTATTCAATAGCAAAACTCTGATTTTTTTTTTCTGCCTCCAGTTTGAGTCTTGAATGAACCTCTCAGATGCTTCATTCCAATGTCATATAAAGTTTGTCTTTAAAGAGATCCTCCTTGTCGAAAACAGTATACTTAGTAAAGTTCAATAATTAAAATGAATGTGTATTTTCTTTGACTTATGTCATAAATTATGTGTGTATGAGAGAAAATATAGACTGAAAAAAATATTTGTTGCTGTTTCTACTATTAGTGAGATATGCACAACTGAGGCCAAAATTGAACAAAACCTTATAATTATATTCTAGTCAAGTTCAAATGAAGGTTGCTCAGGGGAGTGCCATCTAAGTGGATCTTAATCTACCGGAACTGGTTTCCTCAGTCCTTTTGTTCTCATGATATTTAGTGTGTGGTCCATTCACAGTGATTGGACAATACAATATTTTGAAATAATCCATCACACACATGTGTGCCAAGATGTATTTGAAATGCATAGGACACTTCCTAGAAAAAACAAAAGGTGTTTTGTACAGATGACATCTGACCACATATCAACTTTGATATGCATCCAAGTAGATCCAACAGCATTGCCTACATTCTCCTAAACCTTTGGAGATGAATATTCTTCCTTTTTTAAAGAAACATAAATGAAAGTGTTTTCCTCATCTTAACAATACCTGCTACAACATGGATGGACCTCAAACACATTATGCTGAATGAAAATAATAAAAAGGCAGATGGAAAAGGCCACATATGACCCAAGTTTATTTATACAAAATATCTGGAATAGGCAGATCTGTAGAGACACAAAATAGATTAGTGTTTGCCTGAAGCTGGGGGTAGGAGCAAAAATTGACTGGAAAGGTTTATGAGGAATCTTTTTTGTGTGGGTGGGGGAACAATGAAAATGTCCTAAAATTGGACCGTTGTGATGGTTGCATAATAGTCTACATTTAATAAAAATAAATTGTACTTTAATAAAGCCATTTAGGAAAAGGACCTGATATTTATTAAGTACTTACCTGAGCCAGGAACAATACTAGGCACTTTATCTATTCAATTTAATACCCCAAACAACCATCTTCAACAGGCTGTTTTATCCCTACAAGAAAATGGAGCTCAGAGAGCCATTTTGCCCATGGTCTCACAGAAAACTGAGAGGCAGAGACAATATTTCAACTTGGATGTGCCTGTGTCCAATGCTGTAGTTTGCATTTAAGACTCAGTTCTGTGGCATAGGAAAAAGCAGGTAGTACATTGGTTTCAGAATTCAGTTTAGTGTATATTGAGCGACTACTCTATGTTTAGCATTTTGGCACCTTTAGGAGAGAGAAGATTTAAAAGAGATACATGATGGTTTCTGCCCATAATGAATTAGCACTTTGGAAGAATAGGAAACAATTAAAAAGTGCCACAAAACCAGTAAGTGCTGCTGGAGATCAGAGGATAAAGGTCATTGTCAGTGGCAGGGGTAGTTAGTAAAGAAGTGACATTTGTAAAGGAGATGCCTAATTTGTGGCACAGAAATAAAGGCTAAGGGTTGCCCCATGGAGGAACAGAACCAAATCAAAGCCAGGTCAAAGTCAAATCAAAGGTGGCAGCAAAGTGTGCTGGGACAAGTGAAACCAAAATGATTTATTAGATAGAATATCTGGTGGTGACTACATGGGAAGGAGGGACTGGAGAAAGATCAAGTAGGAATGTATTACAGAAAAGAGGTAGCAGGGTATTTGACTCCATGAGAACAAACAGTAAAATCATAGGTATTTTTCCAATATAGGAAAGGCAGGCTAAATATTTATTATTTTATATCAATTTATTCAGTTTGGTTCTTTTCATACCCTGCAAGAGAGGCACCTAATTGACAGGAAAACTGAGTCTTAGAAATTAATGTGATTTGCCCAATATCACACACAGCTGAGGCTGAAGACTTTGCCTCTTAACTCCAAATCTAGGGCACTTTATAGCTAGTGTTATAAAATCAAAGGTCTCTAGGAGTCAGGCTGGCATTGTAAATGAGAGAAGCTTATTAGGTAAAGGGGGAAAAAAAGTGGTGTAAACATGATGAGAAATGGCAACTGACATTTTACCTTATTTTCCAGGAGTAATAGGGAATAGTGGAGACTCTGGCAAGTGCCTCATTTTAAAGGGGAATTGCTAGCCATTTCCAAAAGGAGAAGCTTTAGATTTTTAATTGTGAAAGCCAAAAAATGTAGGAGTCATTCTTGACTTTTTGCTTTTTCTCTCTAAAGCCAAATCCTGGACGCTCTGTCTTCAAAAATATAATCAAAATGTGGTCAATTCCTTACAATGCTTTCACTACCTCCAAGCCATCATCATGTCTTTCACTTAAAATATTGCAATGTCCTCCCATCTCTGCTCTCTAATCTCACTCTTGATTATCAAGAGCTTCTCAGACTTCATTTTGCAGCTTTATCAAAAGGCACCTTTAAGAAAGTGAAAATGCCAGCCATAGACTGGGAGGAAATATATATTTTTATTTATTTATTTATTTTAATGGAACACTTCACGAATATGGATGTCATCCTTTCAAAGGGGCCATACTAGTCTTCTCTATTGTTTCTTTTCTTTTTTTTTTTTTTTTAAATATTTCATTAGGTTTTTAGGGAACAGGTAGTATTTGGTTACATAAATAAGTTTCTTATTGGTGATTTCTGAAATTTTGGTGCACCCATCACCAGAGGAGTATACAGTGTACCCAATTTGTAGTCTTTTAACCCCACCCTTTCCCCCGAGTCCCCAAAGTCCAATGTATCGTTCTTATGCCTTTGCATCCTCATAGCCTAGCTCCCACATGTGAGTGAGAACATCGGATTTGATTTTCCATTCCTGAGTTGCTTCACTTAGAATAACAGTCTCCAGGCCAGGCGCGGTGGCTCACGCTTGTAATCCCAGCACTTTGGGAGGCCGAGGCGGGCAGATCACGAGGTCAGGAGATCGAGACCACGGTGAAACCCCGTCTCTACTAAAAATACAAAAAATTAGCCGGGCGTGGTGGCGGGCGCCTGTAGTCCCAGCTACTCGGAGAGGCTGAGGCAGGAGAATGGCGTGAACCCGGGAGGCGGAGCTTGCAGTGAGCCGAGATTGCGCCACTGCACTCCAGCCTGGGCGACAGTGCAAGACTCTGTCTCAAAAAAAAAAGAAAAAAAAAAGAATAACAGTCTCCAATTCCATCCAGGTTGCTGCAAATGCCATTAT